>NC_056577.1:19636217-20236217 GCF_018340385.1 Cyprinus carpio | reverse complement strand
TTTTTTATTTATTATAGGGGCCAGCAAGTCCAGTTTAGGTTTTGACCACTTCTCAGTATTTTTTATTTTTTAAATGTACCTGTCACATTAATTTTAAATTTAATTATAAGTCCAGCCTATGTACACTACCAAGTATTTTTTATTATTCAGTAAGGACAAATTAAATCAATCAAAAGTGACACTAAATGCTGGATTTGGTGTTTCAGCTTTGACATCACAGGAATAAATTACATTTTTAAAAATGTTTAAATTACACAGTTATTTTAAATTATAATATTTTACAAATCTCCTCTTTTAACTGTATTTTTGATCAAATAAATGCAGCATTGATGAGCATAAGAGACTTCTTTTAAATAAAAGCATTTAAAAAAAATTCCAAGCCTATATCCTTATGCCTTTTTTTAAATATCCTTTTTGAACATGAGATGTAGTGTCCTGGAGGTAATCATGACTGTATGGTGTGTCATTTCAGCACCAGAGATGGGACCAGACTTCTGGCGCATCATACAAGAGGATCCTGTTAGGAGTGTGACAAACGTCACACTTATTATTAAGGTTGGTGAAGATTGACTTGATTGATTAAACTCTAGCAACAAAATGAATGTGATATAAAAAGTTTGAGCTTGAATGTTTTTTGTCACTTTTAGCAGCCCGTCTTAGCAGGAGATCCATATAGTTGTGTGGAGGGTCTGGTGTTTGAACACCAGGCCTCAGGCAGAGCCGTGTGGTCAAATGAAACAACCTTGGTTCAGTTTCACTCATTCCAGTGGAGGAAGGAAGCGCACACAGTCACTGTAATATCACGCAACACTTTAGGCATCTCTACACGGAATAGAAACATCACGTTATTGCATCAACCCAAGCGTGAGCTGACTTGCTTCATACCCTTCTTGTAACATCATGCAAAATTCTTTCATGTAGCCCAATGTTTTAGTTTTTCTGTTTGCCATCAAACTAAATATGTGTTTATGTGCCTATTGCTGGTGTTTTTTTGGGTAATTGTTTTGATAGAAGCTTGGTGTTGTTTGTTTGGTGAAAGGGTTGTTGGGGAGGGAGATTTGATTTAGTTATTAAAAAATATACAATGAAAGCTAATAATAACAATAAGGTACTCTGATAATTTGGTCCTGCTTGCTATTACCTACTTTTGCATCTTAAGTGTTTTTCACATAGAAATTATGTATATTCCCCTATTTACATTAATTAATGTCCTTCTTTCCTTTTCTAGGACGTGTCGTACATTCATTCAGCGTAGTTGCAAATGCTAGCTGTGTGTATCTTTCCTGGAGCTTGTTATCTAATCATCCAGTGCCTCAGTCATTTGTCATCGAATGGTTAGACCTGAACAAAGACCCTGAACAGGACATGTCTCTCACTAATAGGCTGCAGTGGGTCAGAGTGCAGTCCACATCGAGAGATCTCTCCCTTTGCCGTATGTTATTTTACTTGATATTTTTCATATATTCCTCACATTTGCCTATCAGCGTGTAATAAAAAAAAGTTTATCCTCAGCAGTATAAGTGATCTTTGACAGTGTAATTTGTTTTTGTACAGGCCGTTTTTATGGCTCAGAGGAGTTCACCTTGTATCCAGTGTTTGTGGATGGCGAAGGGGAGCCGGTGCGATACACTGGTGGGTTTTACAGCAGTGACATCAACTAATGCATTGACATCATCATGTGATCAGCTAAACCCCTGAAGACATTTTTATATGTATTTGGTGCTTGGCGAGTGGACTCTGGTTTACAAACATTGCAGTATTATCTAGATTTTTTTTTTCTGACAACTAAGAACATTATATAAATAGCTCTTTAAATTTTTTAGATGGGTTAATTTAAAGTTTTTTTTCGTGACACACCACGTTTCGCAAACCTCCGGTATCCGAGGTAAGACTTGACAATTTAAAGAAAATGTATGACATTAAAAAGTGTTTCTATTTTGTTTTGTCATCCAGCTACTAGGGGGGATCCAGCAGCGTACATACTCCTACTGATCATTGCGTTCCTGTCAGTGGTGCTGTTTGTCACTCTTTAAGACCTACAACTATCTTCTTACAGTCAAAATAAGTAAGCAATAAGGTACGAGAGGCTGTGCTGCATTGTGAATAAATCACACCAGTAAGACCTACAACTATCTTCTTACAGTCAAAATAAGTAAGAATTAAGGTTTTGTTTTGTTCATCGTTACGGGGTGTGGAAATATTGCCACAATAACAGACAGGTGTGTAAAACTCTCGGACATATTTTAAAGATTCTATGCCACAACTTTCAATATTTCACATACTTTTTAAACTCCAGTGTTTAGATGATCCTGATAAGCGTTCATCGTCACAGTTGTAAACACTACAGCTTTCTTCTTTCGTGAGGGGGTTTGGCGCCACGGCATCTTTGTTTTTTAGACAGAACGTTAAAGAACGTGACAATGCCTGCACCAGATGTTATTCTCTACCTATCCAAGTAAAGAACGTGACACACACGTTTCGCAGAATTCAACGAATCCGATGACGACTTCGACACTCTTAAAGTGTTTCCACTTGTGTCCCATATGCATCAGATGTTTAGCCAACGGTCCGTGGGCATGACGTCTGAGGCTGAGACTAATGGAGCTCAAATAAAAACAGAGTATAGGAACTATTCTCATCCGCTGTCATTTATTTATTTAATACCATTTATGACATTTTCTCACACACATACATCTGTTTATCTCGCAGCATGAGAAAATGTGTTTTGTTTGACAGGGAAGGGGGCGTGGTCTCAAAATGAAAGGTGAATGATGAAAAAAAACCCAGCAGGGGTCACTCATACTTCATTAAATAATAAATATTGATTGTTCATGTTGCTAAGGGTGTTGCGCAGTGATACACAGAATTGTTTGGTGAAGCAGTCATAGCAGTGCTTTATTGTGAATAAAACATAGCTGCTGACCAATCAGAATCAAGGACTGGAACTAATCACTAATAATTGACCATATGCACGGAGCGCTATTTAGAACTTCCGGATAAAGATAAGCCAGCTTGTAATCTTCCGGTGAAGCTCATTTTATATGTGCTATATAGGTAGAGACTTTCACAGAAACCTCTCCTGCCTCATTCTTATCAGAAACTGCGAAACAAAACAATTGCAACACTGTAAATAATGATAGCGGACTTAACATGGTTTAATCTTTTTAAAGAAAAATATAATTTTTTTATGCATAGGCTGGTAATCCCAGGAAAGTACCCATACACGTAACTGTACATTTAAATGCTGACAAATAAACACTTTCGTAACTGTTGAGTCAGTTAGACTAATCTCTTAAACGACATGGTGATGGTATTTTCGATAATCAGTAATATCTTGCCTTCAAAGGCATGAACAAATTTTTTAAATCTTATAAAATTTTAAAGCATTTATTATTTCTCAACATTGTGCAGTAAAATTTACATTATTAAAGGTTCACTTTCTAATTCATGAAGACGACATGAAGAAATGTGCCAAAAACGTGTCTCAGCGAAAAATAAAGACTTTTTAAGATGAAAATAAAATTACCGTTATAACCATGAGATGGCAGTTTAGGATCACTCATTGGCTGCAGCTGCCATTTCAACACCCTAGTTTTTTTCACATCTTTTGAATAAATATTGCAACAAATGTAGTACTTTATCGCACTGAAGTATAGCAAGTGCAGGAATACACAAAGTCACTTGTCATTTAAATAAATAAATAAATAAGGCCAGACAACAGCCTATAATGCTGAATTGTTTAAATACCTATATAGTTAAATACAAAATTAAATAAGTTATAACAAATAAATAATGCATTGAATATTTTTAATTAAATAAAAAAATTACATCGTTTAAGTTTTATCCAACGCAGACAGGTTGCTGCTGTAGTTTTGTTAGTCTGAATCACTCAATGCACAGCTCTATTTTGACATCGGCTCGTCAGATGACTCATTCCGTTACCACTGTCAATCATAGCAATAACTCGCGGCATGATTTAACAGATTCTCTCGCGTAAATGTAAAATTCATGTTTGTCAACTTTCCTCCGAATTGTGAATGGATTATGTAGAGAAACCGAGCAAAGGGCGCTCCCTTACAGCACAGTACAGTTGACCGGAAATGACTGAGCTGGCTTATCTAAAACCAGGAAGTTATCGTGCATATGGTAATCGTGCATATGCATATTTTGTCTGTGACCCCTAGAGGGCCCAGAGAGATACTGCATGGGTCTGCTTACTGATTTTTGAAATCGATTTTTATGAAACAATTCAAATATTTGTTTAAAACAATTAAAATTATAATGTTTAAAACTGTTGTTTAAAGCTAAATGATTTGTTTACGTTAAAATCTTTTGAAGTAAAATTGTAACATGCAAATATATGACTCAATTATAAGTATTTTAATTGCTTTACAATGTAAGTATCATGCCAAACTATGTAAATGCAGAAATACAACAACATAACCATGTTATTATAATGCTACACTCACTTTTATATACATATCTGGAGGTCCCTGCTATAAACTGCAATAATGTTCGTTTGCTTGAGGGTAGATATTTCACAAGGTCTGCCAGAGAAAATTACTAGGGTAACAACTACAATCATATTATTGCTTATCTGCTTAGATTTTCAGGTAATATCGTGTCTTTGTGTACCATAAAAAGGATATGCCTATTTAGTTCTTTGAAAGGAGTGGCAAAAGTGCAAAAACACAAGTCCATAATCCACAATAATGCTTTTTCCAGTTAAAAAAAAAGTTTATTCCCTGTTGTCCTCTTAAATCAAAATCCAGCAGCACATTTGTTTAGAACTGTTTTGGCTTGCAAACAGGGCTTGACCTGTGCATACTTCTTACAGGATGAGAAAACTCATGTGGAAAGATGTTCCAAATCCCAACAACTGCTCCTGGGCCAAAGGAATGGACTTCAGGCAGGTCAGTGTGACCAAGCATTAAAACTGACTGTCACATAAATATATTAGCGTGCAGTGACAGAAGATTAGACCATTTTTATGTAGGTGTTTCTGCCTTTCCATTAGGGGCTCAAGATATTATTATATTTGCTTGCACGAGCAGAGCACTCAAGCTTTTTTACCTATTTTTTCTACCTTAAAATGGAGTAGATCCAGATTTAAATAGAGAACCATTGTGTAAATTATTAATGAAAACATAGGGCATTCATATATATATATATATATATATATATATATATATGCCACAACATGTCTGTTTCTTTCTCCTTGCAGATTGACACCATGGAGAACCTGTTCCCTCACTCAGAAGGTCTTACTGCCTGTCCACTGCTGCTGGTCTCTGAGAGCATCTGTGAGGTGGAAATCATCGAGAAACCACATCCTGTCACGCTTGAACATGTAAAAGAAAATGAAGTACTTATTTATAACTCTGGAGACAAAACAACTACCAATTCTACCCTTCTAGCAGACTCCTCTGATCCTCTGTCTCTAGAGGCTTCCACTGCTGCTCCTACCCCAGAAACATCAGGCCAGTCCTCAGTGACGTACTCCACCGTTCTCCTCTCCGGTCAGCCCAGTCTCCATCGAAAGCAGCAGGAGAGTCTGAGCAGCTCCAGTGATGAAGGCAACTTCTCTGGCAACAACTCTGACATTTCTGGCTCTTTCCCTGGGGGACTCTGGGACTTGGAGAACCATGTGTGCTCTGACAGCGCAAATCCCCGCCATTCCAGCTCCTACAACTCTGTGGAAGAGTTCTCGGAAACATCAGATCAAGATTATGAAGCATCAGAAAGCACAGGTGTAGCCAAAGACCTCTACTACCTCGAGGTAAACGAAGAGGAGAAGGAAGAAGATGAAGAGGAGATCGAGGAAACACAGGGTGAATGGGAAAAGAATGAAATGGTTATGAGGGTGGATGCCAGGCCTCTTCTGGAAGAAAAAGATTCCACAGCCGTCGATACCAATAATATATCTCACAGCATTCCTCTTTATCTGCCTCAGTTTCGGACTGAATGCATTAATCCACCCTGAAATAAGAGCAACAACACCACTTGGTGGTAATGTGGGATAATGTTTTTCTTCACTGGATAGAGGTCCACAAAATGTCTCAGTGGTTTTCCACTAGGGCTGCACATTTTATAAGATTATATTTATATATATATATATATATATATATATATATATATATATATATATATATATATATATATATATATATATATATTTTTTTTTTTTTTTTTTGCAGTTCAATTTAAAATTATTATTATTTTTTTTAAAGGGGCCAGGCAGCATTGTCTTTTTATGTGCCTGTAAAAAAATATAATTGCATTTTTTCCCCCTTTCCTTATAAAAATTGTGATTTAAAATATCACAATTAAATTATTTTTTAGCTCCAGGTTTTCTGTGCTTGTTTGTCGGCCTGCAGAATTTGTCCAAAAATTAGCTGTCAATATGACTATAAAATAATGATTAATATTATTAAAGGAATAGTTCACCCCAAAAATGAAAATTCTGTAAAATGTGTTCTGAAAATGAACAATGGTCTTACAGGTTTGGAACAAAATGAGTGTGAGTAATTAATGACAGAATTTTCATTTTTGGGTCAACTATCCCTTTAACATTTTTATTATTATTGCTAAATGGAAATATTAGAATAACTGTAAAATACAGAATGGTCTATTTAAATAAATACTATAATAAAAATAATCATTATAATCATTTTATTTTAGAGTACAACTGTAAAATTACAGTACTAATATTTATAAATTACAGTCTAAATTTCTTAATTGAAACAATTAGCTGAAGGAAATCTTCAGGGAGACTTTAAACCTTCTCTTTTGTCGAAACAGCTGGCTTCTCATTATAAGTTTGGTCAGATGGTTAGCATGTTGCGTTTTTGCACACTGCGCATTATAAGTGTTATAACAGATGCAGTTTATGTGGAGCAGCATTTATTTTGAATCAAGTCACACGTAAAAGAAAACAGTGCCGAGCTTCACTCTGAAATGCGCAGCGCATATTTTTATTTAAATCACAGTCTTCATGACTTGATAACCGCACTAAGACATTCGCTATTTCGTTTTTATTTTGATTAATTGTGCAGCCCTACTTTCCACCCTCAAATTTTTGGGATTTGAAAAATAAATTTTTTTCACAATTCTCCTACCAACCCAGTGTATCAAATGACTGTTTTATGGTCCATTTGATTTGTGGTTAATATATTATATCTTTGAGGGTTTACAGCCAGGTTTCCCAGGCTCAGTTGATAGTTGCTTTCCATCTTCATCACGTGGAACCTTTCGAAGCCTGAAGTAAAATCTTGTAAAGACCACACTAACTGGAATGAAGCGCTTTAACAAGAAAGAGTCTGAAGTAGGAAGGACTTTATCATCTCTCTCAGTGTGGTGGTCACAGGCACGGTTTAGTGGCCGTTTGTGCATTTTTAGGTGCTTCATCAAGTCCAGGTTATCATAAGTGAAGGGGCTTGTGAAGAGGCGTCCATCAAAATATCAGCTTTGTGAAGAAATAGCCTCTCGTGTCTGCATTTACATTGGGCTTATTCATTCAATATGAATGTATATTTTGTCAGTGAGGTCTATGTTCTTTGGAAACTCAAATATTTTGAGTCTAAAAAGTGTCACCTATTTTCATTGTATGGTATTTTTTGATGAAATGAGGGTTGAATGTAACTCAGTGAATAAAACTGGTTAAATATGTCAGAGTATCATTAAGAATGTCTGTACAGTATACAGTATCTCTTGTCTATTTTTCTGGTCAGAATAAACTATTTATTGCAGTAATGGCCAAATGTTTGTCTTGCAACATTCTATTTCGCCGAATGAAGAGGATTGCAACATTTCCATTTAGATTACTAAATGCGAGTTGATTTCTGCGCATAAACGTAGGGAGATTTTCTGCGTCTTCGGTTGCGGAAGGATGACTTTCTTGAATAACCGGGGCACAGCCAATGAGAAAGCGTCTCTAACAGCGCGCGTCTTCACTGCACCTCAATAATTAATTTCAGGTGAGTTAAATTTAATAAACTTGAAAATTCGTCACTTTAGCATTATCCGGTAGCAGAAAGTACATACGTGAAGTCATCCAGAATTAATCTGATGTAATGTAAACAATATTTGGTGATGTTTAGCTAGCTCGCGTTTATAGTTGATTGCACAATGCACATGTATTGAGTGAAAACAACACATGCACGCGCAACATATTCGCGAATGCACACTGGAATCCAGAAATACACTTTTGTATTGGTATTCTTATTCGAGAATGTTAATTTATGACTGAAAGCAAATTATTCGCCTATTCATTTTGGTAAAAAAAAAGGAGACGCATAATGTAAGCCTCACTCGTTTTTAAAAATATATTGGTAAATGTATTCTATTTTTAATTTTTAATTCTACATGTAATTGCACGTGTTAGTTTGGTTTAATTTGGACGTTTATATTTTGTCGTCAATGTGTATGTATATATATTTATTGTCATAGAATAACAAAATATTATACTATTATTAAAAACACCATTATAAAAAACACCATTCATTGAACAGCTGGTCAAGAAGAGAGTGTCAACATCTAGATTTGATTTTTATTTGCCTTCTATGGTTCTCCTGTGTATAGAGAGGAATTTAACTGCTTCTAGCTGACCGACAGATGGCACTATAACACTATTAAATGCCAACATACACCTTTCAGAGCAATAATTGTCATTAGGCTATATAATAATTTTTACAGTATAGCTATTTTGTAACATATTGAATACTTATTCGTTCTTTCTAAATGGTTTATATTCCAGCAAACTGACCTCCTGCAGTTACTCCATGGGCCCCTGAAGTAGCCTACATATGCCTCACCTTGCTTTTATGCAACAATTAATATGATTAATTGTAATGTTCTATTTACCACTCATATATTTAAAAAAAAAAAAGAAGAAAAAAAAATGTCTGATAGTTTGACAACGCTCCATAATCTACTTAAGAGAGCTTTAACAATCTCACGAGAGACAGGTCAATTGGTCGTGAGCTCACTCATTCTTTTATCCTGCTTATCCTGCTCAACTAATAGACACACATGTGCTTTAAAGAATCCCTCAGCAGCATCAAATCCAATCCTTTAAAAGACGTTTCTTATGTTCACCTAGGCCACATTATAAAATACTATAAAAACAGAAGTATTGTGTAATATGGTACAATTTTAGATAACTGGTTATTTGTAATGTAATTTATTTCTGTGATGGCAATGCTGAATTTTCAGCAGTCATCATTACTTTAGCCTTCAGTGTCACATGAGCACCGAATCAGAATGATTTCTGAATGATCAAGAAATATTTCTTCTTATTATATTTTTGTAGAAACATTTAACAATTTTTTTAAGATTCTCTGATGAATAGAACGTTCAAAAGAACAGCTTTTATTTGAAAAAGACTTTAATGTAACAATCTAAAAGTCTTTTGTGTTGCTTTTGATCAGTTTATTGAATAAAAATATTTATTTCTTTAACAAAATATCTTACTGAGCCCAAATTGTGGTCACCTTTTCTTATTACTGGTAGGCCTAAATGTGCCTCAGTGATTTGGGAATAATTCTCTGCTCAGCCTTTATGGCCAGTAACTCCAAAGCTTTCAGAAAGCCACATCAAATATGAGACACTAAACAGCTCAGTGGAAAATCTGTGCAGGGTAGAGAGGACTAAATGGGTTGAAATGGAATCAGATTGTGTTGTGCTTGTACAGGTACCAGTAAGTGCCGCTAAGTGGCTCTTTCATCCAGCGAATAGTCCGAAAATTTGACTCCTGCAGGAATCTGCATTTCATATGAGATATTCCATTAGGTTACATCTGCACAAGACCGCACTGCACAGGAACTGTAATGCTTTGATATTGAGAGCCTTTGATGTAAAGTGGTGATTCTAAGGTCATCATAAGTATTGTGGGTAGTAGAAGAAGACATTATCTTCAGAAGCATAAGCACTGGAAAAGTATCCAATATATATTGGAAAGATTAAAGTAATATGTTATAGAGATGAGAAAGAAAAGCATAAAGTTGATTTTATATTTGTGTGTGAGAGAGAGCTGTTTGCTATACAGCAAAGTCTTTAAGGAAGAGTTTAAAACTAGCAGAACAGAAATAGAAGGAAGAAATCAGAAGGTTGAAAGATCGGTCAAGGTTATTTTCCTCAGGGCTGGGAAACATGTTACGTAACTTGACATATAGGAACATGTTCGTGCTTAGCTTACAGTAACAGAAGGATAAGACTGTTATTCATAGGGCATTCAAGTTTAAATGAAAAATAAATAGAATATAAAAGCAAAAACTCACTATGTTTTTTTATGATAAAACTAATTATTATATTTCCTATGGCATGAAAAACTGAAGCATGGTCAAGTATTTTTAGCGTTGCTATTTTGACGAACTAGGAACTTCAGTGAGAAACCTTGTGAAGGGCATGGGAATTTTATCATCATGAAGCTATAGATGGGGTATAATTTTGTCATTATGACATATATGTTGGTGTACGATTCTCAATTTAAAAAGCCACAATAATTAGATTAACATTAGACTTTTGAACATTCACATTAGACCCCTAAACCTAAACATTTATAATTTTAAAAAGCCACAATAATAAGATTCACATTAGACTTTTGCACATTCACATTAGACCCCCAAACCTAAAGTGTACAGGGTATATTTATTATGTATATATAAATACACACACTAAATTATATATTTAGAAAATATTTACATTATACATTTATATGTATATTCTTATATTTTTATATTATATATAAATAGAAATATATAAAACATAAATTCTTCTTAAATATACATGCATGTGTGTGTATTTATATATACATAATAATATACACAGTACACAAACATATATTATGTAAACAAAACTTTTACGTAATCATGATTAATCATTGACAGCCCTAGCCACAATAATAAGATTCACATTAGACTTTTGCACATTCACATTAGACCACTTTGTATGAGCATTTATAATATAAATCAATGAATAGAAATGGTGTTCAAATCACAAATATTTTGATAAACGATTAATTTGTATGATAAATTGTAGACTTATAGAGTATTAGAGTTTAGACTTATTGATTGACCTTGAATTCGTTTTTTGCTTGACCATGCATTCGTTTTTGACACCTTGGGAACGAGAATGGATTTCTTTTAGTTTTCTTCCAAGACATCATCTGTTTTTCTACAATTTTCTTTCTTGCAGTATATAAATTGGTCTTATAATATTTAGCTACCTTCATATTTTAGGAAAGGGCGTCCGTTTGAAGAGGATCATTATATTCTGGGGTCTTTTGCATCAAATACTTTGAAAACTCTTGTTCGAAGTACCTGAGTGTAGACTCGTATTAAACTGAGTCTACTTAGTTTTTTTCACTGAAGCTTGAATCCTTTGAAGAGTCTCTAACACTGGGGCTCCCATTCATATTCATTAGATTCAGCCGCTGAGGTGAAT
Source organism: Cyprinus carpio (assembly GCF_018340385.1). Lineage (NCBI taxonomy): Eukaryota > Metazoa > Chordata > Actinopteri > Cypriniformes > Cyprinidae > Cyprinus > Cyprinus carpio. The sequence continues at coordinate 20,224,775 of NC_056577.1, read as the reverse complement.
AATGTCAGCACGATATGATTGAATGGCTGTGTTTGGGCAGCCAAATGACTCATTAATGACGACCGCACTGCACAGTTATTAGCTCAAGTGCAAGAAAAATGATAGATAGAACAAAAGGAGGGTGTCTTATGAAGGGGGAAAGGAAATGGAGAGGACAGCAAGAACAGCAAAATGGCTTATTAACAAAATAAGATGAATTAATGATTCCAGAGTGTATGTGGAGAACAAAAAGGCTTATAGTTGGAAGAGAACAGGGTCATGAGTGGATAGAAGGATAAGAGGAGAATTTCCAACAAGGAGAAAAAGAGGGAGAGAAAAATGGGAGATAAGTGGTAGGCCTATAAAGAAAGCAGAGAAGCAGGAGATACAGATGAGGGGTTTAAATGTGCTAAGTTTTTGATTCTACTAAAGCATAAAAATACCATAATATGTTTGCAGATATTTAAGAAACATGCTAAGTTAACATACTTGTTTATCTGAAAAACAATGCTACAGTCAGTCATTCTCCTTCGAAAATGTGCATTGCGGGCTGGAATGTCGGTCTCTGTTTTGGTTTGTTAAACCCGCCCACTGCTAGTTTACCCAATTGTGTTTCGGGACCCAGGGTTGCCTGTTGGCGGAAAACACAGCTTATTTCATTCATCCTCAAGTGTGCTCGTTCCTGTTGGTGTCGTCAATCTGGCAACCTGTGTGTGCCAAGAGGAGGAGAGGCCAGGTGAAATAAAACCTCTCTAATTTTTTTTTATTTGGACTGCAATACCTAGTTCAACCACTCGGTGTCAATCCTACTACAGCACCTTTAAGTATATGGATGTGAGGAGGAGAATGATATTGGAAAGACAAGAGTGGTAACTGACAGATCTAGAGGAAGTAGTGGAATGTGTTTCAAAAAGGGATGTGCTGGACGGATATGAATAGAATCTGAATCTAATAGAAATAAAGGAGTAAGAGAGGTGGGTAAATAGGCTGAGGAGGAATGTTCAGAAGTACTTACAGCACACAGAGGGTGTTAATCAGCCATGTAATGTATGTGCATGCACACTCACTGGCCACTTTATAACACCTTGCTAGTATTAGGCCTCCCCCCCCCCCCCACCTTTGCCTTCAGAACTGCCTTAATTCTTTGTGGCATATATTCAGCAAGGTGCTGCTGGAAACATTTCTCAGAGGTTTTGGTCCATATTGACATGATAGCATCATAGTATGTCACAGTTGCTGCAGATTTGTTGGCTGCACATCCATGATGCGAATCTCCTGTTCCACCACCACATCCCAAAGGTGCTCTATTGGATTGAGATCTGGTGACCTGTTCAAGAAACCAGTTTGAGATGATTTGAGCTTTGTGAAACGACCTGTTATCCTGTTGGAAGCAGCCATCGCAAGGTGGGTATATGATGGTCATAACATGGACAAGGTCAGCAATAATAGGCTGTGGCATTTAAAAAAATGTTCAATTGGTACTAAGGGGCCCAAAGTATGCCAAGAAAACATCCCCCACCATTACACCACCACCATTAGCCTGAACTATTGATACAAGGCAGGATAGATTTTTTTTGTGCAATACTTTGTTTTATAATTGTTGTCATTGATTTTTTTTTTTTCTTGTATATTGTATTGTGTACTACTATATTGTTTTTCTAATGTATAATCTTTGCCATGAAATAGCCTGTGAGGCTGATGTGGCAATAAATTTAAATTAAACTGTAAGTTGATACAAGGCTTAAATGTGCTAAGTTTTTGATTCTACTAAAGCAAATTCTGACTCTACCATCTGAATGTTGTGCAGAAATTGAGACTCATCACACCAGGCAACCTTTTTCCAATGTTTTATTGTCCAATTTTGGTGAGCCTGTGTGAATTGTAGCCTCATTTTCCTTTTCTTAGCTGACAGGAGCGGCACCTGGCGTGGTCTCCTGCTGCTGTAGCAGCATCTGCTTCAGTTACTGTTGCCTTTATGGATATGAATATATGAATATTTCTGAAATTAATATTATATTATTAACAATGTTTTCAATTATATACAAATATAGTATTATGTAGTACATTATATATATATATATATATATATATATATATATATATATATATATATATATAAACATGTATATGAAATAAAGAAATATAAATATTTATTCATTTACAGTTAACTATATATATATATATATTTTTTATATATATATATATATATATATATATATATATATATATAATCACCTAGATCATGATGTTCCTGCTATCTTCCTTTCATATTGGATGAATTAATAACTTGTGCATGTTTTCACATACTTTACTTTGAGCTATGATAGATATGGTAGACAATTGGTTTTTCCTTCCATTTCATAAACAGAATTCCTACATGTCAAAGACACACACATGGCTGGCAGATGATAAGGGCTGGGGCAGGGGGATGCTGGGGAATCACTCTTTGCCGAGGTGCATCCCACGCTAATAGAACATTCTGTTTACCAAGCGATGTTAATTACCCTTGTGCTGATGTGCGATCCTCTTCTCTTTAAGTTCTATTAATTAACTTAATCAGCAGGCTGAGACTTCACACCTCTAGCTACGCTGTTTTGTTTTTTTAAACAAGAAGTGGAATATAGCACTACAAAATGTTATTTCCATGTCATCGTATTAAATATTATCCTCTCTCTCACTTTTTCCTCATGTGTGTGCTACTAGGATGATTATTCATTATTAATCACAGTGGCATGCCAGTGTTTATTACATAAGTGCTTTCTTCTGACACCAGGAAACACTCGCTACTTTGAAGGCTTTTTTTTTTTTTTTTTTAATAGTTTGGTAGGCTGAGTGAGGTTGGAGATTTCCTAGCCTTATGTGTCCTTATAAATGATGGTATGTCATGAAATTTGTATAACGAGGGTAATCTGCCTTCATGATCTGATGCATTAATTTTAAAGTCATCCCACTTGTTTATACAGCTGAATATTTTAGGTTAAGGAATTAAGGAATTATTTTAACTTAATCTGACTCTCACATATTATTTATTAGTGTTTTGTTGGTTGATTCATATAAATCCCTGAGTGTATTTTTTAATTATTAATATTTTATCAGATATCTAGGAAGGGTAAGTGCGTCTTTTTAAGAAATGTATTAAAAATGTCATCAAGTGATTTAGGTTTAAACCATGGAATCAGCAGTAAAATGGCAATCAAAGACACAGCTGTAATTTTTTTTTTTAAATATTACATTACAAATACATTAATTAGATTTCTCCAAATATTTACATGTATGCATTTAACAGACACTTTTATCCAAAGTGACTTACAGTGCATTCAGGCTATGCAATTTTTTTTTTTTTTTAACCAGTATGTGTGTTCCCTGGGAATTGAAACCACAACCTTTTGCATTGCTAACGCAATGCGTCACCACTGAGCCACAGGAACCTGTTTCAGTTTCAGTACATTATTTTTTATTTTCCAGTAAAGAGAACTTCCTATTAAGGAAAAAATAATATATTTGACTATAGAATTAAACCTTTTATATAGATATTACAGTGAAATCAGTCACAACAATTATAAGTTGGGAAAGACCACATCTGGATTCTCTTTACAGCAGCAGCTGAGAAATTCTTTGTTGTTTTTAGGTTGGCTCTCTGTATCTTCATGTCATGTCTTTCTTTTTAAACCATGTATTGAAAACAAGGTCAAGTGACTTGGTAAGTTGGTATAACAAGGCAGCAAAGATACAGTTGTAAAAATGAAAGTAAAAACAATATTTGGAAGAAAAACCTGACATTTTATTGTGTTTGTCCTAGTTTAATTTTCGGGTAATTGAACTGAATTTTATTATTATTATTATTATTTATTTTTTAAATTATTTTATTATTATTATTATATTACATTTTTCTGTTTAGGTGTTAAATAATATTTTTGACTTGATTAAAACCAGTTATTTAGATGTTGTGCTTATTTTTAACACCATTATGGTAAGTCAAAATTTGGAAAGACCACATCTGGATTCTCCCACTGCAGCAGCTGTACATAAGAGATTCTTTGTTGTTTTTAGGTTGGCCTTCTGTATGTTTGCATGCATGCATTCAAACCACATATTTAGAATCTAAAAGAGTGGAATTACTCATTCGGGTGCATGTAAGTATATGTAAGTATAGCATTTACTATTATGCCCGGTTTGTCTCTTATAATTCAGCAGCTCAAAAAAAAAAAATGCTCCGTAGGCATTACCTGGTACGCATTTGAATATTTAAATGATAGTAGGACTAAACGGAGACTGATGCATGGTGATGTAAGAGTGATGAGTCATGCCTCAGGGTCGAGTGAGCAGTTGTTGCAGTGACAGCCTCTGATTTGGGTGGGAGGCTGTACTGTGGCTGCTCACGCCTCTTCCATTAGATGAGTAACACCACCCCACTGGGTGAATAGTACTGATGCTCAAGTACAACTGCTTCAGCAGATGCCAAGAAGTTCTAGTGAAGTAAACCTACTCTCATCAGTAATGCAGTCCTCAGAGTTAAAATCCAAAATGAAGAAGATTTAATAAAAAGACACTGAAGGTCACCTCCTGGCATTAGGCAAGTGTGTGTTTATACAGAATGTGTGTGTGTGTGTGGGACCAAATGCAAACAGTCCCCACAAGGCAAACAACTTAAAGTGATAGTTCACCAAAAAACAAAATTCTGTCATAATTTACTCACCTAAATGTTGTTCCAACCTATGACCTGTCTTCTGTGGAACACAATAAGGATATTTTGTTTTGCCCAGTCAATGGGGTCGCAAACAACAGTGCCTGACTTTCTTTCAGGAAAAACATGCATGCACCTGCATTTTTTGTACCTATGTACAGTACCTCATTTATCATACTGCATGATTTGTCAACTAATACATTTGGACATTTGCATTGCATAATCATCTTTATAAGTATGGCTTTTCTGACATCGTAAACTTGCTCAGTAGCTCACCTCATATAGTATTGCACTTGAGTCACAATTAGAGCTCAGGCTTGTAGTGGCATGATTGCTTTAAAAAGCATTTTTAACTCACATTTGTTTCTGTTAACACTATTGGTTACATTTAAGAAAGGTTTTAGTTTAGGTGGTATGTTATTTTTTTATGTGATAGAGCATTTAGTACCACTCACAGATTTCCAATCTGCTGTAATAAAATTACCAACCTAATAAAATGTTGCCACATTCATGGTCACCTGTTTTGGATAAAATTGCTTTAAATGCCACTCATTGGACATTTCACTTTGGAAGTGACATGAAAAGTGCATGAAACAACATATTATTTTGCAGAAAGGTCACCGCCGGCATGTTTTTTTTTGTTCTTCCAGTGAGTCTGGGTTGGACCTCCTTTTGGAGATGTCCTCATTTTTTATTATTATTATTATTATTTTTTTTTTTTTTTATGGTAAAGGTGTAGAAGGTTTTATGTTTAGGTTTAGGGTATGGGTTAGGGTTAGATTAAAGAATTTATAACTAGATGTATATAAAAACAATAGAAGTCTATGATGAATGTCCCATTTAGCCAAGTATGTGTGTGTATTTCAGGAACGTTTTCATCACTTCTATAGGCAGAAATTATGTTTTCCTTCTTTACTTTTCAGAAAGATTTAAGAAATGCATCTGTATTTTTCTGTGACCTACAGTATGTTCTTCTGCTATTCCAGTGAACTCTGTAAACACATGTAAAAAACAAATCTTGATTTCTAATCTAAACAAGGCCTCTGTGGGGGTGATTAATCGCTAGGCTAATTGCTGGTTGGTTACTAACTGTGTGTAATTGTGTCCTCTGGGACCCTGATATCCTCCTGCTTTGTCTAGAGTTAATATGATGTGTCTGAGAAATCTAATGCTGTCTTATTTGTCAAGCTCCATCTGTCTACAATGTCAGTGTGCCACGGGGTGAGAAGATTTCTAAATAGATGTTCTTGTCCACAAACATTTATAAAGTACTTTTAAAGTGGACTAGAAGTTTAGATGGACAATACACAAAATATCATAAATAGTACCTATAAAGCATTTTCTCATTGGAACTAAAATGCTTTAGTAAAATGTGGGCCGTAAATGTTTATGCATGAAAGCTTGACCATATTAAACATCTGTGTGCCCGTTTTGTCACCTGAGTTTTGAATCAATGTGTGTGCATGAGAGAAAGAGTGCGCATGTGAAAAACCAGACACAGGATAACAGATGGTCTTGTTTCTTAATCATGGTCATGGTGCTTAAGCACTAAATCCTCAGTGGAACAATACAACCAGGGTTTAGCTTTAGGCTTTGCCTGACCACCTCAAACACCCGCCTTTAGTTACTGACACATTCCCTGGCCTTGTCCTAATTCCCTGAGTGGTCACCCCAACCTTGTCTTCTTCAGCCGTTATTGGGGATTTCCTGCCATCAGTAGTCTGAGCATCTAATCATTGCTTTATTGCTAAGTAGTTATTCCAAAGCCGATTATGGAAATGATCAGTGAAAAACACTCATAAAGGTTTAACCACCTTGAAGTTACTGTGTGCTTTCAACATCTGGAAGATTCCTTAGTGTCTTGTCAGCCAAATTAAACTCTCAAGATGAAACTTCTAATGCATAACCTTGCATATTTGAATAATAGACTGATAATCATGTGGATCTTTCAGCTGTTCATTTATTTCGTCATCAGCATTGAAAACTATCCAGTGTTTCATCTGTATATTTTAGATTTGTAGACATTTAAATCTATCTAATAATATGTCATTGCATGGTGTATAGTTTAAGATGACTGTTCAAAACAATAAATGTCATTGTTAGATATTTTATGTCCATGTACATTAGCCTTATTGGATATTCACAAGTGAAAGAACTCAAACTTTAACCAACTTTATGTACTTTAGTTTATTTGTGTGACTTTAGAGCTCCCTACAGTTAAACCGGGAAATTAACGTTGTAAATAAATCACTGTTGTAATTGCAGTGGATAGATTTAAATGTGCATTTGTTGCTGCCTTAAAGCAATTACTTACCCGCTTACTAAACTTTACATACTCCAAGAACAGATGTTTACGGGCAAGCATGGGAAAGAAATAGAAGTCATTATCCTTATTCATCATTTGTCAGTGTAATATCAAAACATGGTTTTAAAACTGGCATTTAATAAAAAATACCTACAGTTGCTGTAATAATAGGTAATGTACCAGCCAACAACCAACATATAAATAGAAGACTTCCCATAGTAATGTGTGAAAACAACAATGAGTTTGTGAGGTGAGATGAGGTAAATTAAACACTGCAGTTAGGGTTAAATAATTTAGACAATTATGGGAACGATGTAATTATGTCAGCCTGACAGTTAGTTTGTAAAGGGCCACTTAAAATCTATGGCTTGTAATTGAACATCCATAAAAAAAAAAAAAAATAATAATAATAAGATTAGACATTGTACTATTTTATGACATCCAGCTGAATCAACAGACACTTGCTCACAGCAGTATGAAAACGGACATCCTCTTTACATCGTGTGGTGCATCATTGTCTTTTTGACCATGTGTGTGAGTACAGTATATTCAACAGAGTGTCCGTTTCTGCAAAGTTCCTTTATAAAAGCACTTGGAAAAATTGTGACAAGACAAACACTGCTCATCATATGACTCTGAATCGGGGCTAGCTTTCACATAGGGAAATGTGTCACAAGGATGGCCTGAGTAAAGGTTTTAAGTCAAAAGTCCAAACTTGTTTTTTTTTCTAGTGTTGTTTAAAATCAACATATTTTCACTATATTTGTTTTCTTTCTTTACTTCTTTATATATATATATATATATATATATATATATATATATATATATATATATATATATATATATATATATTCTTTTTTTTCTAGTTCTGTTTAGTTTTCTAGGTAAAAAGTGAACAACATAATGCACACTGGCACACATTCATGTAAAGTCAACTGTATAACGAAGGTTATTGTTAATCAGAAATCTGAACCATGTTCTCAAGACAAGTATTTTTTGGATGGGGAGTCGTCACAATTATCATATAATTATAATATAATATAATATAATATAATATAATATAATATAATATAATATAATATAATATAATATAATATAATATAATTTAATAAAACATTTTTGTAGGCCAAAATTTTTGTTCTTTATAATTGTTATAATTAACCAGTAAGGTTGGAAATGTTAAGGAAAGAGGTTTTTTTTTTTTTTTTTTTGCAGCCAATGCTTAAATGTATCCACTATCCACCGATAATATAGGTTAATGGACTTTCAGAAACAACCCACCCTAAAAAAAATCACTGTCGTTAAAAAAAGGTGACAACTTGCCCCAATTTCCACCATGGCTTTCATCAGTCTAAATGACTCATGCAGGAATGGACAAATGCTCTATTTGAACCAATGCATGGAGACGAACATAAAATAAATGCAGTAAATTGAGCATTCATCCTCATATCCAGTGACTTAATCACACGTATCCCACGTCTCAGTGTTTATAAGCGCTCTTGTATTGGAGATCCTCCTCTGCTTTGACAGGCACAGTGAACACAGCCTCGAGAACGAAAGCGCGTGAAAACCGCCTGCGTCTCGCCAAAGAGAGAGCGAAACCGAATCCCAGCATCTTTTTAATGTAGTTGGAGAGCTCGTTGTTTCTGCACGGACTCCGTGAACCAGTTCAGACTGTCTGAGAGCAGCAGTGTTGAAGGACAGAAGCGGAGCGGGTTTCTATACCGGGACAGAAGATGCTCCACCTCATGGGTTATACACACAAACACGAAAACACAACGGCACAACACTCGTGTTCTTGATCACGAGTTTAAAACGGGATCTTTTTGTGCCTCTTTTGTCTAACACGTGCAAGAAAGTGGATCCGTATTTGAGGTGAGAATATGATTCTCAGATACTTGTTCCAGCTTTTGTTCTATTGTTTACACTGTTGCCGTTGTTTCTGATATCAGAGTATTCTGTTTTGATGCGGGAGTGTGTGTTTGCATCTCCGGATTCTCAGTTGGGATGCTGAGGGGCTGTTCATCAGAATTAGCCTATTCAGTGATGTCTGATTAAGTTGCTTTTTTTAGATTTGATACCACCACGCATGGCATAGGGTTTTATTGACCATTAAGAAAAAGTAGGCTACTATGAACGAGATGGGTAGTTTTTGAGTAGGCCTACTGTTTTTTCTATGACTCTGTCTCCGTTTGTACAGCAGCATAACAATGTAGTCTATTGTAAGCAAGTGTTCGTTCGGAATCAAAAGAGTTAATTAAAATAATGCAAAGGCAGCTATGACACGGGGAATTCAAATAAAGAAGACCACAAGATAGCCGTTATGGAAGGAAATATTTCAATTGAATTCATTTGTAAATTCGGTATTTTCTCATATGAACGGAAACGGAGTTGTTGGTTTTGTCTGCTGCAAGGAGCGGGTTTTTCGAAAGTCGGGGCGTCGGTGTTTTTCATTCTACGAACACTCTTTCTTTCGCTCGTTCACGGAACGTGGAAAACCTGGGGTGGAATTGGATCCGGATGGTTACAGAGAGAGATGTGAAATCTCTGTGGTTCCGGTCCATTCATAAAACTGTAAACTGATTACAGTATAAAGTATACTGTAAGTATACTGATCTGTATACTGTAGATTGAAACAGAGAGTGGCTTTAAGTTTGTTTCTTAATATGCATTCTTATGCAATCTTGTGTTTTCATTTTACATCATCATCAACTGTTGAAGTTCAATTCTGATATTCAAGAATGAAAGTATAGAGGATGCATGAAAGTAGGCAACCCAAATGTGTTCTTGATATCAATGATGCAGGGAATGCAGACTTGAGAGAATCAAACCATTAGAAATCCCAGGACTCATTGCGGGAATGACGTACTGAAGCCTGTAAGTTTTAAACTTCAAGCTTAAACTTCTCACTGCAAGTTTGCAAATACGTGGTGGCTTGTAAAAGTAAACTTTTGTCATTTTGTTTGATATAGTACTAATAAAGTGATAAAGACCTGGAGAAATCCTGCCGTTTTTATTAGCTTTTTAAAAATAATCTTAACACTGACCAAGCACAAGTATTATTACATTACATGTACACAGGCCTACTCATTTATGCGAATACATGCAGTAAAATAAAAAGATCGGATGGTCAGCTTCCCAAAAATGTGTTCTGTGTCCTTGTGTCCTTCCAAATTTGTTCTTTCAAGGTAGTCTGCCAAGACCAGTCTCCACGAGAAAGCAAGTCGGTTTTTCTGTTTTTCTGTTTTTTTTTGCGAAACTAAATAACTGGCTAATGTATGTCTGAAATGTAAATTAATCAGTATTTAATGTAATATTATTGACCAGTTACTTATTATCACTTAATAATTATTGAACTGTTATTAAAGCAATATCACACATGCAACTGTGTTTTACTGAATATCAGCATGTCTGATTATCTGAGGTTGCATTACATGCTGATCTTGTTCATGACAAACCATTATAAAAAGAAAATGAGCTATTTTTATTTCAACATCTTCGGTGTGATTATGCTTTATTATGATGGCTTTATTACCAATTAAAGCGAAAGGACACATTGTAGCTGAATGGAAGTTTCCTATATGTAAATGGATTTAAACAGAACACAACCATTAAAACATTACGTGCTTGAATAGGTACAGTAAATGACTGTTATGGGAAGAATCACTCCTTTCATACAAATTTGTCTAATTCTAGTGTATTTATTCCCTCAGTATTTAATCTAATGCACCAGAAATATTTATCTGTCAGATTTAGCTTTTCAGTCTGTTGCATGCATTCAGTATCCAGTTGTACTTGCTTTCAGTTTGACTTATTTATCCATGCAAAATGTTTGTTTAAAGTCAGTGCAATTATCCTTGCAATAAAATGATGATAGTAGAAAGAAGTAAGCATTTGTTAAACCCTGTTTTGCTCGTTTGAAGTCGTCACTGCTCGGCCAACAACAGCAAAAGTGAAGTGCTGTCAGCTGGCAAGGCAGTGAGCCCAGGGAAATAATCCCCATCTATCTCTGCATAACCACATTAGATTTCCATCTTTGTTTTCTCTGTAATAAATTGGTGTGTGGTTTTCTAATATGACCACATTAGACTGTTTGTGTCTTGAATAGTTCTACTTTCCCCCTTCCATCCTGTCACATTTATGTCACACATTATCTGCACCTTGTATTGTTGTCAATATACATCTCATTTCGACACAAGTAAGATCTGTATTGCTGACACATAAAATATTTACTTATCTGCTGGCCAAACATATTAAAAAAGCCCTTCAGTTCAGCAGTGTTAGGGCAATTTCTCAAACAGAATTGAAGCAGAAGTGGCAAACAAGTCTGATAGATTCTTATCATGGCATCTCTATATGGTGTTCCACAAGGAGCTGTTATGGGTTCTCATTGTAGTTTCCTTAACCAGCTAAAATAATATATAAACATATTAAGTTCCTTCAGTAGTTAATCCAGATGAAATAATCACATTTCCATATAATTATTATCACTGTTCACATGACAGTCCAGAGGCTCCTTCTTAATATTACACATATAATTTCTTGGTCCTAATCATCACAACCTTTGCAACTTTCATTTAGTAATTTTAGTAAGAGTGTATATGACAGAGATCATATGTGATTTAGTTTGCCCTCCTAATGCTACTCGGCTTTTCTCCTATTCTGAGGCTTTCCTCATAATTACTTGCTCTGTTGAGAGAAGCATGTCTGCTGCCATCATCTCATGGACAATCAATCAGACCTTGGTTGAACAGATGGACACTCAGTGACACAGGATAAAGGGTTTGCCTGATGAATTTCATACCAGAATAACACATTCACTGCTTGGCTTTCAGGAATGTGTATATTTTTATGTGTGAGTGTGGGGGATTGCTGTCACACTCAACTGAATGCGTGCTGTGAACATGTGTGTGTGTGTTATGAGGTCTGTGTGTAACAGACTTGGTGAATTTGAATGTGTTGCTTTCCTAAGAAGATACCCAAGGTCTTTTCTTGTAGTTTGTACTGTGTGCTTTGATTTCTCATGTATAATTGTTGGTGCAGAACCTACACTACCTCATCTGTTAGACCTCAGCACATGGCAGCTGTCATCAATCTCCCTGATTGTTTGTTCACTTTGGCTAATGAAAACCATACATTGCATTACTTCGGTCCATTGTCGGAAATATTATCTAGAATACAGAATAAACCTCTTTATTCTTCAAATATGTATTCGTTTCTTTGTTTATTTTGTGGTAGGGATTGAAGAGGGACACAATGAGATTGGCAGTTTCATGCCTTCTATTTGGCAAAAAATAAAATAAAATACAAATATAAAGGCAGAAAGTCTCTTGAGGGTGGCTATAAAGACTCAAACAGAAGTCAGGCATGATGACCTCCAATATGCAGATGGAATGGTTTTGTTGTTGGTCCAGAGTGGCAGGGTCAGGTGGTCATTGGTTAAGTGGTTTCCCAGTTATATTGTGCTGTTTTGGACCTCAAGGACAAGTTCTTCGTGCACAGAATCGGCATGATATCCACACTGCCTTTAGCCCAATATAGTTAGTTAAGAGTAGGTTTAGGGTCTTGTCAGCTCAGGGCACCTTCCACCACTGAGCCAGAACTGGTGCTGAGATTGAGGGGTTTTTGCAGTGGTGTCACAGTGCAATAAGCAGCAGGTGCATCTCATTACACTCTGCCAGCAGCACTCATGCACCTCCTCATTGCCACAGACTCCTGTTGTGAGGTTGGCCATGGGCTGGTGAGGGGAGGGTCAGGGTGACATTAATTATAGGGTTTGCTTCTCTGTCTGTTTGCATATGCATGAATATGTAGATAAAGGTCGTCCTCAAATTTTCCAGAGATGGGACTTTGTCTGTATTTACTAGCTTTGTATTCACATTTAACATAGAAAAGTGATATTAGGGCTGCATCTAACATAAATTGTTGTAACCTCTGGCAGTTTAAAATATTACATTTAATTTATTAGTCTCCTTTTCCTTATAACATCTCTGCTGTAGCTTCATTTTTATTGGGCATTAAATGCATGACTGACATTTAGAGGAACTGTAAAATGAATGGTTTGTGATTAGGGAACCTAAAAGGCCATATAAATTAACTAGGTCACATGTTTTTGCATAATTTTATGAATTACAAAAAAAGCTAATTGTTAGACTTGTCTTGAAGGTATGCAGATATTTGTAATATTAAAAGTCAAAATCAAATAGAACCCAAATCAAGCTGACTGTCTACACTGGATACAGACAGTAGACAGATGTCCATTGAATTTCTGATGTGCGCAGTCCACACATTTGAGCTACTCCTGACAACAGGACTGAGAGTAAAGAGTAAAGGAACGTTTTCTTTGACACGTCTGGTCTAAACAGCAGCCTTCAGCGTCGGTTTAACAAATAATTTAATAAAATCATGTCAGAGGATTATATTGTTTGCAGATTGTTGGAGGGTTTGCAAAGAATTTTTTTTTGAAAGATGACACAGTGGCCACTGTATTAGATCTGACAGCAGTTACAGTACTTCGCAATTCATAAGTAAAGCCAAAACTGTCAATGACACTTTTGCAATAGCTGAGGGTGTTGATACTTTTTTTTTTTTTACTATACATTTATGTTAGGTAATCAAAAACCGTTTACTGACAGGCCTTAAAATGGATCAGAATTTGCAAATTTATTACTTTTTTGTGCAAAAATTAATTAACATGAATGTTTTTATTAATGAGTTCTCATGCAGACAAGTTTAGATTGCAAATGAAATCGAGCAAAACAGCCTGACAGGCCACTGGGAAGGAAGAACACACAAACTGCTGATGTTGTGCAAAGTTGCATGGTTGTGGTTGCAAGCATGTTGGTTTTAGAGCTTAACTGAAATGGGGATGACACAACAATCTTTTTTCATCTGCCTTAAGTTGCATTAAAGATAACAATGACAAAATAACCATTTCCTCTTACAAGAAATGACCACACATGCAAACACTGTTCTCTGTAGATTGGAGATTCTTGCATCAGTACAATACTTAATGGTCTTTAGAAAACATAACAGTTTCTAGTTGCCATTATGTGTCCTGTAGGTGTTTTTTGAGGAAAGACCCTAAGAACATTGTCTTATGATGCCATGTCATTGTAATTGTTTTATTTAGCCTATTTATGTGCTAAACCAAGTGATGTGTCCTTTGCACGAAACCTTGGGAACACAGCACATATTAGCCAGGAAATATTTGTCAGCACTGGTGATGGTCTACTCAGTTATTTTAATTACTTATTTAATACAGTTCAGTAAATTTATAAAGGTAACAAAGGCTGAGTTTTATTCACTTTTGATGAGATAAGTAGATGCTTTTTATCAGCTGTGAATTTGCCTCTGTTTGAGTGGCATTTTCATTAGTTTACTCTAGACAGAATTATTGGATCATTCTTCACATCAAGATTAATCTATTTTATTTTCCTACTGGAAGTCTTACGCAATCATATCTTTTGGGCAATATTCAGCTCATTTAAAATTTAGTTTTGGCAGGTAATGTTATAAATGCAGAATCTTTATAGCTTACGATTGTATTTTTTATGGTCTATGTGTATGTGTTTAGAGTATTTGCATGTATTAGTAAGTTAGTCAGGGTGGTTGGCTCTCAAACAGAGAGAAGCCAGATAGAGTATGAGCACATGATGGTTGATCTGTGTCTGTGTGCCTTTGGCTTTCACCATTCACATGAAAAAAATCCCTGTTTGGTATGCTGTCACATTATGTCTCAAAATGCATGTTAGCTCATACTGAAGAATGTTTTGCATCATTGACTGACATTTACGTGTTATGTGAATTTCTATGGTACTGTTTGAAATTACAAATTTTAAAAATACATTCACGTATATTTGCTGAGAATGATTTTTTATTTTATTTTATTTATTTCCATGTACATGTTAAGCAGCCATCATAAATCACCCCTGTAAGCCCAGAAATGCAGCCAAGATTTACAGCAAGGTTTAACTCAATAAAAACAATGTGCTTCATTGTTATTGATTAAAGGAGCTTTTAACTGAGAGTCACTGAGCTTAGTGTTTGTGTTGAATGTACATGACAATTGAATCCGATCAACTGACAGTTTTCTTTTGTAGCAGCACAGTGCACAGTTCCGGCCTGACCTGATTCACTGTGGTTTTAACAGTGACAGTGATTTGAAAAGCTGCTGCTGAGATGATTTGTCTTGATCTGAGCTTCAGACGCATGGAGAGTCAGATTATCTCTTTAGATTTTAATGCATGGAAGTATATTAACAAGAAAAAAAATATGTATTTACTGTGGTTTGGCAGCCTCTGAATTAGGACCCCAATTATTCAGATTAAAAATTTTAATAAAACCCTAGGTTCACAGTTTGGCTTAAATCATCTTTGTTAGAAAATGATAAATGCAGAGGGAAGCAGAGACTGGATGTGCAGAATTAAGCTAAAGCCAAAGAAAATCCAATCCGTGGCCCTGACAGTATTATGAAACCAAAAGGAACAAGGTGGATGTTAAAAATTTTTTTTACAGTCAAATGGCATCATTGATTGGATTCTAAAGGGCATGCTTTGTTTTCACTGAACGTCTATAGTTAAATCAATCAAGGTGGATGTTAAAAAATTTTTTTACAGTCAAATGGCATCATGTGGAAGGCCAGAGGAGGAGTCTCCGATAGTTAAATCAATCAGGTCTTTAGGAGACTGCATGATGTAAATAGAAAACAGTATATTCCATTAAAGCTTCAGATCCTGCATGTGGATAATTAACTGAATCCAAAATCCATCCACTTAGCTTTTAAATCATACAGAAAATGGAGGAGGGCACATAATGTGGTGTGTAGTGGCTGGGTCATGTTTTACTCTGTGACGAGTTATAGGCTTGTGTGTGTGTGTGTGTGGAGAGGAAACCTGTTTTTTCCACAGGGTGTCTGGAAGGAGCAAATACATCATGATGAGGCTGGCCAAGCTGCTCCATTTGATGCCTGCATGTGTGACCTTTGAGAATTTATCTGGTTTCAGCTCTGCTGTTATAACCTTTAATTGATTATTAAATAAGAAAGCTGCTCCGAGATGGTTTATTGGGGAATTGTGATAGTAAATATGTGATTGTACTATTTTCTTCATAATACATAGGCTGTGGATGGCCACAAGCATCAAGTCATATAATAATGTATACTAAATGAATGCGTTCAAACTGATTGGCAACCTTCCGGTCTCTCTTGTGAAGCCAACAAGGACCTATGTACTATTTTCTTCGAGGCTGGCTCCAAAAAGTCAATTTCCCCATGTTACTTACAGCAGAAAAAAATTTTTCTGGGTCCAAATTTACAGCTTGTACAAAAAGTGGTTTTGGTCTATATAGCTAATTTTGCCCTTCATGACAACTGTGAGGGGGGTGAATTTTTTTATAACTCATCCATTTAAATTATATTGAGCCTTAAAGTTCTGCATAATTAAGGGCGAGCCACTTGAGTTACCACTGTCGAACTAGGTGGGCGTGGTTTCCGCAAACAGCCCCTGCCTCTTTGCCCATTTTCGATTAACCGGGAGTGACGCGTGGTGAAGCGCTGCCAAGATGGTGACGGCCCGCTTCGCCCACTTTGAGCTTCAAAAACGCTCTTCAGGAATCTACTGGTGACATCACGGACACTACGTCCATGTTTTTATACAGTCTATGGTTCAAACACACACACAACAAATAAACACATTACCATTCAAATGTTTGATGTTGATAAGTCTCTTAAGCTCAACAAGGCTGCATTTATTTGATCAAAAATACAGCAAAAATAGTAATATTGTGAAATGAAATAAAATACAAAAAATACTTTTTTGATGAATAGGAAGTACAAAAGAACAGCATTTAGTTGAAACAGAAATCTTTTGTAGCATTATAAATGTCCTGTCACATTTGATCAATTTAATGCTATGTTGCTGAATAAAAGTATACATATATATTAGTCCTCATGTTTCTAGCAAGTTTTGCCTATAGGGTAGTAAAAATTGTGTTGAATATTGAGATGTCGATTATGATGATATTTTGATGAATAAAATTATACATATTTATTGGTGCTTTTAATGCCATCTAGTAAAAATTGTGTCGACTATGCAGAACATCCCAAACCTAAACTGACAAATCGGCCGCAAACTCTATTCCTATTGTGATCACAAACTAAATGCTGGATTTAATGGGATTTTTTGAAATTTTTTTTTGTTTTTTTTATGGATTGTTTTGTTGGTCTTTTTTTTTGTTGTTTTTCATTTTTTTTTTTTTTTTTTTTTTTTTTTTAAATTTTCTGGTTGAAATGTTTGAATGTGTGCCTGAACCTAAAGCATTTGTTCCTGTGAGAGTCTGCCCAAAGTCCAGCCAATGCTGCTCAGGTTCTGCTGGGCCAGATGTTGAATGCTTCTCTGCCAGCCATTTCACTATACCACAATGTCAAATGCTGGCAAGAGAAAACAGCTTGGCATGTTGCTCCCAGGTGTACCTAGAGTGTCATTCTGAGATGTCAGTGGAAATTGTGCCCTAGTTGTGTTGAATATTTCATGTTGTTGTCTGGCGGTGGTTTTGGATTTTCATATAGTGGTGTAAATGTTTTTTTTTTTTTTTTAATAGAGAGACTGATCGGGAATAGGGTGTCTGTTACATACTGTGTAAAAGCTAGATTTTTCAATCTACCATAAAATATCATATACTAAAATATCATATAATAAAAATATAAATTTTACATTAATTATTCTCGAAGTACAGGATCATATACTTCAGTTTAACTTTAGCTTTATTATTAGCTTTATTATCCAGACCCCTTGTGGTACCGTCACAGACCCCCTGGTATGATGGAACAAGAATTTCTAAGTGTTGAATTAAATTTGTCTGTTTTCATACTGTCCGATTTGCCAACTTGCACCATCTGGTGTTCACCAGTACATGAGATGAAACGTCAGTAAGTTTAATAGAAAACAGGATTAGAAAAGCACATGTGAAGAAAGGGACAGAAATACTTGCGGTAGATTTAAAAGAGCTGGTAGGAGGCAGTAAAATGCATGGATGACAGACAATTCCACTTGGGAGGATTTTCAGAAAACACCTTGTAATTAGTTGGAAAGCGCAGTTTCAAAGCACCTTGTCCTCTTCCCAGCCACCGGTGACTTCAAATTGGTGCAGCAGCTGGCTCAAAGGTAATGATCTCAGAATATTTGTTGCAGAACATGCGCTGCTCCAGGGACCTTCTGTTTGCCGTGTCTCTGCTTTTACGTTTCTCCATACACGTTCTGAGCAAATAATGAGAGAAGGTGACGGATGGAAAAGGAGTGGGAGGATAAAAGAGGGAAATTGGGCTAGAAACAATGGAAACAAGTGGGAGAGATTGCACAAAATGGCCAGACAAAAAGAAAACTGCTTGTGTTTTTCACAGAAATGTAAGAAGACAGTGTATAACAGAAGTTGGGAGAGAATGAAAAAGATAATGGAATCACTGACAGAAAGGTTTCCACAGTGGTGTGTAAACCCCAGAAATGATCTCCTTTGGGATATTGTCTGACTATTTTCTTAGCAGCAGAATGCCTGTCTGTGGTTTCTAACAACATTCATCAGTTTTTTTTTTTTGTGCTATCTATGGTACATAGGGCTGGTCAAGATTGTGTATATTCACAGTAAGTACTAGCAATATGTGAATATCACAATGGATTTTTTTTTTTTTTGGTGATTGAAGGGGGATAGTACACCCATAGTACACCCATAAATGAAAACTGTTATTATTTACTCATTCTTATGGCCATCTAAACCTGTACGATTTTATTTCTAGCTATGGTTCAGAAAGACATTTTGAAAAATTCTTTATAATTTTTTTTTTGTCCATGCAAAGTCAATGGGCTTCAACATTCTTCAGAATGTCTTCTGTTGTGTGCAGTTACAGAAAAATACATATTATTAATCTACATTATCTATTAAATCATATTATAGTTAAAAAAATAAAAATACAATTATAGTTGACTGAAAAAAAGCTTTTTAAGCTACACATTCATAAATATAGATATCAAACGTCATAAAAAAGACTGAGATATAATATTTTAACTCCCAGCCCTACATATTTACTTATTAGGCTCAAATAAATAAAAATAAAATGAAAAGGTTTTGTTCTGATTTTGAATTAATGCCTGCCTTATTCTTCCATTCATCTTAATAATCCTCAGTGTTATTTTTTCTCTTGTGAGAAACCTATTTTAACGCTGTTGAATCCTGTAACAATCACCCATGAATCTTCAGTTTATTGTTGCTGGCCAGCTAAGCCTCATTGCTGAATAGAAAGATTTTACATAGACAAAACTAGCAAGTCAACATTATTTTCTTCGCTAATTGACAGCAGACCACAGATGGCATTGATAGAGCTTGACTTGTGTTTAACTATGTTTTTTTACAATATTTTCAGCCTAAATAGGGATTTATTTTCATTGTATTTATTTCAGTGTAAATGTGAGAGTAGCTATTCTGTCACACCATATGCTCATAATGATGTTCATTTAAAAATTCTGGACATTTAAATAACCATGCCCTGTCAACCGCCCACAAACACATGCCCACACAAACATGCACATAAATATATGCACACACAAAGAAAAGTATTTATAATATATGCGTTTCTCAACATGTAATCTTAGTTGTGGATGAGGTGGCACTGGCCTTTTTGAAATGAGCTTATGACAGCAGCCATAATTCTTCTACTCAGCTTGGCAGCTTGGTTCTGTTTCAACTTGTAAAACTAACTAAAGCTTTGTCCTTTGAAATCAACCTTCCCTTCAGCTGCAACCGCTGTACATTTACATGAAAATGCAGTGGAAGCAGGCTATCTTTAAATAGTCTTTAAATAGATTCTTTTTCTTATCCAAATTGCTCTATATTTTTGTTTAGGAGCAATTATATTTCCAAGTTACAATTGATGGCTAAAATAAACAAGCCTTATACAATACAATGAACTTGATGACTTGAAGACTATTGTAATGATAACTCAGATAAAGGCTATGTGATTTTATTTATTTATTTAATGTTTTTCAGGCAGCAAGCATTTTCTAGCATTCTGGATGTTCAGAGCAATTTTTACAAACTTATTTTAATGTTCGTTTGAAGTTTCATCTGCCTCAGCAAATACTGTATATATGCACAAATACTGTAGCTGCTAATAACAGCTGTAATATGCAGAGAAACTATGATTCAGAAATACAATTAAGTACAGCCCTAAAGGCATTACTTGCATGACTAAATGTCAGTAAACAAGTTGGTGTCATTTGGGGGCAGAGGCTACATCAGCTTTGCATCTGCTGTTGAAGTTTAGCCTCTGGATGTTTAATCTTAGGATCAGAGAGTGATCTATAGATTGTGTGCAAAGTCATTCTTAATGCCTGGTCTTCCATTAAGTAATCTGCACTTCATGTTCTTGGCACTTTTCAGTGGGTGGCATATTCAAGTTTAAATATATATATATGTGCATACTAATTACTTCATCATTAACCCTTAGAGACCAAGTTGTTTAGTGATTTAACATTATTTTTAAATAAATAAATTAAAAGAAAGAAAGAAAGAAAGAAAGAAAGAAAGAAAGAAAGAAAGAAAGAAAAAGAAAGAAAAATGTATCAGTTTTGGCAGGATAATATTTACAGTTTCTATCGGCCACACAATGTGGTCACTGCCAAGTAGTGGTCAATGCCAGTGGTCACCATTGGTGACTGTTATGAATCAAATTTATGTGGGGGAAAAACTATGTATTTGAGTTTCATTTTATTAAATTTATAATTAAATAAAATTTTCAGAGTTCATAGATATTGCATGTTATGTGATATTGCATTTGAAGGGATACTCCACCCCAAAATGAAAATTTTGTCATTAATCACTTACCCCCATGTTGTTCCAAACCCGTAAAAGCTCTGTTCGTCTTCGGAACACAATTTAAGATATTTTGGATATGGATGTGGAGGCTTGTAGGCTTGAGACTGTCCCATAGACTGCCAAATAAATAACAGTGTCAAGGTCCATTATGGGTGTGGTAGTCATAGTAATAATTCTGCATTTGGTGTTGTGGTTTGGGTTACATGAAGCGATGGGAACACTTTTTGTAGTGTGCGTGACACTTTTTGAACTGAGATTTTATGGGTTTGGAACTACATGGGGGTAAGTGATTAATGACAAAATTTTCATAGTAACCCTTTAATTCAATCATGGATATTGCGAAGTCTAACAGAGAGTTGCTCTGAACTTTCACCCTTCTAACTTACTGGAAACAACTGCAACTCTAAATAAGTTTTTTCAGGTTTTATACCATAGGTCAGTGAGGTGTGGAAATGTCCAAAGATCAGGAAACCCTAGAGAGTGTCAGAGGCCTGGTGTGAGTTGAACTTACTTAACCTTCAGCTTTCTAGCTTACTGAGAGGACCATTATAAAGGTTAAAGCTTCTGCTGTAGGCCTCTGTCTAAACATGCGTTTTCAGTGTGTTTTACAGTGGGGGCAGAAATCTGGAGGAATATTTCACTGTCATGAAAATATCCAAATTTAAGCCCCTTAATTTGCTGAAAAAAAATATTCTTAATATTAATAAAGAATTTGATATCATTTTTGGATTTGTAATTTTAAGAAGTGATTTTAGGTTTTAAGATTTAATGAAAAAAAATATTCTTTAACAATATAAGGGTTAAATCTCATAAAAGATGTGTCTGTGCTTACCATTCGCTCACAATGTCTGCCAGTACCACTTGCTAGGATATAACTAGAAAATGTTTAGATGAAAATTGATTGATTGATTCAGTCATCACTTCTGCTAAACTGTATTTCTGGATGGGTTTTCATGTCAGTCGTAATGGTCTTTAAGGTACATTGCAGAACCTGACCTGATTCGTGTTTGACTGCATTCAACAGAACATGCTGCATTCATGTTTAAATAAATAGCATGCTATCAACATGTAGCTGTGAATGCTGCAAGTTGAATGGGTTGAAAATAAGTTTCTTTTTATCTCATATCACCTACTATCACAGTCAGTCACAGCAATTTGCTAGTGCTGTATATTTTCATTTGGAAGTTTATAATAAATAATCATTTAAATAATCACACATAATAAAAATGCTAATTAACACTTAGGATTAATGTTTAATATCTATAATTTGGTCTGCCCATTAACAGCATCATTTGATTACATTGATGATGTAAGTAATTCAGTCTCATTGCACTGTTATCAGGCTCAGTTCTGTTGACCCTCCTCCTTATGCAGGGTTATGTTACGGTGGAACTAATTGTCAAATATCCAGTCCTACACGAGTATGTGATGTGTAATTAGGTTAATTACAATCTTCACTCTATTATGAGCCAGAAATTGGAGGTTAAGTATCTAGAATAATAACAAAGAGATGAGTAAATCTCTAGCCAACCTGCATATTCACATTGAAGAGGCACAGCTACACAGAAAAAGATAATTGATACACACATCAATTTAATTTAGAGAATTTCTAATAGAATGAGAGGATTTGGTTAAAAGAGTAAGCATATAACATAAAAGTCACTGTATGATAGTATATTCTTGTGTGACAGAAAAATTAACCAGTTTTGCATTTTTAAAAATTCTCCAAACATCACTGTTTTTAGGTTCAAGCACTCTGTACTAATATAATGTACACTCACGTATAATACTACTAAAATATCATGATGCTAACCTTTATCACCATACCAAAATCTCCTCTGGCCAGAAAATGATTCATCTTTTTTGAATCACTTTGAGGTCAGAGACTGCAGAGTACACTATTTTTTAAAAGGTTTTTAAGTGATCATAAGTGACTGTTTTTTTATTTATTTTTTTTTTTTTTTTTGCTGGAGAAATCCAGTCATTTCAATAGGTATCTAAACAGCAGTGACTTCTGTGTTAGGACAGAAGATATTAGAATGCATTTAAGTTGGTCAAATGGATTTGCTGCATTGACCAACAGAAAGTAGCTTGGTTTGAAAGTGACTTCTGTGAGCAGTATATATATTGCTGCACTATTGACAATAGACAATGGACATTTTTGTTTGATAAATTAAAAAGAAAATGTGACCACACATTCATTTGTTCAAACTCACAGTTTGCTTTATGTACTACCAACATTTTTTTTAGATTGTAGGTATAAAGATATTATATTAATGAATAGTTTTCATAAATTTTAATTCAGATTTCAAAGTTATTTGGGTATATTACAACCCAAAATTATAATTGGGTTAATATAATTATTCTGATTACTTGTGCATTATTATGTCCTAACAATGAATGCCTGACTCAGAGGTATGAGTTTCACTTTAGTGCAACATTCTGTATTTTGCTTGCAACAAAAAAAAACAAAAAAAACAAAAACAAAAAAAATGGGAAAAGATGCTTTTTAGTTCCAAATGGTATAGTTTTACCATCTGCTAGAGGCTAACATTGTCTGTTTGAAAAGGTTATGATTTTGTAGTCCTTGAACAAAAAATAGTTTTGATTGCATTCTGTTGGCAAAAGCTCAGATTTAATAGTAATTGGTTTTGATTTAGTTTTGATTGCATTAAAAAAAATAAAAAATGATAGCATGTGTCTAATTACATTACCTGATTCCGAAGATAGCTGTAGTGGTGTTTTTTATTGAGAACCATGTCCCATCTGAGAGCAGAATGCCAGTGTGACTGGTATCTACTGGTGAGATTACGTCAACTGGGAATCGATTGCACGCAACACATTAGATTTAACAAACAGGAAATTTCCATGGTACTGTACCTTCATATGCATTGATTCCTGTGTTCTTCTGACGTCCAGGAACTTGTTTCTACCCTATAGGGAAGACTTAAAAAGACATAGATGTACAATCACCAGACCTGCTGGGTGCAGTAAGTCTATCATTAACTTTTTAACAAATCAGATGATGACACCTTAAAAACTGGATAAACTTTAGATACGCTCTGGAACTGCTTTCACAAACTTATTTCCCCCTGAGTCCTGGAGCCCTTGTTTGTGTGTTTAACAAGCTCCTGTGCTGTTTAATTTTTGCTGCTGGTGTTCTGTAATTGATGCCTCCTGTGTTTAGGTATTGAGTTTGCAGACTGTTGAGTGACAAACAAGTTCTGCCTTTCCAATCCTTGTCACTTATTTTTTTAAAAAGTCTTTACTTTTCTAATGATACGTTTTGCTCATACAACAGTACAGCATCTGTTCCTTGCTTCTGCTTGTTTGTTCTTTGATTTGGCGTTGGCACACTGCTTACACTGTGTGATGAAAAGCATTCGCTACAAGCATATTTTGCAGACTGGAGTTTCTGATGTCAGGGTTTCTTTGAGGGATGTTATCTGTGCTCGGTTAAATGAAACTGTGGTGCATGGCTGACCATCAACCACACTTTAAATCTAAGCAAGCCGCAAAACGAAATAGTACCTTTGACCGAAAGAGCCTTTCTAATCGGGAAGTTTGAGCTGTATGATGTAGTTTTTTCAAAGAAACATTCTCATTTGCTTTCATTAAAAGAACTAGAAGTCAGCCATATGTAGAAAACAAGCACAGTACTGTGCAAATGTTTTATGGTCCAAATGAGGATGTTTTTTTTTTTTTACATATTATTATATTTCAGTTTAAGGTTTAGTTCAGTTTTAGTTTTTATTTACTGTATTTCCATTTAATACAGGGTGGCCGCGGGTCCTTAAAAAGTCTTAAAATGTCTTAAAGTTTTCCTAATAAAAGGCCTTAAAAAGTCTTAAAATGTTTATTCTGCTTCAGAATAAATTTTACACAACCAGAAATTTCGGTGATGCTGTGCTTTTGTGGGGTTATTTTGTATGGGATATTGTCTGCAGATATGAAAAGTTTGCTGTATATCTTAATAATAAATATCATTTCTGACAGCAGTATATATACCTTTTTACATTTGACAAATTAAATATTACATTATACAGTACGTACGTAAAATAATATGTGTGATTTCCATCAGAGGTTTGGTCTTAAATTTCATATCAGGTGGTATTAAAAAGTCTTAAATTTAACTTGTTCATATCTGTAGACATTTTTTCTCGCTTGCTTTAGTGTCTTCATGTAATTCCAAGCTGACTCTATGAGGTTGAGATCAGGGCTCTGTGTGGATCATACCATCTGTTGCAGGATTTGCTCATACAAAATCTCACCAGATTATGAGAGTATTTGGAAAATAAAGGTTTGAAAATTTATTTTTTTCTTCTGAAACTCTAAACCAAAATAATGTTTTTGTTTGTTTGTTTGTGTTTTTTTTTGTGTGTGTGTGTGAAGCAGTCATCTACTATTCTTAAACTGTGGTTCATTGTCACTCATGTTCTTAGCATTCATGTCTAATGAAACCTAATGATACCCCTTGGCCCTGTCTGTGTTTTCTATGTGTATCTTATACCAGTTCAGAAGAACCACTGGTTTGCTTCTCTCTGGAGGTATTGTGTTCTCTTTACCAACTGTCCCGGTAATAATTGAGCGGAGGTGATTCCAATTAACTTGTGTTGCCGTGTCCAATTTTTTAAAACAAATTTGGGCTTATTTTCCTCAAAAAGTCACTTTTAATATGGGAAGTAATGGCTGTCTCTTTATATCTCTGTGTTACCTCTTAGTTTTAAAGCTCAACAGAAATGCCGACATTCCCTGATACACGTAAGCCATTTCTCCTCTTACACTCTGGATTATTGCTTGCTATACTCACTGGAGAAATGGAGAAGAAATTCCCTGCTACAAACAGGTTATTAAGGAAACCTAAATTGCCTCACTGGAGGGGAGAGCAGCTCAGTGACTATGAAGTCATTTTCACTGAGTCTAGATTATTAGGACAGATTAAACACTAAAGACCCATTATCCCACCGTAATCATTAACTCTTTGGTTTGATGTCCAAATGGATGTGCGTGACTCTCACTAAGCATTCCCATGGGAATTTTCCCTATTCTAAAAAAATACACAAAGCAACAAGGAAGTATAGCATAGCAACAAAATATTTCTATGAGTTTGTGATTATACCATGACACAAGGATTTCTGCTCCAGTAGTTTTTCATTATTTGTCAAAGGCTATGCTATATCATCAATTTTCTCTACTCAAGTCCAAACGTTTTAACCCTCATCTGGTCTGGGAAGTATATTTAGGTTTCCTCAATGAACGTTCGCACAATGACTGGCCAACTGTTAGTGACTCACAAAACTGCAGTTTAGAAACAGTTCAGCTTGGCAGTGCCCCTAAATCAAATATAAAATAAAGAACATCCAGCTGGCATTTAATTGTGGTAAATACCTTTACAAAACTACTAATCGAGCACAAGTATAAAAGCCAAACTCACTTCCAAATCCAAGATTATTGGAACAATGAAGGAAAGTTTAGATAACCAAAAAGATTTTTATATTTGTATAAGGAGTTTTGTCAATACATTTTCAAATAATAATACTTTTGGATGGATGATGCCAGAAAAATCTGATGATAACTGCCATGAATGAATATTTAAAAAGTAGTGTGTGTGGATTACTGTACTCCATTGCTCAAAGAGAGAGAGAAGAAGCAGCAATAATATTTATCTTTCTAAAACAATGCTTTGTCTCATAGAAACATAGTTTTTTTTTTCAATGTTGTCGCTAGCTCCGCTTCATTCAAACAGACTGTAACTAATTGTGTTTAACCACTGAAACATAGAGTATGTATGTTTGCTTGAAGGGGCATTATACATGCTGCCTGTCATATGTCAAAACATCTGGCAAAAGAAGAGCTTTAGTCACAGTAATTATTTTCAGGATGTCAGAGCCTTTCATAGAAGAACGACAAAACGACAGCAGTGGGACCAGATTGTTCTGTTGTTCAAAGGCTAATGAGAATAGACTCATCAGTGTATATCAGGCTGGTTTAAAGCTCAATGTTGTTGGAAAGTGAGCAAAGCAAGCGAAGCACAAAACAACACACTTGACCTTTATGTCAAAGAAAAAAACTAATCATATTTAGAATTCCATTAAATTTATTTGTGAAGTGCTTCTTGCGATACTTGTTATTCCAATGCAGCTTTACAAAAAACAGTGGCAAGAGAAAAACTCCCTCAGATGTTTGAGAAGATGAAAAAATATATACAGCCACATACAATTATTGATAATATTAAATAGTATGATGCTTAATTGAATATTAAAACAATGACTAATACAATACGAATCCATGCAAAATGCAAATATTTGCAATATCCAGATAACAAACAAGTGTGGAATTGAGTAAAACGTCTATGTGAGAACATAAAATGTAAGGAAAGACAGGATATGAGATTCCCAGATGCTGACATATTTGTTCTGCATCTGTACAAAACTTGTTCTGCATCTGTACAAAACGCTGATTAGCAGGGGGACGTACTGTATATGGATTCAATGTGGATGGTAATTTACTGGCAGTGACTCACCTCCATTTCTTTTGTAGGCTGGTGATTGGGCAGATTGCAGCAGCTACAGTATTATGTTAGAACACATTTATCATTCATTTACTCTTTGAATGGGTAGAGGTGAATAGGTAAATAGGTAATTGGGGCCTGGAGTATCTGTGAAGCTGATGTTTTTCCTGATGCTGCTGTGCATGTGTGCATCCATTCTTTAAATGGATAAGAGAGGTTTGTGAGACTCCTGGGCTGTGATAACAGAGTTGAAATGTAGACTACAGACCACTTTGAACCTCTCAGCTAAAAGGGTGTTTTTTTTCAATTTTATTTTCATTTTTTTTTTCAGCTTTAACTTTAAGTTTTAACTTCTTGGCTTTCATTCAGCCAGACAACTTCTTAAATCTCATTTTGTGATTTTTACATCTCACAATGTCATTTCTGTCATGAAAAGTCTCTGAGAGTTTGGCATGGTAATGTACAAGACAATGTTGATGTGTTTGGTCTTGGTGGAATAGATCTGCTACGCTGCTGCTGCGGCAGAGCAAGTAACGAGACTCGCTACAGCCAATACATCCACAGATATGCTGCTGAGCATGTGAGAAATATTGCTGCTGCACATATAACATACATGAAATCACCCCATAGCAGATCTATACAGGTGGAGCTGGGGAAGGTGGAGGGTTTCTGAAGCGCTACAGCAAGCGCTAGCCAAATACATGAATGTTGAGCAGCAAGCTCATTGGCTGCTGATACGAATAGAAACCAATCAGCTGTACCCTGTGAATAATGATATCATTATGTCAGACTGAGTTAGAACATATCGTACTGCGCTATCTAGAGATTTATGGCAGAACTTTGGATTTTATTTGTCTTAAAAATGGGACTTCATGTGTAACAATTGCAATTTTATATCTATATATTTTTTCTTATTTTATATCTCTCAGTTGCCAGTTTTACTTTTTACCCTGAGGCAAAAAATGTGTTTCCGTAGTTGTAAGTATTTTTTTTTTTATGTAATTTTTTTGCACTGATAATGAACAATTCACAGATTTCAGAATCACAATGAAATATTGAGGGCAAGTGATTGGTTGTTATAAAATGTACATTTCCACTTTGAAAACCACCTGAAATGTCCTCAAAAACCCTTTTTGGGGCTCACTGAAAAAAATAATAATGGACTTCCCCTTTGTAAGTTTCTAAAGATGAGTGACTGTCATATAAATACACACATGGCGCCAGACTCCTTTACTCGCTGCATGAATTCAGTGACATTGGCAATATTTAAAGCAAGCTCTTATTTTCCATTAGACTCGACAGGCCATCTAACTCCTTCTCTAGTTAATGTCAGTATGGCCAGGCCGCGGGGAGCACACTGACAGGGTAAGAAAGCAGAGGTCAAATCAATAGAAAGTGGTTATGGAATCATGTTTTTAAGGCTTTCAGCTGTTGAGAGACAGCTGCCATATTCCCAGTTCCCCACGGCCTGGACTGTCCGTTGCATTGAGTGGCTGTGGATTGAGCTAGGCACATAAGTGGCTGATGGATTGACAAGAGAAAACAAACTTAAAGAGATACTGAAGAGAGAACCTTGGCAGTGGCTGCAGACAGATGCGGCATAAAAAACAAGATGTTCAGTCAAGTTCATTAATGTTTACTTGGGGGAAAACACTTCTTAAGCCACTACTTTTGAATTATTATTATTGTTGTTGTTGTGTTTCTTGATGTTTTTTTTTTATTTTGCCAATAGAATAAAAAAAATTGACAAGAAGAAAAGAGAGAGGAATGAGACTGGCAGGCCGGAGTTGAGCTGAGTGTAAACTACTGTAGAGAACATGCCGAACAAACGTGTATTTCTTTTATAAATCTAATGCATTCTGACCTGTGATGTGCTTTCATTCAGACAGTGTTCTTGCTGGGGTTTTTTTTCTTCCTCCATAGAATCTTCCTCAAATTTAATTTTCAAAAGCACTTGGTGTCTCTACAGTTGAGCAACTCCAATTTACAGCAACAGCACATTGTCAATTTATTATTTTCCTGCTGGTTAATGCTGATTTTTGAAAATCACATTCAAACTTGTTTGCAATATTTCATACATTTAGAATCACATATTTGCTCAGCTAAAACCAGCTCATCTTTATGATAATTCTCATTCAGTACACAACCATAGGAGAGCAGGATCCTCTAAACAACCCTTTACTTGTACAGTTTTCAGAAAGACCCATCCCAGAACATCTCAATTATAGACTTGTGTAAATAGCATGATTCGGTAAAATGTACTTATACAGCAGTAAAAAATGATTGGAAATTATTAATATGTGGGATGGAATAAATAATGATATTGCAAAGCATTTTTATCTATCATTTTTTTGTTTGAAAGAAACACAGTATAACATACATCTAACTTAAGACATTCAAAATTAGGGCAACATCTTTCCACTAGTAAATTAAAAGAGATTGTGATTACAATAACATTAGTGTAAAAAAAATCTACAATGCACTTTGAACTATTTTTCTTATTATTTTCATTTTTCATTTTAGGGATGTGAAAGTGCTTCCATAACAGTCTCTGTACTGGGATCTCATCTTAAGATAATTTTTGCAAGTCAGTTTAGACAGGCTGGAAAAAAATAATAAGTGCAAGAGCTGATAAAGAGGTGACTGTTAGGGTTTAAGAGATGCTTGTCACTGTCGGACTGCAGACAAACTGTGCTACTCTCTTTATCACTCTTATTGAGAATAGCATAAGGCTTTCCATCTTAACATTACCCTGAGGCATCTCTCTCACAAGCAAGCAAGGTCAGATGTTTTTTTCTTTCCTCTGTTCTTTCTGTCTTTGCTGCAAAAGGTGACTGTGTGGGTTTGTGTTGATGTTTTGTGCAGGAGTGTCAGCAGAGCAGGCCTGTGCAAGACAGGGAGAGGAAAACTTCACAGAAGATGAGGAAAAGCCAGAGCGTTCTGACTGTGTCACCTAATGAGGTGAGTATAGCTGTACAGAATCATGTATTTCCAAAAACTACTAGCTGATTGACTAATGTGTGTCAGTTTTTGATTCTGATTGGTCAAGCGTTGACATTGAGCAGCCAGGCATTTTGTAATTATCTAATTGGTTTTGTAAAATGAATATTTTTTTGTATATTTTTTTTCCCCCCACAGCTCTGGTTCTTGAATTTGATTTAGTTTAGATTAGTTTAGTTGTTTACAGGGGAAATACACATTAATAAACATGGCTGTAAATGTGCCAGAATAAGCCAAAAAGGCTATATTTCATCTGAAGTCCCTTGACAGAATGTTATAAAGTTACCCTAAAAAAAAAAAACCTAGTATACAAATACACACACAAGAAGAAGAAAAAACATGATGAAATACTAAAAAAAAAAAATTACATGATTCCGCGTGGAAATCAAATTAATATACAATAATAGGCAGTTATCTAAAACAAAATATTGTGCCTAATATGAGGTACGAGAGATAGTGACAGGAGAAAGCAAATTAATACAAAGTCGTCTTAAATCAAAATATGAATATAACGTATTAATGTTGAGTTGTAACCATTTTTTAACCTTTTCACTGGTGAGTTTAAAATATTCTAGCTGTCCCCCCAGCGTGAGTTTTTTTTAGGTTACCGTTATTTTAGAACGTTTCCCCATATGTTTCCATGGCGACGCGTCATGCTTGTCACGTGATACACCGCAGCCACGAAAACACTTTATGACAGATGGATCCCTTTTATTTAGTTTTTCCTTTTTTATTCAAAATATTCACACATTTGCTTATCTTATATTCCGATTAACAAATATGTGTAAGTGAGTGGGTTGTGTCGTTTAAAAAACATCATAAATGAGCTTGATCGTGATCTATAATGTAAGAGGGGCGCCGCCATGTTTGTTCGCTCTGCAGTTCAAAGAGTCCTGTCAGATGCATTTACAACACGTGAATTCATCAATTTCTCCCAAAATACATGCAAGTAAGCGGCTGGTCCATAGACATCCGTGTGTATTTTATAAACTCTAAATGTATTGTTTTACTGGTACTTATGTGTTTTTAAATGTCTGAAACCTAAAATAAACATTATGTGGTTAAAAGCAAAGGTGTATGACAAGTGCAGAGCGTGTCTCAGCGCCAGCCAAAGCGCAAAAGCAGTTTGAATTTGGCAGTTATGTGATGTCACTGAACATTCTAAATCCCATATGTGAGACCGTATTCCCAGGGGCACAGAAATAAAAATCCCACATGTGTGACCGTACCACTCAAAGGGTTAAAATCAAACTGAAAAGAACTGTATGTATCTAGTCTTCTAATTGTTGATGGGATGGAGTTCCATTCCCTTGCGGCTTTGACGGAAAATACAGACTGACTAAATTTAGAATAATACAGTCCCCTCTTTCTCCACTCCTTGTGGACAGATGTGCATTTGTTTTAATATTCACATACAACCAAGGATTTTGTTAATTCGAGGAAGTTCATTTGCGACTTTTGACACACTGCTTTCATGTTTATAAATAATAGTGTCATCCGCATACATTTGGATGTTAGTGTTGGGACAAACGGATGGAAGATCATTGTTATTTAACGTCAAAAGCAATGGGCCAAGAATAGATCCTTGGGGAACACCTGTGGATATACTTAAGGGGGCTGATTTACAATTCTGTTTTCTGACGTATTGTGTAATTGGCTGTACGCTGCACCAAGAAGGCTGATTTTTAGTCCACTGTGACTTGTATCACTCTGCTTGTCTGTATTTCCATGTTCCAGAAAACTGTCAATCTGTGCATTAGTGTTGGGGATTTTTCAATGACCCTTTATTAAGGTTACATCGTTACACCACTTTAGGTGGCAACAAGTAACTGTCTTTATGAGTAGAGTTAATAGTTCTGTCTCAAATGACAAATTATACATTATGCACTTGACATTTACTGTTGCTCAACAAATTATTCAACAAAAAACAACTTACCTCACCTTTTGGCCATGAAATTTCAACTAATGTGACCACATCATTATGCAGTGATTTTGTTATCCAGCTTTAAAGTCTGATGGCTCCTCTTCAGCTAAAAGGGATAGTTCACCCTAAAATGAAAAATTGATGTTTATCTGAGGGCATCCAAGATGTAGGTGACTTGTTTCTTCTGTAGAACACAAATTATGATTTTTAGCTTCAGGCGTTGCAGTCTCTCAGTCATACAATGCTTGGCAATGGTAAAATAATCTATGAGAGAGAAAAAAACATGCACAGAAAAATCCAAATTAAACCCTGTGGCTCGTGATGATACATTGATGTGTAAAGACACAAAACGATCAGTCTGTTCAAGAAACTGAACAGTATTTATATAGTTTTATTTATTTTTTTTTACCTCTGAGACATCATCTTCTTCTTGCTTGCTTTATGGCAGATCGCAGACTTATAAGTGCATTACCGCCATCTATCCCTCAAATGGCCCATTAACACTCTATCTACAATCTCAATTAGGAGTGTTACTGGTCCACTTCAGAGATAGGTTGCGGTAATGCCCTTATAAGTTATAATTATCTCTTTAGATATGATGGTTATTGCCTAAAATGGCTTTATAATGGTTGTTGCAAGCATATGTAAAGACAAGGATGTCAAGAAGTGGATATATATCCCTGAGGTAGGGAAGAAAATGACGTGGGAAGGAATGGGGAAAGTTAAAAGGAACCTAGAGGAGATGGAGAGGTGCAGGGAAATTGTCCTTAGATAAGAGCTGATCCAGTGATCAAACCATACAAAATGTTCCTTGACAATCAGACTGTCGGAAGTTGTGTGTCTGTAAAGATAAACAGTGGAGATATACATACAGCATTTCCTTCATCTCTTACTCAACCCCTAACTTGTTAAGTACTCTATTTGACTGTGCAGATCTCTTTATCATCTCTGGCTTCCTCTTGGTTTGCATGCTGCCTGACTTCCTGTATGTGTCTTGTAGTGTTTTCAGCAGCTTTTGTCTTTGTGGTCTTTTGTGTCATGTCAGTTGACCTTGCAAAACACCATCCTTATTACAGAGGATGTAACCAAATATTCAAGATTAATCAAATGTACATGTTTAATTAATAACAATCATTTTAAATTACACTAACCACTATTTACTATATTAGAATATTAGAACTATAAGGCCCTCATTATTACTAACCTTGAGCTAACAAACATTTCCATCTTACAAAGCAGTACACAGTAGCTGGTGAATATCAATGCCTGGTGAAATTTGGAAGCAGTGTTTGAGGATTATTTAAGGAAATAAACCAAAGGTCTCTTTTTGACACATGAAGATTAAAGATTTTAGTAGGATGTTTGTGTTAGCAGGATACTTTTCAAGGAAATCATGACATTCATCTTACTCTCACATTCACTCATAGACAAATGGGTACTGTCATCACACTTTAAAGACATTTTGTTGTTGTTGATTTATTGCAGAAAGAAACATGAAGTTCAAAGAGAAAATTTGGGATTTTTTTATTTTTTAATTACTAATACTACTGCTAATACTACTAACCTAGCTAGAATAAAAGTGTACAAATAGTAATATGTAACAATGTTATATAAGGCATGAATTCACCAGAAACTCAAATTTTAAAACGTTTATGACTGATGACACTATCAAAACTATTAGCTACTGGCCAGCGTTTTTCACATCTCATTTGCATAACATTGAACGTTTCTCAACTTTTTTACACTTTCCTTGCTTTCTCTGCTTTTTTATCTCTCACACAATTCCTGTGGGAGTCTGTCACTCCCTTAGAGGATAAATTGAAAAGGCTCTGCACACTCCATCCTAGTAGATATAACACATACTTTTTCTATCAGCACATGGTAAGTATAAAGCTGATCCTTTATCAGCACTCTGATTTAACTCTGCACCTGAACTTTCTTCAGTCTATTTTCTTTGATGAGATTGTTCTTTATGTGCTGCAGTCTGGTCTGTGGCCTTGGACCCATTACATTGAGCTCACAGAGCTGTTTAAAAATTGATAGAGGCTGTTGCCAATGGCTGACATGATTAAGATTTGAAACGCAATTGATTGATTGTGTAACCACAAGGCCCATTCAGATTGAATATTGAATAAACTGTAAACCGCAGAGCACTATCAGACTCAATATTTGTGAATTTATATTGCAGAGAATTCTGGTTGTGGAGTATTTGAGTGTGTAAACATATGTTTATGCTGTATTTTAAGGCATCGTGGACGCAAATGCTGATCTAATATCCAAGTATTTTAATTTTGCTGCCACCTAAAATACCCAGTTTTCCAAATTTAAAGGCAGCGTGGCATGCATCCTTCACATAAAATGCAGTTCTATTAAACATTGAGATGAGTTTTGTGGAAAAATACATCTAAAATGGCAGGCAAGGCAAAAGATATTATCAGTGGAAAACTTCTAATCAGTTGAACTGAGTCTTAACTTGAGTGACTGTTTTAAAATATCATAAATGCATTGAGAACACAGCAAAATAAAAAATAAAAAATTCAATGCATAATCTATTATATCATGAAATTATTAAAGATTAAAGATTTTAAAGAACCTTATAGAAAAGTCCACCCAACTTTTAATAAACTAAAAGACTGAACGGAATCGAGATAAGTTTATGTTTTGAAATAGTATGATATAAGCCTCGTTTTCTGAAATCACGTGACATGGTCAGTTTGATACACACTGTGAAGCAATGATTTGAAACGAAAAATTTGATAAGCGTTCGATTCAGGTTATCGTGATCATCAGCAAAAACTGAATTGGCTTGAATGGCTTTACTGCAGAGCAATTACTGTATGCAATTAAATATGTCACTGTAATTTGATGGTGGATGTGTTGAATAAGCTGCCAGCGATCAAAATATTGATTGTGAAGTCCCTAAAAAATGGTAATTTTGAGAATATGTTTGAGATCGCGAACATGAGCCAGATGCTGAATGTGCTGGGGAAGTGCGTTCTGAGGTTGACAGGCAGGGACAGTGATAGAAAAATCATCTGCTCAAATTGAACCCTTCTAAGCTTCAAAAGGTAACCAATTTTTTTTTGCCA
This sequence comes from Cyprinus carpio, assembly GCF_018340385.1. Taxonomy (NCBI): domain Eukaryota; kingdom Metazoa; phylum Chordata; class Actinopteri; order Cypriniformes; family Cyprinidae; genus Cyprinus; species Cyprinus carpio. The sequence continues at coordinate 20,189,420 of NC_056577.1, read as the reverse complement.
TTGCAGCAGTTAGAGATCCATCCGTGTTGGATATATTGGTCCAGGTCGTTAAAGACCCGAATATGTAATAATGATTGGCTAAACATCCATGCATTTAAGGGTTAAAGGTCAGCTGATCATCAAGGATCACCCCAAGATTCCTGACAAACTCGATGGGATTATCTTTGATGAGCCCAGTTTTGTGTTAAAGTGTTGGTGTAATGATTGGGTGTATATGTAGATGTAAAGTTCTGTTTTTTGGTGGTTGGGTTGTGTGTTGTTGTGTTTGATGGAAAGATAGATGTCCGTCAGGCAATCTGAGATCCAAGCAGGTACCATCATGTGGTTGAAATGAAAGGTAGAGCTGCGTGTCATCAGCATAGCAATGCATGGAAAAACCATACACCTGAATGACGGGTTCCAGTGATGTAGTGTATATAGAGAAGAGGAGGGGCCCAAAAACTGATCCCTGAGGAACCCCAGTGACCAGTTGATGTGATTTGGATACACCCCCCCCCCCAAGCCACCCAAAAGGACCTACCTGTGAGGTAAGACTCAAACCAGTGGAGTGTAGTTCCGTTGATGCCCAGGAATGAGAGGGTGGACAGAAGGATTTGATGATTAACAGAGTTGAATGCAGCAGATAGATCTAGGAGAATGAGAACTGAAGATTTGGGCTCAGTCCTTGCACTCTGTAGCACTTCAGTGACTGACATCAAGGCGGTTTCAGTTGAATGTCCACTTTTAAATCCAGATTGGTTATTGTCCAGCAGGTTGTTCTGTGAGAGGAAGGAAGATACTTGGTTGAAAACAATGTGTTCAAGTGATTTTGCTGTGAAAGGGAGGAGAGACAAGGGCCTGTAGCTTTCAACAAGTGAGATGTCTATTGTAGGTTTTTTTAAGCAGTGGGGTTACCCGAGCCTGCTTGAATGCGGTGGGAAAAATGCCTGTGAGAAGAGATGTGTTGATGATATGTGTGAGTGAAGGCAGAAGTGCAAGGGAAATAGCTTGTAGGAGATGTGAGGAGAATGGGTCTAGAGGAGAATAGGAGGGTGGATGGAGAGAATAAGTTTAGAGACTTCATCTTCTGTAAGAGGAGAGAAGATGGTCAGCTGTGTGAGTGTTTGCTGAGAGATCCTGGCTGAGTCGAGCTGAGAACTGACTGCTGATGGATGTGGTTTTGTTTGTGAAGTGATTAGCAAAATTGTCAGCAGTTAAAGAGGTGATGGGAGGTGGCGGAGGGGGACAAAGGAAAGTACTGAATGTTTTGAAGAGTTTGCATGTGTCTGATGCGCTGTTGATCTTGTTATGAGGAAAGTCAAGAAGGAGATTGGTGGTGCGGAAGAAGGTAGATGTAGATTAAAAGTAATAAAGAAATGATCCGAGACATGCAAGGGTTTGACCAAGATGTTATCTGTGATACAAGTGTAAAGATGAGGTTGAATTGGTTACCTGATTTATGGGTACCTGTGGTGATGAGCCGCCGAAGGTCTAAAGAGGCTAGGAGTGAAAGGTAAGTACAATAAGTGAATGATACTACTGTGTCTTGTTGGTGTCTTTGCTCGGTTGAGTCGCGCAGGTAGAGTCGCAGGTCTTTACCTCATCAGTCTTCACACGAGGGCTGACACTTCCATGCCAGTGCACTGACTTCACTTAATTACACAGCTTAACCCACTTGAGTGAATACAGCTGTCCATGCCTTTTGTAGATTCTAATTAAAGCTAACAGCAAACAACATGTACAATCAGCATAAAGTTGTAAATAAAATAAGCTGTAAATGAATTAATCCTCCCTACTAGCAGATATGTATTCTAAATGACAGAAACAGAAATCTGGTATTAAGCAAAACACTTGCACACTCTTGCCGTGTCCACTGACAAATCGCTTTGATGCACATGATAAAGAAATATGCAAGAATGAGAAATTAAATCGCAGGACGTGCTTGATGTTAAAAAGAGTTATTCAGTGTAATAAGTTGTGAAAAAGAACTTGATGCGATACTCACAAACTGATTGACGCAACGCCCCCCCCACGCAACCCCCCCCCCCCCCCCCGAAGATGCACATTTTTCAACAACAAAAAAAAATTAATGAACATTTTAAAGGCAAAAATCACATTAAAAACATGTATGCTGTGTATTTTTATGCTTATTAGACTATCACTCCCATGTGCCATGCTATTTGTATTGTGCAAGGATTGCTGCCTATGTAGAGCTTGCCAAATTAGTCACTTGTGAGGTTTGGTTAGGATGCTGCCAGAAAGAACTGCCTATTGTGTATTGTGTCTGGTATTCCTGGTTTCCTGCTCAGCCATGAGATGGATAGGCACAGATCCAGCTAGAGTGCTCTACTCTTGATCTGCTGAGCCTTCCTCTGTGCTCTCTGCTTTCCTTGCCTCTTGCTTCTGCATTTTCTCTGTGCTTGTCACACATTGATGCTTGACAAACCCTCTTGTTAGCAGCAGGATATGTGATAAAATACATGTGTTTGTGCAATCTTGTGTCGGGCTCATCTGATAAAGCCACAGAAACAGTGACATAAATATCAAGCAGCAGCAGGATTCTTTTTAGTAAAAGGAAGCTTACATTGGCAAATTATTAGTAACATTGTATGCAATGTATGCCAGTGTTTTCCAAAGAATTCTGTGTTTTGCATTGAATATTTATGACAGTTACTTCTGGTCCTTAAATTTGACTGACAGAGTGGTGTACCAAGACAAAAAGAGTGCAACAGCTGGGTTCTGGAAGTAAAAACTCTATAGGTAAATTGATTTTTAATGATAATTTATAGACATTTAAAGACAGACCTGTAATTTTTAAGATGTTAATTAAAGGTATATATTTCTATTGAAGCCATTTGTTTGCATTATTTCAACTTAGTTTTTAAATAAAAGCTGAATTTGTGGTAAAAACTACATTAACCATTACGCTGTATTCCACCAATCAGAGAGTGATTTTTTCTGCTTTGGCTTTATTTGTGACATTCATTGGTGGAATAAAAATAATAGTAGCTTGAAAATTAAGTCAGTCAGATGTTGATTTAGTAACCACTCTTTGCAATTCAGTTTATTTTAATGATTTGCCAGACTGAATCTTGTGAATTCATGAGTCTTTTAGAATAATTCATAAAAAGAACCCAAGTCAGTTGCTTGTCAATCGAACTACACTGTCACATGTATTTTTGAATTCTGCATGCAGCCCTCAAGGACAACTCCATAAAAAGTCAAGTTTTTTGTCATTATTATGCAGTACAGTCTCATTTTTGTCTCGTCATTTTTAATTCAGACTGCAAACTCATTCATAGCTCAGGTAAATATTATTTATTTTACTTGGTTCTGGAGATTCAGCAGCATCGGTTGCAGTGAAAGTACTGCAGGAAACACAGGTATGTCCAAACATACAACGCCATATAATAATAACAGTAATAAAAGTAACAATGGTGAACGGTAATAGGGATGGGCATTTTAAGTATTCGCTGCATTTACAGCCAGCAAAGCAACATGTAGTAAAATTTGAAAAGTGTTTTTATTTTTCATATTATAATTACAGATCAAATATTAAAATATTTTATTATTTGTGCACACCCCTAAACGGTAACTGGGTATACTAACTAATTTATTAATTTTGTAATTCACAAATAAGAAACACTGTGGCAGGTGTCGATTTAAAAGTAGGGCTGTTGCCAGGAAATGGCAAACTAATGGAACAATAAAAATCCTCCCTTTGACTAGTTTTCTCAAGCATGTTGCCAAATAACGTGTACCTTGAACGTACTTTGTCTAACTATACCAAAAATGTATGAAAAAAGGTTTTTAGTGCATATCAAAATTTGCTCAAGAAATCATGAAAATATACAGTTACAATGTTTTCTTTCAATTGATTTGAGTCAGTTTGGCATCAAATGTAATGTGATTTTCGGTAATCAAATTCTGGCAGCAGCAGTATAGTTTTCCACTTGGGCAAACAATTCATGGATAGCTTTTCTTGAGCATGAAATCATCCACAGGCCAACAAACCAATGAGAATGTGCAACAATAATGACGAGTCATAGCATTAAATGGATGCAGAAGATCTGAATCCCTCTGTTAGCTTTGCAGAAAATGTCCATTGTTTGGCAAATAAATATACAGATTTATGGACAGTTACATACGTATTCCCAATATTAATATTGATTAGGCAGTCTGCAAACTCATTCTCACGAAGGGCTTGGCTATACAGAACAGTAACAATATGTGTATGCTTGACTTTTAAAAAAACATTTCGAAACATTAATGTCTGTTGTATATTGTTGATGTCGTTTTATAGTTGGTAGCCTTTGCTGGTTGCCCTTTTGTCATGTCAGGGCTTCACATAGCTTGCAGCTGGGGTTAGCTTGCTGGAGTTTCACCTTGCATGCCTGAGAGTTTGTCTTTGTGTGCTTTTGGATGAAAATCTTTGGGGTGGGCTGTGAAATGAATTGTCCCTAGTCTGTGTGTAGTTCAAACATTAGGTCAAAAAGTGCACTTCTGTTTCCACTTCATTTATGTGCAGTGGGGACACAGTCTGGATTCTTTCATGTCTGTCCCTGTCTGCATGTATCTTTGGATAATTTTCTTAGTCACTCTGTTCAAATGTTCTGCCAGTTTGCACTCTTCGTTTGGGGATAGATAGCCTTTTCATTTACTGTGTTGTGATGTTGCTTCTGTCCAATGTTTGAGGTATTTCTCTTGTTTGTGTTTCAGTAATTTGGCTTGCTCAACTTAGTTTTCATTAATAAGTCATGTCTTTGACTAAGTCCTTGAAAGCTTAAAACTTTGTGATGGAAGGTTTGTTTGTCACTATTTTTAAGTGCATATGGAATGGCTATTTTAACTGTTAGATATTAGTGGATACAGTTCTTATTCTGTTACAGGCATTATTTAGAATTCTGCCTGCAGAGTCTCTTTTGGGTCTGTCCAATTGATTGAACTCTTGGTTTATGAGATGAACCCCTGAACTCACATCCATAGTGTGATGTGTCTCTTCTGTCTCTCCAGTCACATTTAATGATTCTCTTTATCTGCTTCTGCATAATGGGACTAATAGTCATTCACAAAGGTACTAAACATAGTTAAGCTACTTACCTCATTATACAGGATTTGTTATAGGATTACATATAATTAGTTATGAAAGTATGTCTTCTTTACACTTGGGTTTTGCATATAGAATCATTTTACTGTAGACATATGCTAGGAATTTCAAAAGTTGATTAAAAAAAGTAACAATAGCAGTCTTCATACAGTGCAGTACAGACTTAGTTCTTCTTGCTCAAAATGCTCATCTTGGTGAGGTGGTAATGTATATATTATTATTGGTATTAAATGACAGTATTAATAATAATTGTCATTATTCAATATTAACTTTAGCATTAATATGGAAAATACTTGAAAACTGCTTTTTATTATTATTATTATTGTTACTTTAAATAAAACATTTTAGTATTAAACAACAAAATAAATAATGGTTGTCATTATTCAGTATTAATATTGAACAAAAAAACGAATAATAATGCAATAACTAATAGTAATAATAATAATAATACCAACAGTAATAATAATAATTACTTACTGGAAAATACTTAAACTACATTGAATTATTTTTAATGTAATGCTTATTAATAACATTATTATTATTATTATTATTATTATTATTTATTACATAACATATTAAATATAGGAGATAGGGTTCAGTAACATTAGTTTTTTTGTTCTCGTGTTGAAAACTATACCATTATTGTTATCAACTGCAGCAGTGGTTAATTTTGTAGAATTTTATTGAACTCCATGAACTGAACTAAATGTGTCAGATAAAAGAGACTTAGAAAATGTGCAGAGTGGTGGGTCACCAGCACTGGAAATGAGAACTGCTGCACTACTGAAATTTTTATATTTTGGCAATCATATCTTGTGCTGTTTAGTCCATAAACGTTCTGTGTGTGATGAAGCACTTTTCTCTTAAGTTTTTTTTCTTTCAAACAAAGTCAAAGAGAGTCAAGCACCATATGGTCGAAGGTATTTTGTTTGAGTGCCTGTGCTTTGGGTAATTTTAGTTTGAAGGAGAAAAGGTTGTCCGTAGAGCACGGTGCTGTTTTATAGCTTAAAGCGACGCTGCATTAGTCTAATGAATTAAAAAAGAACGTGGTCTCGGGTGACTGCAGGCGTTGACTGGGAGCTGACCGCAGAGTGTTCCAGACACAGGGAATCTCAGGAGGTCACCTTGGTCATCCCTGGTCTGGCTGATTGCTCCGTCGTGCTCCTGTGCTCTCCCTCTGAGATCATTTGGGGACAAAACACTGTAATTCTAATGTACACACTCAGAAAAAAGGTACAAAAGCTGTCACTGGGGCGGTACAGTACCTTTTCAAAAGGTACACTTTTGTACCTTTTAGGTACTAATATGTACTTTTAAGGTACCAATATGGACTCTTTAGGTAAAAAGGTGTGCCTTTTGAAAAGGTACCGCCCCAGTGACAACTTTTGTACCTTTTTTTCTGAGAGTGCAAAGACAGGTCTGGGCCAATGGGCTGGATAACATCAACTTAGAAGGACGCTGTCCAATCACAACATGATACGTTTACCATGAGCTAATGTTTGGATCAATCAAATACAGATTATGTCCTTTGCCAGACGACATGAGCTCATATAGATGCATCTAAATCTGCAAAATATCTTCATATTTGACCTTGACTGGAGGGGAAACTCAAAACTGTGTCTAAAGGACACAGTAATATTTCACCCCAAAATGAAAATTTGTTGCTGTTTTGAATACAGCTACAAGTAAATCCTACGATTTTAAGCCTAAATACACATGAACACAAGAGCATCATAGGGTATCATAGAAGTGGTCAAAATGTACTATATTCCGAGTCATCTGTAGCCATAACATTATTAACTGAAAATCTTCCCTTGCTGTGAGCTGTTAGTCTGATTAGCACTACCACTGCACAACTGAATTTATGAATTAATCAGAATGAATCAGTATGATTGATGTTGTGCTCTGACTCAATTCATTCACATAACGAAGAGCACTTCTTGTACCCTCTCAAAGGAGAGACAGACCAGTGAATAACAGGTTAAAATCAGCATGAAACAGAAGTTGTGATCATCTTTTCTATTGTGAGTTATATCTGAGTGAAATGGCTTCTCAAATGAGAAAAAAAATATAGTGTGGGAATTGATCGCTGTTAAAAGTAGGGTGGGAATTTGTTAAAATTTGATTGGATTGTTTCTGTTTGCTATTACTGCAATCTAATCACTAAGGTGTGAGTGACCCGAAGGGTTAATATCATTAACTAAAACTATTAAACAAATATTACTTGACAAAAAAAAAAACAGAATAGTCCATTTTGAATAGTCAATTTTGATTTCATGGTGACTTAATTTTGTCTTTCACATAAACCTATTCTATGGCATCAGGAATATAGTACATAGGTTACACAGATCACTTTTATATTGGTTTTATGGTGCTTTTGACTCCATGTTAGCCTCTGTAACATCTGTATTTCTAGTCACCGCTAGTCAGGGCATGTTTTGTTAGAAATTACATGTCTAAGGAATGGAGAATATCCCTATATGTGTGTTTGGAAAGTTCTGAACTTTTCTGGAGCGTCCATTTCAGAGTATTTTGAAATATTGAAATCAACTCTGAGACTCTTAGCATGATTCATCCACAAAGATAGCAAATTGTTCCCAGCATTCAAAGTGAGCATTGCATTTAAGGACAAAAACAGCAAAGTGAAGTACATGAAAGTCCCTGTTAAAGGAGCCACATTAAGAGGAAAAAAGTCTTGAAGGATAAAAAAATGGGATATATGGGGTTGTGGAGTGGATGACTTATACAGGTATTTCTACAATTTGGCGACGTATGGAGATCTGATCTGTAATGCATTTTCTATTAGGTTAGGGCATCATTTTGCCTCAACCTGCACTGTTTTCAAAGGAAACCCTCCCCTTGAATTGGCTCTAAAGAGGGGTGTTGGAGTGTTTTCTTGTCTTGGCATCCAGAGCTCTGCATCTTTGTCTGTTTAGATGAGCTTTTTAACAACTCTGGTCAACAGTGTTCTTCTTCATAACATAGAGCTCTGTTCACTTCTGAGAGTTTTCTCTTGTGGTCCCTGATAGATGATGCAGAAAAACTTTTTTCTGCATCAGTTTCTTTTGCTTTCCAGCCAGTGTTGGTCTGCTATCAAACATCTTCAGCTGGCCACATATCATGCTCACTACCACAGTGTTGGACAGCACAGCGCACAGCATAGTGTGAATGGTTTTACATGCACAAAGCTTAAATATTGGATGTTGTGTATAAGTAAATTAGAAATTAATAAATACATACATTATTGTTGTTGTTATTATAATTGTTATTATGTATTTTTATTTATTTTTCTAGTAATGCAATTTTCCAACCATCTGGGTATCACAGTGTTAGCACTAATTTAAATTACTTTTCTAGTCTAGCTCTAATTTTTAGAGCTTTAAAAATAGAATTATTATAGTTATAAAAAAATATGAAATATTATACATGTATATTAATAAAATCTAAAATCAAATATAAAAAATGACTTAAAACTTTGATTAATTTACACTACTTTTTGAGGTCTAAAAATCATACTTTTTTAAATAGCCTCACACAGTATATCCAGGTTTTCACTGGTTCATAATTAAAAAAGATGTGCTTTGTCTTATTTTAAATCATTTTAAATCATTTGGAGGCTCCCTTCAGTAGTGTGCTGAGGCCCTCTTGTGGGCCCTGGCCCTGTGGTTAAGAACCCATGGTCTATCTATGTGCATGTGTCTCTTTGCTGGTATAATGAAATGCTTTTACATTCTTTATACATCTTTGCTTTACTCTCAGAAAAAAAGGTACAAAGCTGTCACTGGGCTGGTAGATGCAAAAGCTAAAAGGTACATCTTTGTACCTCACTTATCCCTAAATGGCACATATTAGTACATTAAGTGTACATATTAGTACCTTTTGACAGTTATGTACTTTGTTTTTGAAAGCATATGGTGTCTTAGAGGTTAGCTGTTTACATGTTTGTGTGTGATAAAGAAAGATAAAATATTCCAGTCGCATAACCTCAGTTAAGAATTCAAATTGAACTTGAACCAGCAAATATGAGTCATTTGTTGGTGAATCTGACTACTGGTTGTGTTTATATATTTTATGTATGTGTGTGTGTGCACCTCATGAGGATGACTAAATCGAAAGAAGTCTCTGCTTGTCATGGTTTTTCAGTACACACAAATGAACAGCGTGTACGTTGGAACAGAGCGATAAAGGAACATTTATTAGAGCGACTACAACATGTATCAATCAATGCAGTGTTTCTCATATCTCAGTTCTGTGGGGGAGTTTTTAGTCTTTCCCTTTCCTTACAAAATGTACAATGGAAGTATAATGGTAATACATTGGCTTTTAGGTGGTAGTACTTTTGCTAAGCAGTATTTTAATATTCATCTAAAAAAAAAAAAATATCACACACAAAAAACACAACTGTACCATATCACATTTTTGTGCTTGTTTTTAGTATTTGACTGTGAAGATTTACCTGACACGTCTAATCCAAATATTTGAAATATTTATTAGAGCTATTTTCTGCTTTATTGCATTTAGAGCTTTTGTTTGTACAACAGACTTCTATTAAATGCCATTTTATGTATTTTTAAGAAACAGAAGTTGAATGTTGAGTGAAAGGCGCTGGCACCCTCTAGTGGTTTGAAATTCTTTACAATGTCTTCAATTGTCTTATTCATTAAAATTCTTTAGTCCACTGAAAGCAGTTCCCCTTTTTACCCTCTTGTTTCTCTTTCTTTCTCACTTTTTATTTATTTTTTTATATTTATTGTATTTATACAGCTCCTGTTTAACTGGTAGAACATGTACAATACAGCCATCAAAATAGCCTTAGCTGCTGACATGGCATCTACCTACCTCTTTTTCTCACTCCAGGACAGTAAAGAGCCTCCGGACTGCAGACTAAGTGAATCTTTCACCTCTTCGGGTTGCACGCTGGGAGTGGACCTGCGGCGAGGGCGGCGCCGTTTCTCCGGTAACCTACAGTTGCCTCCTTTATCATGGCGGCAGACGGAGAGGTCCCGCAGTCCAGATGACGAGATCATGGCAAGACCAACCACACTGCCCTTTATTACACCCCCTCGCATTGACATCACACCTGTGGACAATGAGTGGTGAGTCCATGTCAATCAGCTCCTTTCACTGCTCTTCCACTTTCATTTCAGAAATCTAATATCTTAAAAATTATGTGTGTAAATTGTTTGATGTTAAGGAAGGGTTAGTAAGCATTTTGTACGTTTTAGTTGTTGTTGTTTTTGTTTTTTTTGTCTTGAAGAGTGTAAACACTATGGTTCTGTGGTTCATTAATAGTATTGTTGGACCTTAAACAAAACTATTTGGAAACCATTCATTTTGCAAATCTTTGTGGGTAGGTTATAAAAGTTTTATATTATATGAAAATAGGCTATATAATACACTTCCATTCAATATTTTGGGGTTGGTAAGATTTCTTGTTTTTGAAGTTTTAGAAGTCTCTTATGCTCACCAAAGCTGCATTTATTCGCATTATTACATTTGTAAATAACTGTTTTCTGTTCTAATATATTTTAAAATGAAATTTATTTCTGTGATGGCAAAGCAGAATTTTCAGAAGCCATTACTCCAGTCTTTATAGTTGTTCATAAATCATTCGTATACGCTTGGTGCTCATTTGTTGCTCAATAAACATTTCTTCTTATTATCAATGTTGAAAATATTTTTGCTGCTTAATATTTTAAGCGGTGATCTTTTTTTAAAGATCTTTTTGTGTGTGTGTGTGTGTGTGTGTGTGTGTGTGTGTGTGTGTGTGTGTGTTTGTTTATGTGTGTGTGTGTATGTATGTGTGTTCAGCAGAAAAAAGAAACTAATACAGGTTTTGAAGGTGAGCAAATGATGACAGAATTGAAATTTTTGGGTGAACAATTTCTTTAAATGTTTTTTTTCTAATGTACTTATGTCTTAGGATCTTCAATATATTACATATTACATATATATGGACATCCCAAATAGCTGCACGATGAGAGATGAAATATATTAGTGTTGCTTCCAGCACTGGTGATTTAAGCTGCAGCTGCTCAGTCTTGTTGCCATGAGGAGAGGGAAAGCTGTCTGGTTGTGGTTGGCAATACAGCAACAGTTGGTTTGTAATCATCAATCAATCATTCATCCTTCAGTGTGTCTGGTAAAAAGATGTGATTTGACTTGCAATTACTTGACTTGCAAAGATGTGAGTTGCAATTAGTGAGTTACAATAGCTTGATGGGCCACAGCAAATGCACCAATAAGACCAGAATACATTTGTGCTTGGATACTTATGATACTTGATAAGTGTAACCATAAATTAGATTTTTTGTTTTATCTGCCTGAAAATAAACAGGTCTGATTTTCAATATTTCAACTTTAGAGCATGTCAGTTTGATGTGTTTGCTAAATGTTTGCTAAATGTATTGAGTTGGTAGTTGTTTGCCAGTGGAGGGCAGCATTGTGACTAAAATACATCATGGTTCCTGTTCTCAGATGTTTCTGTGTGTGATACCTCTGGTTTAGTAAACCTCATGAGCATTCATCAGTTTGGCCCCTAAAAACACACCCGACCCACATTTGTCATAAAATGTATTAAAATAGGCAATTTCATTTGGATGTTAGTCTCATTATGTTTATTTAAAGGAATAGTTCACCCAGAAACATAGATCTAGGTGAATGTCACGGCCACTCTTTTCCATAAAATGGACTGTCAAGCACAAAATGACAAAAAGAAAGTGTCATAAAAGTTAATCACACCACCCTATACCAGGTCTTCTAAGAGAAACAGACCAAGATTATATCAGTTTTCACTGAAATTTTTGACATCTCACTGAAAAAGGCAAATTACCAGTGAAAATAGTCTTAAATTTCAGTCTGTTTGTCACAAAAGCTGTAGTATGACTTCATTTCAGGTAGAATGCTGGATATAGAATAAAGAATATGTGTATTAATAAAAAAGGTACAATGCTACTTATACTTTATTTTGGAGCTTAACAGCCCCAGTCATCCTTCATTTCCATTATATGGTAAAGAATGATTCTGGCCATCACATTTTGTGTTTCAAATTAAATCGATTTTATAACAACTTGAGGTTGAGTAAATAATGAAATAATTACAGAATTTCCATCACTTTAAATATACTGGTTCCTTTTTTACTTCTACACAGGTTCGCATATATACATTACAAATTTACACACACACACACACACACACACACACACACAAATTTACACACACACACACACACACACACACACACACATATATATAATTATTTGCCATATCTGTGTGTGTGTGTGTGTGTGTGTGTGTGTGTGTGTGTGTATATATATATATATATATATATATAGCATTTATTATTTGTCCTGCTATCTCACACTCTTTCATTTCTGCTCTTGTGGAGCTGTCCATTTGATGTGTGTGTCAGGAGAATCAGGAGACAAGGTTTAGGGAAAGTGCTTTATTTGGAGCACAATTGTTTTCCTGCTGATGTGACTCCATTGCAGATTGATTTGGGAGCTCCCAGGTGGCTTTATGGGCCAGGCATAAGCAATGATGCTGGAGGACAGATACTACAGGGCACTGAGCTCTCTGCCAAGCGAATTCATCAGTGACTTTACCCACTTTCTTGGAACTGAGCACTCAATTGTATGTGTGTGATCGTGAGAGAGAAAGAGAAATTTCTGACATCAAGTCATGCAGACAGTGTGAGGCAGATTCATTCAGAAGTGCCATTGCACAAGACCCCAGGGCAAGAGACCTCCTCACACTCTTGTGTCCGGGTCAGATCGAGGTCTATTTAGTCCTAATCTGTCACTTCCTGTAGGATGAATGGCTGTATGGTGTAAGAACATGTTCTGCCTCTGTGACTTTTAGTCATCAACATCTCTTAGAAATATTAATGTACCATCCTGAAATCTGCATGACTTTGTTTTCTGAGGAACACAAAAAGAGAAGTTCAGCAGAAGGTTGTAGCTTCTGTTTTCTTTTCAACAAGGCATGAAAGGACCAGTATACCATATTTTGAAGGTCAGATTTTCACTCAGAAGTGAGCTACTTTACTTAGTAAATCTGACAAATCCTCCTTTTGGGGACATCCTCATTTGTTAAAAAGATACAAAATACATTTTCTTTTATTTTCTCTTTTTGTAAAACTGAAGAAAGTGTTAAATTAGGGTTAAGTCTATGGAATGTTTCCATTTATACAGCTAAGTTAAATCGCTCTCTCTCTCTGTGTGTGTGTGTGTGTGTGTGTGTGTGTGTGTGTGTATGTTCTTTCCCAGTCTGTGTTATTTTCTCATTACTTGTGGCCTTTCTTGTGGAAGATTAGAATCAACTTTCTTAAAGGCTTTTGATTTTGTCAGTTGATGGTGTCCTTCAAAGCTCTTAGTGGACGATTTTAAGACATCTCCTTTCATATGACCCTTCACCTGAAAATGCCAGAGGAGCCATCAGACAAGAGTGAAGATGAAGGATGGCTGGGTCTCACACACACACACACACACACACACACACACACGCACCGACTGTACCATTAGAATGTGATCGCACTGTGGACTGTGGTCATAGTCAGACATATTGTGTGTGTGTAAACAATTTTGAAGCTTTTGACTTTCTAAGTTCGATTTGTGTTTAGAGACCAAGTAATGGAGGTTCTTAAATGTATAAACAGCGTATTAGTTTACAAAAACTAGAAAGCGATTAGACTAGATATTAAATGATTTGGGCTGAATAAATGGCAGAAAATTGAATTTCCAAGCACTGTAACTATATCCAGCTTTCTAAAAGATGTCTTTTCGGTGCTGTAAAAATAGATCCATTTAATCTCCTTGTAGCTTGATACATTATTTAATATGAAAGGCAGAAATCACAACTGATGCACTCAGTGTTTGGAGTGAATCTTCCTGGGCTTACAGATTCACAAAATACTTAGCAGCACTGTGCAGGGTGAGAAATGTTGGGAGACGTTTACGAGACAGCTTCTCACAAATTGTAATCCTGTGAAATGATTTAAAATTTAAGTCTGCAGGGGTTGTATTTGCCCTCGTTCTCATTCTGTCACTAAAACTCATTTTCCCTCTCATCTTAGCTTTCTATTTTTCCTCATAATGTCCCTGTTGGTGCCCAGAATCTCTTATCCTTTTTACTATATGAGCTAGCATTGGGAGCCATATGAGTTCCCTCATCGCAGCAGTCAGCAGTAAGGAAATGTCTTTATGTAAGACCTTCAGTTATGTAAGACCTCTTCACTAAGACTCCATCAGTGAATAGGCTCACATCTCAGAAAGGTCAGTCAGAGTGACTTGATCACACTTCTCGTCATTGAACTCGGTGCTAGACTTACATTACTACACAAAACACAAGGTTTGGATTTCACAATAGTAAAAACCCCTACAAAGAATAGTAGTAGTGGTAGTAGAATAATAGTGAATGTGGGATGGTAACCCAAAGTTTATATGTTCAAACCCTAGCAGCAGTGACTCATGAACTGTCACCATTTAGCAAGCCACTTTACTCAAGGTTGATCCCAGAGGACTGTCTGTTGGATAAGGAAGTGTTTGCTAAATGGAAGACCCATCACCTGCAGGGTCCTCAAAATACAGTTTACAGATTTGCACTGTAGTTTTGTACTATGGCATTAGCTCCCTACAGGGTAGTTTATATGTCAATAAATAGAATAGGAGTCCCAGTTTCCCCTCTGTGGGAGTCCATTTACCACAGTGGGGCAAGATCTTTACACTGCAAAAACTGCACTGAAGCCATGTTATTCCCGTCTTTAGAAGATGATCCAGTCAAAAGTATGCTTCCTTTGTCCACATTATATTCGTGTAACACTTTTCATCATCAGCACAGTCCGTTGACGTCTACATACACTTTGCATGGACTCGAGAACATACAACAGCACATGTGCGAGTGATTTGAGTGCTCCAGAAAACAAAGGTCCACTGGGTAGTGCATGAGTTCTGAACATGTCCAACAGCACTCATGCTTCATGTACTGTAGTATATGGCTGATACTATAATTTATTTTATTTTATTTTAATATTTTATTTTATATATGCTGAACTGTGTGCTAGATGGAACAGAACATGAAAATGAAGTGTACCCAGGCTCTAAGGTTTTCTGAAGAGGAGGATGTTTAAGATTTATCAGCTAGCCACTGAGGTGCCTCAAGGTTCAGTTCTTGGGCCCTTCCACTTTTTGACTTACACAACCTCATTTGATATACACAACCTCAATCATAGTGTCTCAGGTGACCAGTGAATTTTTATGATGTCCCTGTTTAAAGTAAATGCAGTAGAATATCAGAATCTCAATCCAGTTTAAACCCAGATCTTTACTTGCTAAACAAATGGAATTTAAGTTATATATCATAGGTCCTCTGTGTTGAAAGATCCGTCAAAACAGCTAATAAAATATAGGATTTCACCATCTGTTCCAACTTTTTTGTTTATCCTTTCATTCATGATTTTTTCCTGGTCTCATTACTTTCTCCTCTCCTTCGTCTCCATGGTGAAGTCCTGGCTGCCAGCAGGTGTTGACTGGCAGGTTGATAGCTGGCTAACATACTTCTATTCTTCAGCATGTCTCTATGAGAGCCAGAGATAATCCTGCTGTGTTGCTGTCACACAGGGTGAGCGGTATGCTGTTTCACGTTCAAATGCGCTTTGAAAGGTATTCTACAATTCATCTCCAGAAATTACATCACGGTTCTGTGATTTGTTTCATTAGGTGTTTATTGGTGTGTATGTCTCTAGGTGTTTATTGCCTTTTGACTGAACATCTGAACACAAGTCACATGAAATGTTCTTTAAAGGAGCTTATGTATTGACTTTCATGGGTGGTTGATGAAGTTCAGCATGTTCAGTTAAAGGAATGTTCATTGAAGGAATTCACATATCATTTTTTTCTGTATTTTTCCTCTCTGTTTTAAATTGCTTTTGATTTCTTTCTATATGTATGTTCCATTTAAATCATTTTCTCTTTCTAGCTATATTTATGTCCCCAGACACTGCTAAATCTTGGCTTAAATTGCTTTTGATTTTTTTTCTTTTATCAGTGTCTTGAACGCCTCTGAGCTGTGAAAGGGCAGAAGCCCTCATCAGAATTCAGCCAGAGACACCCATCAAACTAAGCACAGCTCAGCCAATCAGTTGCAGGGAGGGGCGGAGCTTTTGCAGTCACTATGCACATTCTCTTAGGGCTTTTTTTTTTTTTTTTAATCCAAGGATCTCAAAGCTATTCCATTTATTTTCAAAGCAGGCAGCACCTGGGGTAGCAGTATTAGGTGCGCTCGGTCGTTTTCCTTCCTCCAGGTTTCCTCCCTGCATCAAGTGAAGCTCTGCCTGGTAGTTCCTGAAGAGAGGAGCCACTGATGGGAGAGAAGACCTGCTCTTGCCCACTGTTGAATAATTTAAGCTGGAGTTTCCTGGAGCTGAGTGAAGTAAGTGAAAGTCTGAGGAGCTGCAAAAACAGAGCAGGAGGACTGAGTGGAAGAAAGACATCTAAATAAAAGAACGAACAGTGGACATCCAAAGCAGTTATGTCTGTATAGGAGACATATAGGTCTTTTTTCTCTCGTTTTGCCTAAAAAGAGAGAGACAGAGAGAGGTTTGCTTATAGAAAAAGAGAGAGAGAGAGAGTGTTTTTCTTTTTCTTTTTTTCTTGTTCTCACAGGAAGGAGGTGTGACTACACTGACGGGGACTGCTCTCAGTGTGTCAGTGGAACTGAACAAGGCAGGATTATTCTACTGCATTGCCGAAAGCCTAAGCTGACAGAGGAAGCGAGAGAATAGAGCAGCTCAAGCGCACACATTTATTCCTGTCTGACACACGAAACATCCGCCTGCATGGCATAACCTCTAGTTGACTGAGAGAAACGGAGGGAATAGTTGGTAGTGTGACCCAGAAAGAGCGAAACAAGGCTGTTTCGAACCGCAACATCACCATGTCATCCAATGAGCTGAGTGCTCCGGAATTGGACCCCTGCATTCGTACCTTTAAGGAGCACATGCATTTGGAGCTGGAGCCTCCGAGATTGGGTGCCGGCAACAAGCGCATCACCTCCCCCAAAATATCTCCCCGCAGCTCCCCGCGCCTCTTTCGCAAGCTCATGGTTAACAAGGGTGGCCGCCACAGGCGCCGATTCACCGTCGCACACACCTGGTAAGCATGTCTGGGGTATGATGGGTAAAGAGTGGCGGATCGCAAGAGGAAGGGTGAATGGCGAGGGTTTCAGTACTACATTTTTTGAGTTTTTGTCATGAATGACACTGAATTAGTTTGGGTAAATGTTAATATGGGTCATGGAGGAGTGATGGCACTGCAGGTGTGATTATTGCAGTGCTATGACCAAAATTAGATCTTAATGAGAAAAGAAACTAGTGAATGACAAGTGATGTGTCGACTGCCAGAAAAGAGGAAACAACAGGGTAATTCTGTCAATGTGAAATGACATATTGTGATGCTCTCTTGCAACCATTGCAATCTCCTTTCAGGAACGAGTTAAGACTGTTAACTCTTTCTCTGCAAACTGCTTTATAGATTTTTTAGGCATTTTATGCTAAAATGGCAGACATGAATTTTATAGGCTGTTGGCAATGTCAACATAATAGCCTAAATAAACATAACCTAGTCAAACCTGAAGTCTTTCAAAAAATGCTGTGTGTATACATAATATGTATTATATGTTCAGATAATTTTGCATTGATTTCTTAATATATAGCCCAATGTAAATATATAATATATAAATATGAATACATATAATGTTTATATACTGTATGTGTATAATGTTATTTTTTTTTCTGATTTTGTGTTAATCTACATGTTTCAAAATGGATATATGTGTTTGTGTATCTATATTTGTATATCAATATCTTAATATCTAGTTCAAGATGAAATATTATATTTATAAAAATATATTATAATTTTACAAATGTAATGTATTTTGGCATTGGACTGCAGTGGATGCTAAGTAATTGATGTTGATGCAAAATAAACTCTCCTCCATATTAATTATTTGAAACATTCATTTAGAAAATGAGTTGCTATTCTTGTCATTTCTTGTAAAAGTGTGGCCGTTCAAAGCATCAGCTTTAAAAGAAGGTTTTGCATCACTCATAATAATAACATAGCAAGAGTAATATCCACTCTTATCGCTTACTGTAACAAAATGAAAGCTTTGTGTCGTGAGATGCTTCCTGTCTATTGGAGAGATTGGATCAGTGTTAGGAGGATGTGGGCAGGATATGATGTGACACGGAAGGTTTTTATCCTTTAGTAAATAGAACATTTGTCATCCTGTCTAGACTCTTGCTACAGTTATGTTTTTACTACAATGGAACGGTGAGTTGCTTTTTATGAGAGATCTTATTGAATCCTCTGAAAAGTGGTCACCGTGTGCAAGAATATTTCAGATTTATATTCTAGAATGCAAGGTAATTGGTTTCGTTTGCAAGATAAGCATTAAACTTGTGATGTAGGTGAACTGGATAAGGCTTTGTGCTTGTTTTAGTGCCCAGAATTTAAACCAGTAAGACATGTTATTCTTGGAACTGAGTCTTGGATGTTCCCCACACATGTACCTCTATGGGAGGACTGTCTAAAAGGTGTCCCTTCTTCTGCTTAGTTAGCTAGGCAGAGTGTGTTTAAGGTTTAATTTGTCGGGTACAATACACACTGTGACTGGATTACACCGTGAAACATGCACAGCCACCAGCATGCATTACTCATCCAGACAACCATTAGACACAGACGGAAGAGCATTTAATAGAGGGAGTTTAATGGTGCAGACTGCAATAACTGCAGTGATTTGTATGATTATAGTGGTTGAGACTTTTAGCACCTGCTGCGCACAGCGTCAATGTAAGCGCACACTTTCAATCTCAACCATTCCTAAATTAAACCAAAAATGGAATCAGAGTGATTTGAAATGTCATAGCAGGTCTCTAAAGGAATACTGTAGCCTTGAGTTATGGTTCTCATCCTTTCAACTTGTCTTAATCTAACAGATTCAAAACTGTGTATAGAGAAGTGGTTTTCTTGACCTAGATGTAACGTCTAAATGCAACCTGAATGTCCTCAAATGATCGGATGTAAACTTTTGCAACTCATCAAACATCTTATCGCAAATGTGCATTGTGTGCATGGTGGTTTCACATCTTGTGCAAAAGAGTATCTGAATTACTGTGAGTGGAGGTTCGTGTCATAGTTCTGTTTGTGTTTGGTCCTCCTTGCCATGTTAGGTAACACACACCAGGAATGGAGAGAGGGGGCAGGGCTGTCTTGAGGGAATGAGCTGGTGCATGAACATGGAGGTGGAGAAAAGACAAGTGCAGTCGTGTGGAAAGTCACTGAAGAGAGTCTCATCCCTTAAGGAGAAAATGGAAGGATAATCTCTGATTAACCTTAAGTGTGTCTGAATGTGTTTTTGTTCATATTAGCCTCTCTGTCAAATATAGATATATTTGAGAGTAGCAGGAAATTATTGGGGGAGAGAGTGGCAATGGGGTTGGGACATGAGCACCACTCAATGTCTTTAATATGTGCCATAATCGCTGTGTCATGTCTAGTAATTATTATACCATATTCTAATTGGCATGACAAGCAATGAGCACAAGATTATGTAAAACTGAGGTTCTGTCTTAATCAGCTGTGACAATTAACATGACGTTTTGTTGATTGTTTTTTCTTGATCGATTTTTATTTTTGATCCGCTGAGTAGCCCCACCCACACTGACATCACATTGGCCCAAATTTCAGCCATTACTCCAGTCTTTGGTGTTGCATGATCCTTCAGAAATCATTCTGAAATGCTGATTTGGTGCTCAAGAAACATTTCTTATTATCATCGCAAAATTGTGCAGAGACCTGTTACTTTTTTTTTCTTTTCTTTTTTTATGAGTGTAAAAGAACAGCATTTATTTTTAAATATACTTTTTTTGCAACATTATAAATCTCTTTACTCTCACTTCTGATCAGTTTGATGTGTCCTTGCTGAATAAAAGTATTAATATCTTCAAAAAAAGAAGAAAAAGGTTTTATATGTGTTAGGTGTGAAAGACAGTTTTATGGACCAATGCGAATGAACACTTAATTTCCCAGAATGCCTTCGCTTAGACAGTTAAATTTCTTTGAAATGCAATTCATTGCAAATTCTATTTTCTGTCATTTCAATTCAAATTCCAATTCAACTTCTTGTGGCATGTAGCCAATTTAATTCAAATTCATGAACTTGAAGAGAGCCAGTTCTTTAATTCAGCTCTGCTTATTGAATCACGTGATTCACATCAGTGTGAACAGACAAATAACTTGTTGCTTGGTCATGACACGGTGAATTAAGAGATGGTTAGACAATTTTCTTCAGGTTTTGAATTTGAATCTGAAGATTATCAAACACACATTTCAAAAAGGAAGACTGCAAGGCAGATGTTACTAAATATATAACGATAACATTCCCTCGGCTATACTGTATCTAAAACGAGAAAAATCAACATCCTCCCCTTTTTCATATAATCTGCTTTCTTTTTATCTAATGAGATATTCTTTCATTCTGCCTCCCCAGGGCCTAATATTTGGATCTGTTCCCTCTCTCTGTGGTAGACATCATAATGCATTAGCATACATAAACATCCAAAGCATCCTAAAAATGTTTGGTACGGTCTATTAAAAGTTAAGCAAACAACTCCTTTCCGTTACTCAGTTCCGTTACTGTGGCTTTGGTGCAAAACCGAGTCTTAAAGGGTTTTATTCACATGCCATTTTTGGCAAATGCAAATGTCTCTGCATCACTTTAAACTTGGCTCAGTGTTTGCATGAGGAAATCTGATTTTAAACCTAACGCTGCGCTTATAAGATTCTTTATTTGGACACATCAGTGACTTGCATTTTAAATGGGCCAGTTGTGCTAATTATGTTGGCGTGTCTTGTATTTTGTGTTGTAAACTAGCCTTCCTGTCCCCAGTCATTCTAAAAGTGCTTGTTTACTCTGTGTTGTGCAGCGTGTCAGTGTTTATCAGGCCGCTGGACTGGAATGGTTGATATTCAGAACAGTAGGAGAAAAGGAGAGATTTGTGCACACACACACACACACACACACACACACACACACACACACACACACACACACACACACACCCACACGTGCAGAGCCTCATACATATTTGCTTTCTTTAATATGACAGGCCTGAATCAGATTCCATGGGGTTACATCTCAGCTCTTGACATGTATCAAGAATGTGTGCCTTTTAGTGTGAAATTATATTTTGTGTTAAGCCAAGCAGATTTTCAGATTTTATCTCTTTTTAGTGGTGCATGTACATTTTATCTTTTTGTGTCATTATTATTAACTGTTAAAGGAAATATACTGTATTGTGCTAAAGGTGCTGTTATGCAGTTTGGTTTGAATTTCATAACTTGTACAAAATGAATATGCTTGTGTTGTGCTTGGATTTTTACATCAAGTACATTTATATATAAGGCTGCATTTACACTGCAGGTCTTGATGCCCAAATCCGATTTTCTGACTGTATCCGATTTTTTTACATCATCTTTTAAAAGTGACCCGTATCCGATTTTTGCATTTACACTATACACTGCTGAAACTACCAAACGTAGACGTTCTGACCTGGAAAATGAAGTAAAACAGCACGAAATACAATGGATGCAGATGCAAATAAAATTATACAGTGTTTTGCTTTCCACAATATTTTGAAAAGTCAACAAAAAAAAATCAGCAAAACATTGGTCTCGTACGGCGGAGAGAAAAAAGCGCGCTTAAACCGTGCCTCCCCATATCTCGTGACATGTCTTCAAACACAGATTTATTTTCGTAACAACCCTGCATTTTTGCCTGCACTGTCTCTTCGCCCCAAAGACTTAAAAGACATGAAACCTCCGCATTGCTCCACTGTGTGTATCCTTCGTCCTCCATCGCGCCTATAATCAGTCGTGTGATCTCAGTTGGTGGTGTCCACCTGAGTTGACGTCACTTTTTTAATGACGTACAACTCGCATTTACTGGGGAATATCCGATTTGTCTGCTTACATGGCACACGCAAATGCACGTATCCGATTCATATCCGATTTATTACCACATATGAATGAGGCCTGAATCCGATCTGAGAAAATCGGAATCCATGCGTTTTTTTCCTGCTTACACGTTCACCGGTCATATCCGATCTGTGCCACATTAGAGGAAAAAAATCGGAATTGGGTCACTTGAACCATGCAGTGTAAATGGGGCCTAACTTGAATTTCTCACTAATACTACTTGATCGATTTGCTGTTGATTTTCCACCAATGATGTCACTTCCTGGAAGAGATGTCATTAAACAACTGGTATTTGTTAGTTAAGGGGATATTTACAAGTCTAACTGCCAGTCTAGTTTGCATGCATAGCACCTGACATGGAGATAAGGGCAAAAGCAGTGAAATTATTTTAAATGTACCCATATTGTGATATTCTGATGAAGAAATACTATCTAATATGATTCCGTCTTTAAAAATTGTGAGTTTAATACTTTATACATTATAAGAAGACATTTGATGGGGACATGAACATGTAGAGAAACAACAGTTAGGAAAGCAGCATGGTCGATAGGCATATTGATGACTTGCTTTTAGCACAAAAAGGGGGAGGGTGGTGTGGTCTTTTAACAAGGTGCTGAGTAACAGGATAAATAGAACTACAGCACAGCAACACTCTCACTAGACATATACAAGGTCAAATGCCAATTGCTTTTAGAACCGTAGCGACAGTTTACCAGAAGCATGGGCTAAGTTAAATTAAGTGCACAAGTGAAAGGGTTTCAGCATCTCCTCTTCTCATACTATTGATGTTGCAGTTATGTTGGGTTAAGAGTTCAAGATAATTTGCTGATAAACAAGTTTGCTAACAGCTTTACCACAGAGCCGATCCAGTGTTGCACACACTTTAGATTGAATTAGTGATTTCTGTCCTCACATTCTATATTGCCATCAATAATGCTGATGCAAACACACACACACACACACACACACACGCATGAACGCACACATGCACACACACACACAGTTCCTCTGTTAGGCTTTCAGTACATTTAATTAAAGTTGTGAAAAAGTGTGTGTGTGTGTGTGTGTGTGTGTGTGTGTGTGTGTGTGTGTGTGTGTGTGTGTGTGCATCAGCATTATTGATGGCAATATAGAATGTGAGGACAGAAATCACTAATTCAATCTAAAGTGTGTGCAACACTGGATCGGCTCTGTGGTAAAGCTGTTGGCAAACTTGTTTATCAGCAAATTATCTTGAGCTCTTATCCCAACATAACTGCAACATCAGTCGCATCAGAGTCATTTTATTTAAGTGGGGCTCAAAAATTTGATACCACTAGTGAAAATGCTTCTAGTTTCTAGTATAGTCATTTGCTTGAGCTCTTTTCACCTTATAATTATGACTTTTGAACCCAGCTGTTGGGAAGAAAATGTTTTGCCAACTTTGTAAGAATAGCTAGGTGACCTTTTCACTTGCCAGTTGTTGTTAATGCACCTCGTTCTCTGGATCAGACATTTTCAGGCTGGTAGACTCACTTTTTGCCAGTGAGTTAATCAGTCTCCAGGGCTGAAGTATCTGGAACCATAATTATAATGCTATCTTTCACAAGAACGTTGGTCAAGGCCCACATAAAAAAAAAAAAAAAAAAAAAAAAAAAAAAAAAAAACTACAGTTGTAGTTTAGGGTTTGAGAAGATGTTTCTTTCAATTGATGTTACCAAACAGACCATATCCTTAAAAAGGAGTTTTGAAATGACCTGCAAAAAATACTCTCTCTCTTTCACTTTACTGAAGTAACAACGTAGTAGACACAGTCAGGTCTGTTTTCTGTACAATTTCATGTTATTATATGTCATTGTTACTGTTTGCAATGCATACAGGCTTTAAAAACTGTACTAAACATTGATGATTATAAGACTGTTAAAATTATCTGCTCAAATTATCTCCTCAAATGAGTGATTACTGTTTACTGACACCCATTGCCAGCCTCCATCCCTCCACCCATTTATTTTGCTGTCTTCTAGATCTTTAATCAATCAAATGTGTCTCAGACAGAAAGTAAACACTTGTGACATTCATTTTTGTCAAAGCCGTGATTAGGATATCAAAGTGGGCTCAGCAGGCTGGACAAGAAAAGGCTGTGAAATGTAGAACTGCACAGGAAGAGCTATTATAAATTTAAATGCTGACGTTGATGATGCTGATGTCATGCTTGCCCTGGAATGATAATCTTTCATTGGCTGCATGGATTTTGTGAGATAATAGCAGATATATGATTTGATGCTAGACTTATGGTGTCCACTATGTTGTATGCAAACTAACCTTCTTTTACAGTAACTGCCATAATTGTTCCTGATTTTTTTTTCTTTTTAGATGATTAATTAATTTTGTTCTTAAACATGGTAAGCACACACAAGAAAGATTAACTCAGGACTAGTTTGTGATCTGAATGTAGTTGTCTTATCGACTCACCTGACTTCCTTTACCATGACAGCAACTCCAAGGAGAGTTGCCCTCACACTGTAGTGTGGGACCATTGCAGCATCTGCCATTGCAGTGGTTCTGACATGAATAAACCAAAAGCCAAACACACTCTCTGCTCTTACTTTTGGTACATGTGTGTTTGTGTACCAGAGGGACACATTAACTAATGGTCTGCTCTAATTTACTTGAGACATCACGGCGCTGTTTACTCTTTCTATTTTGAAGTTCAAGCAAACACTTCTCTCTGTTTCTCTCTCTCCATCAAGATCTCCCAAGCTAGCCAGAAATGTATTGTTATTGCACACTTTTGCACACTTGTATTTTTATCTTCTCTATGTGGAACTGTGTGCGGGGGGAAAAAAATCATCAATTAGGATGAATAGGAATGCCTAGCTTTCTTCAGGTACACTACTGTTCAAGCATTTAGGATCAGTAGAATTATTATTAATACGATTATTAATTTTTTTTCTTTTTTAAAGAAATTAACACTTTTGTTCAGCAAGGATGCATTACATTGATCAAAGGTAACAGTAAAGACTTTTACAATACTGTATATAAAAAAAAACATTTTTCTAATAATTTTTTCAACTTTCTAATAATAAAAAAATCCTGAAAAAATTATTTAATCAATAATTTTTTGACATTTTAATTTTTTTTAAAACATTTAATTATAAGAAGCATATTAAATGATTTCTGTACGATCATGAAACACTGAAGAATGGAGTAATGGCTGCTGAAAATTCAGCATGGCAATCACAATAATAAATTATATTTAAAAATATATTCAAATAGAAAACAGTTATTTTATATTGTTATAATATTTCCCAATATTGCTGTATTTTTTATCCAGTGAATACGGCCTTGGAGAGCATAGACTTCTTTAAAACATTTTACCGACCTTAACTTTTAAACAGTAGCCTGTCATAGACCTCCTTGGTTTACTAATCAAAATAGGACCCGTAAAGAGACTGTTTCTTGCATTTTATGTGTCCTTGCATTTCCAGAATGACAGGTGGACTTTGAGTCATTGGATGTCAGCTGTAACGCCAGATCAGTTTGTCATCCTCTCCAGATTGCCAATGTGAATGCCAAGAGATTTATTAGGGGCTTTATCTGGTCTTTGATTCAAAAGCTGTCACTAAATATGCGCATGTATCCTTTTATTTGATATATGTTCTCTTTTAATCACTACAGACTGATGGTACATGGTACGGTGCAGTTTTCTAGTGCCTCGTTAGTTGCTGCAAGATCCAATTTTGCTTCTTAAGAAAGTCCACCCACTCCCTCAAGAAACTCTTAGCGCTCATTAACAGCCTATTCATTATGGAGTACTTACTGAACATATGCACACACCACAGGTGACCACTCTATAATGTACTCCCAAATCACAACTATAATTAGAGCAGGGAGCTGAATTTGGTTTTGTTTTTTATCTTGCTTTCATTCCCTGTGCCCACCACAGCACAGACACAGAGCTGTCTGACACTCTTGTGGGAATGTGTTTCCGCATTTGTGGAACTGAAAGTCTAAATTTATGCAACAAACTGCATCATATACTTGTTTAAAGCAAAATTGAACACTAGAGTGCCACTGTGGTCATTTCGTAAATTTTTAGCAGTCATTATTCCAGTCTTAAGTGTCACATGATCCTTCAGAAATCATGTAATATTCTATAAATTAAGTTAGTTATTCTATAAATTGTTAGTTTTTAAGTGCTTTGAGGTGATGACATATCTATTGTGCAAGAAACCACACTTGATTAGCGGCACAGTTGAATATTAATTAATAATCGATTGTCTGATAAACATAATTTGCATGAAAAGGAATAAATGTTGTTGGTGTTTTACTACCGGTTCATTTCAGCTGAAACTTGCAGTGAATTGTATATATACAATAGGTATATTTTTGGAGTTTTGCAATGTTTGTAGATTCCAGTGAACCAGGGTTGGCAAATTTTCACTTTTTCTTGCAGCTTTCTCATTTTGAAAAATCCCACAGCCAGGGACTTGAATTGGTGTGTTTTTTCAATATAATGTCTTTTCTGAAAAATTTCATAATATTAAGCCTAATGTACATGGAAAGAAGGCATTTTTACTCTGTAAAGTACAATGACCTTGTTAAATAGCGTATGCATGACACAGAGCTAGACTGTCATAGAAAGAAGTTTAAACTGGTTTACGGGTGTTTGGTTTACCCAGGTTTTTGCATTGCTTAATGAATTTGCAAGTCGTTTTTCTCCATTGATAATCACAATGTAGCTTTCCATTCCACAATAACATGGACAAGTAAGGAGCCACATTGCTCTTTCTGAGCATGTGTGCTTGTATGTGTGTTCCATGTGTATGTGTTAGCCTCCTACACTCAGCAAAATCTGTTTATTGCTCTCCAACCTTTGTCCTTGAGTCATGCATGTGTATTTATGTCTCCATACCTTTGCTTGTCATGCGGATGGATTGTTTCTTCTCAGTATATAAGACCTAATTCCTAGGAACCGAGAGGAAACCAATGTAAGTCCCACACTCAGTTGCTGTAGCTGAAGCATCGGAATGCACGGGATGGCAACACACACGTCATTTAAAGGTCATCGTTTCACATTTCTCTGGTGGAATGCTGTGATACCAAAAAGGTTTTCCGTCCTCCTGACTGGTGTACAATGCAAGTTTGGGTAATGGTATTAAAATTTCTGAGAAAAATGTTGAGTGGAATGAGATTTGCATTCTTTGGTGGATATACAAGTCCTTGCAAGAGAGCAAATTAGAATTTCTTTTAAATACCTGAAATGCTGCGTGACACTCACTACACTCATGGCACTCAGCAAACCTTACCATTTAAAAATGTAAAGGCAGCTATAGAAGAAGTCTCTTATGCTCGATATACAGTATTTATTTGATCGAAAATACAATAAATGATTACAATTTAATATTGTAAATGTTATTAAATATTCATATTACATTTTCTTTAGTTTATTAATATTATATTATTACACTTTAAAATATTTTTTTTCTTTCTTTCAGAAATCATTCTAATGTGCTTATTTGTCTATACACAATAAATAGTTTTATATTGTGATATGTAACTGTGATGCTGCCAAAAAACTAAATTACAGTGTGCATTTGTAGGGAAAAAAAACACTTGTTTAGACAATCATAATATATATATAATAATATATATATCATAATTAATCATTCTAGGGTGTATACTTTTTTTTTAAATATTAAGTTTACGGAAACAAAAATAGCACACTTAAGGATGAAATCTCCAAAACAACTTTAAATAGAGTCTCTCCAAAAATGTTGTTTAAAAGTCTCAATTAGAAGAGACAAGTAACAGCAGGGTATAACTTTGGAAAAGTCATGTTTGGAACATATATAGCATATACTGTATAGCCGTATTATTCTAATTGTGTCCTCCATTTCATTTAATATTAATAACATATTGTTTACAATATTAATAGTAACATATTAAGTAATATTAGAAAGAGGAAAACATCATGTTTTCATTTCTAATTAGATTACACAGTGGACTAGCTTTTCATGTTGAATATATGCCATAAATCAGAATAAACAAACACACACACATATTAGAGTATGAGTCATAGAGTTGAGAAAGAAAAACACATTTCAGGAATGTGTTTACATGCTTCCTCAAGCGGCTGATCGTCTGTGTCCAGCATCTGATTTAATGAGCGTATATGAGAATCCCTCAAAGAGGTTAATATGCACACACTATATAACATATGTAAAAAAATGAAGAAATATGTAAAATGTAGAGAAACACTCTCAGTGGCAATACGAGAGAAAAAAACGAAGCTTTTTAGATTAAAGTCTTCATAACTAACAGTTGAGGTAAAATAGTATCTCTGAGCTATAAAGTATGTTTTTTACTGGCCTATTCTTTTCAGGGATGTCCAACACACACAAATATAGACCCTCAGTATGGTATTGGACAGGTCATCATGACACTAGGGGAGGTTGATGGCTTCATTCACCACATGCTGAAGCTCCTGCCATCCTGCTACAGTTTGTAGAGTTAAGTACATTCTTGTCTCATTATGCTCTTTGTGTGTAGGTGGATCATCAGGATAAATGAGGTGCTTCACTTACTTTTCGACAACAACATGCAGTTACAGGTGTTCAGCTGAAACATAGACACACTAATTTGGAGGTGTAATGTGTGTGTGTTGCCGTGTTCACGAGGTAGCTGTATTGGGAGGCAGCTTTTAGCTGGATGATTTATTGGGCCTGTTACGTTTCAAATGAATGCAATTGAGAATCAGTCGATAGCAGCGGCTGCTGTGTCACGCATTCTCGCTTGAACCTGTTACCCAGAGTTCAGCTTAAATATGATTCAGCTCCTTTGGGAGCGCAGGAAGTGAGAACAATGAGAGAAACACAGATACTGAAGAATAGTGGGAGTGGATAAAATAGATTTCAGATACACACCGAAATGGCCCTTGTTGGTTTCCGTTTAGTTTCTGTAAATCAAAAACAAGTTTCCTTTTTATTGCATCACATGGAATACAATAGATACAAAGGAACCAATAGCAATAGAAGATTTGCTTTGTCCTCTTTTCTGTCTTCCACAACACTGGCTAAATCAAACATTTAGTTTGAGCACAGCTGGATGCATGTTTTGTTGATGAGAAGTGTTTGCTCATGATTGCTGTTTGATGGAATCTTAGCTCAGATTGCCAGCACATGTCTGGTGGATTAGGTCACAATGTTAGGTTCATTATTAATTTGGGATGATTATTAGGTAATTATGTCTAAATTAACTGGCTTTAAGTGAAAAATGGTTTAATATTAAAGATGAGTTTGAATAAATGGGTTACACCTATTATAATCAGGGTCAGATCAGTTAGAAGTAGCTTGTTAAAGGGATTTTCACACAAAAATTTACTCACAATTATGTTGAAATCAGTGAGGTTTTTGTTTTTTCTGGATCCCACTGAGACAAAAACAATTTTTTTTTTCCGCAGAAGAAAGAATGTAAGACAGATTTGAAATGACATGAGGGTGAGTTGATGATTTGTATTTTTGGATAAACTTTTTTTTTTTTTTTTTAAGGTAACTTATGCACATTTATTTTTAAACAGTGTACAACAGGTTACATATGCCTGCAACATTGAGAACACGTGTAATAAAAAATCTAATAAAAATATTTACAGCGTATTTAAGTCCTTTGCTTGCTTGCCAGAGAATGTTTCATGATGAAGTCATAAAAAGGCCTGTTTGAAAGCTTACTTTTATAGTGAAAAAACATGATAGGTCAGTTTAGTTTTTTACATGTTGAGCCATGCATTTTAATGTGATTAATGTGAGAGGTTAATGAATACTGTCTTTTATCAAGAAGAAAACCACCACAATTGCTATGTGGGATATTTATTAGAGGGATTGAACATTTACGGATGGAAAATGCTGAAAAAACATTTGTTTTTGTTTTTTTGCCTTAGAAGAAGCTGCTGAACAGTGGCAATTTTTAGACTCATGAAAAGTGAGGTCTTTTAGTTGGATAGCCTGTCATATTATCAATTCAGACTTGGTGACATTTCAGCAAAAAAGTTCTTTGCCCACAACATTTTTTTTTTTTCAACCTTTTATTTTATTTTATTTATTTTTTGACACCAAAGATATTGATGTATTTCTGTGTTTTATAGTGAACCATAAGTAAGCACACCATAATTTGGTGACAATTTGAAAGTTATTAAGATTTTCTTTATTTTTACTATATTTAGGAAACCATGAAATGAACTGACAAGTGCAGTTTTCCTTCACAGTTTTTCCCCCTGTTGAAACAGGAAGACAGGATTATTTTTTGGTCACTATAATTTTTGGTCCATTTTCCCAGAAGAGCATAAATCTGCTTAAAATGCATAAATCTGCTAAAGGTGTCAACGAGTAAATTAGCATTTAGACAGTCTACAAATTTATAGACATTGACCAAAAGCTAAGGCAGAACTCACTTCACTTGACCTCCAAAAGACCTTCAGCGATTTTATCATGCTTCCTGTTTGAACAAAAACTGCTTCACCACAAAGCATCCAAACCTTGCCGTAAGTTTGACTAATGTTTAAGCACTAAAATTCCCCTGTGCTCTGTTAACACACCATTTGATTAACAAAGAAACAAACAAATGTTTAAAATCCCTTCACTAGCTACTCTATCCATGTTTAAGACCCAAGGCACATAAAAAATCATATCACATCAGACATTCATTTTGAGAGACAAATCACTTTAAGATGCGCCTGTGTTTACACTTACTCACTCACTCACTCACTCACTCTAGCAGGTTGTGTATCTGGCTGACCGCTGGTATCTCTCCTCTTTACCTTAATTTCTTCTCTCAGGAACTGTACTCCATAAACCTGTTGTCATCGCTGCCCTTCTGTTACAAAGGTTTTCCTGACTCAGGGATGTGAGCCAATCGGTTGATCTCTCATTGGTGTGGGTCATTCAGTCTGAGCCCCTTTTGTCATCCATTTTCTTGCTGAAGCTTTTGCACATCCTGTAACAAGTGTTCTGTAACAAGCTCAGTGGCTCGAGTCCCTGCCCCTTTAATCACTGCTGCTAAAGTTAGATCTTGGTGCCCCTGGACCTCGATTTCTACCGAGAGGCATGTCTTCTACCATTCTTCTTCATATAATTATATAAATAAAATGTAGACCTAAATTGCCATTCAAAAGTCTGTGGTTGGTAAGATTTTTTTAATGTGTTGAAAGTCACTTATGTTCACCAGAGTTGCATTTATATGGTTAAATACAGAAAATAACAACAAATATTGTCAAATATTATTATAATTTAAAACATGTTTTCTTTTTCATATATTTCAATATGAAATGCATGCATGAAATGCATATGATTGCAAAGCTGAATTTTCAGCAGCCATTATTCCAGTCTTCAGTGTCACATGATTTCAGAAATGTGCTGATTTGGTGATCATGAAATTTCTTATTATCAATGTTAAAAACAGATGTGGAAACGGTGATACATTTATTCAGGATTCTTTGATGAATAGAAAGTCCAAAAGAAAAACATTAATTTGAAATAATTATTTTGTAA
Organism: Cyprinus carpio; assembly: GCF_018340385.1. Taxonomy (NCBI): domain Eukaryota; kingdom Metazoa; phylum Chordata; class Actinopteri; order Cypriniformes; family Cyprinidae; genus Cyprinus; species Cyprinus carpio. Next base: position 20,157,780 of record NC_056577.1, on the reverse strand, counting down.
CAATCTTAAAAGTCTTTCATAAAAAAAACCCAAATGCTTTGTAAGACATAGGCTAACAATTTTGATTATAAATAATGAGCAGTTTACCCATAACGTACCTAATTATTTCATATTTTAAAGTAGATAAAAAATATTTCTTTCAAACTATTTTTTTTCTTAAAAGTGGCTGTTTTCTCATTTAAGTATCCAGACAGAATATTTTCATTACATCAGTGCCTATGACCTTCCAGCTTTGTCCTTGCTAATATCATAAATATATGGTGTGTGATGACAGTGTTCATTACATTAAGTGCTCAGCTTAAATAATATGAACAAGTAATATTATATAAACGGACATTGATTTTAATACAGTTAATTTTATCAGAGCATATCTGAGCCATTGCCCACAGGGGGATCAATTAGTATCAGCCAAAATATTTTTAAACTGGTGTGCAAGCTGAAATTTTGCTGATCACAGCGTCAGTTTCTCAAGAAAATTGCATTTTAGTTTAGTGTAGAGTCGTGACTGACTGTGGCCATAAATAATTCAACATACATGTCACTCTGTAGTTTGACTCATGCAAAGAGGAGCAAAGTCTAGGCCCCAGAGAAACAGGTGGAACAGGTTGAACAGCAATCTATTTATGCCTCTATTAATATGTGGGGCAGGCCATTCCATGCCCCTCTCGGCCCTAATGTTCCTCGCTGCTGGGTAAAGTTGCTGAACCCTGTTCACAGACGGCACCAGCTCGGCCAACTGCTGCCATCTGTGCCACCACATTTGCAGTGTTCCTGAACAGAGAGGGAGAGAGAGGCAGGCGGGAACGGGGGCGTTTGGCAGCAAGAAGAACAGTGGCATAACAGACCCATTGACGGCACATGTGGTGATAGATGTAGTGATGGATATTACTGCAGAGAATCGTTTGAATGATGGTGATGATGATGATGATGATATTCATGATGATGAATATACAAAATTTTTTCATAGACATGTTACAGTTACTATTACATTATCCTACTGGGATCTGCCTGTCTGTCTGTCTCTTATTTTAGTAGTTTATATGCTGTTGTAGTATTTATAAATTATTTAGAATTATTTTACTAATTAGCTTTTATTTTTATATTTTCAGTTTTTATTTGGAATTTTTGTGTAAGTTTTAATCAATTTATGTGCTTTTGCCATTTTTATTCTTTATAAAGAAATATTTCTATTTAGCTAATAGCAAAATTTCAAATTTTAGTCTTTTTGTAAATTATTTATATATGTTTTATGTATTTTTCATGGGGGGGGGGCAATTAATGAAAACAAATAAGTAAAATTAAATAATTGCTTAATTAGCTGTTATTTTTATGCTTTCCGTTTTTATTTTTATTTTAATATAAATTTTAGTTATTTTGCGACTAGACACATCTATCTATCTATCTATCTATCTATCTATCTATCTGTCTATCTGTCTATCTGTCTATCTATCTATCTATCTATCTGTCTATCTGTCTATCTATCTATCTATCTATCTATCTATCTATCTATCTATCTATCTCTGCCATAGTTGTGAAAGTCATTTGATATTAAATTATCTTTAATTATAGATCCATCTGTTAATGTCATGTAAAAGTGATTGCTGTTCAAGTCTGTGTTTTCATTTAATTATCACACAAATGTTTTTTTTTTCTTTTTCATGCCTCTGATCGGGGATTAGGTTAGTGCCCACGTCTTCTAACTCTCTACAACTTGTTGTCTTGTTCTCCGTGTCTTTCTCTCTTTCTTTGAGCTATTAGTGAGTGAGATCCAACTCTTACATAAGAGGAGGTGAAGTTAATGAGATGGGAGTTATACACTCTTACCTCTGGCATCATATATCACTCTGCAATAACACTACTGAGGAATTGGCATGGTGTGGCCGCTATTACTTATGCAGAATCTATTTCACTGCTGCCGTCAAAGTGAGGCAATAAGCCTTTTAATTACAGGCTGCTAATACCACCTTCTAGAAATTACCATCTACTTTTGTTGCACAAGCAGCTTCTTGGGGCCACTCAGCTTTGTTTCTCTTGTCCCTGTTCAGTAACATAACATTTAAGTTTTTAATGTGTCTCATAAAAAACCTTTAAGGGGGGGAAAACACGGACATGTTTTGGAGTTGTATAGAAGTCGTATTATTAGCACAATTTCATCAGCGGCTGCTACTTTGTATAAAGATCCACAGAGCCAATTTCTTGTTCACTTTTTATCATTGCAAATGTGTATCTAATGTATTTTTAGCTATAGGGTTTTTGTTAAGTTCCACTGAATTGCATTCTTCTTTGGGTGTTCCAATTCTGTGGCCTTTACTTAATGTCTTCCATTTCATTTGCCACAACTAATCAAATTGAACAACTCTGTTTTCCACTAACAGTGTCAGGGACTTTTGCGGTGAAATAGCCATTGGGGAGGAGAGATAGGAAACATTGTGGGTGCAGAGGTGCAAACAAATCAAATCTAACGTTGCAGGTTCAAGCTCACCAAGCCCATTTCTAGCCACTGATCAATATTGTATGGCAGGTGTAGGTACCGGAAAGTGGTACTAGGGATGGCCGTAAGGGTTACCCTGGAAACAAGCTCCATGGCATTTGCGTCCTATAACCAACCAGACTGTTCACCCAGAGGTTAATTGTCTCTTGTCAATACTGGAAATGGCAAAATGGATAGTGTTTGATTTCACTGGCATTTACAATGTGTAAAGACTCTTATGTTTAATTTGATTCTATATTCTATCATGATAATGAATGTTAACATGTCTAATGTATTGAAACCTGATATACAGTTTAGTGATTCAGAGAAGGAGTTTTCTTTGTGCAGCGCTATAGAATTCGTTTTTTTGATATTATTTTGTGGATTACTGTTTTTTATATCCCATCGCATTCCATATACAGTATATATATATATATATATATATATATATATATATATATATATATATATATATATATATATATATATATATATATATATATATATATATATATATATATATATATGGATTTTCTTGTGTTTATCTCTTTGTTATCTTTAAGCTGCTTTGACAGTCTGTATTCTATAAGCCTCTACAGAAATAAAGGTGACTTGAATTCTTGGAGAGAGATATAGTGAAATTAATACTTTTATTCAGCAAGGATTAAATTTATCAAAAAAAAAAAAAAGGACAGTAAAGACATTTGTAATATTATATTACAAATATTTCTGTTCAAAATAAATGCTGTTCTATTTTTAAAAAAAGTATCAGTTTTCACAAAAATATGTTATTTGAGCACCAGTATTAATCTTATATTAGTATTTTTTTCTGTATTTTTAACGAATAAATGCAGACTTGGTGAGTATAAAAGACTTTCAAAAACATACAAAATCTTACCAGCCCCAAAATTTTGAATGGTAGTGTAGGTAGGTAGAGTAACTAAGGTGTTCCACTGTTGTCTAATGGCCTTCTCATTAGCCCTATCTTCTTCATGTTTGTGCAAAAATATTATAATTCAGACTTAATCGTACATTACAGAAGAACCATGCAAAATATTGCCATGTGTTGCAGGTACTGGAATTTGCTATCATATGCTAGGTGTGATTGACAGCCGCATACTTTGATTGTTTTCCCTTCCCTCTGTTCTTCACCTTTGATCCAGTTTGTCTCTATTTGGCAGGCATTTCCTGAGATTTATGAGGCCATTTTTAATATCCATTCACCGACTTACTCCACTCAGTAATCTTTCAAGTTTTACTACGTGTTCTTTTAAGAAAATTGCTCATGAAATGAATCTTATAAATCCCTTCAAGGCAGTACTTATCAAAGGCTACCATTTATAGTCACGTATACACTGTCTACACAGACACAGACTTCAAATGTTCGTCCACTTCTATTCACCCAAACAGCTACATTTGGCACTGTAGCCTATTTTTTAGAACTTCTGGTTTGCATTAGTTTGCTTTCTTCAAGTACCACTCACAGAAGTGTGGTGATGGCTCTCTTTGTTTTCTTAAAGGCATAGTTCACCTAAAAAGGAAAATTCTGTCATTGTTTACTCACACAAATGGAGTTTGACAGCCTCTGGTCACCATTCACTTTCATTGCAAGGAAAAGAGCAGTGTCAACATTTTGCTAAATTTATCTTTTTGTGTTCTATGGAAGAAAAGTAATACAAGTTTGGTAAACAAATGATAAAAGCATTTAAATTTTTGTGAGCACTGTTCCTTAAAAGTGGATGATGTGAGAGCTTTTAGAAAACAGTAAAGTGCCCTTTCTTTTGAATCTTTTAAACATGGCCATTCTTTCCATTTTCGTAATTTGCTGAATTTCTCAATGCCTTTTGCAGCATAATGATTCTTTGAGAAAGAAGAAAAGCCTTAAGTTTGTTAAAGCTCATTTCAGTTCTCTACTCATTCAAAGGTCTGCACTCCTGCCTGTACAAAGAAAAGGGTTTTCGGGTGTGGTATTAATCATTGGTTCTTGCACAGAAAGATCAGTGAAGTTGGCTTTACTTTAGCATTGTGTAATAGGTTATAGTTTCTGTGGCGCTGGAGACTCCAGGAGATGTGATGTGACATCTCCTGTATGTGGAGGGGGTGTAACACTGGTCCACCTGGGGGTATCAGACAACAATGGCATGTGGAAAAAGGAGCCTTTACACACACAGTCTTCACAAAAGAACCATCGTCACTGATGATGTCATTCCATCACTGAAAGCTTTCCTGGGTAGTGCTGGCACAGATTACGATGGGATATTTTGTCACAGCACTTCCAGCCAACATATTTTATAGTTAACTGGTACTGTTCCATTTCAGCTAACAATGCTTTTCTATTCCAGAAGGTATTTTGAGATGAAATCACATGCATGCTTGCTGAGAATGCATTATTTTTTTTGACGGTGAATTAGAATTACATTGGCCATATGCCACAGGAATTGAATTAGAATTGCAGTTTAAAGTACAGTTTTTTTTTTTTCAAAAGTAACAGATTTTTTATGTAATTTTACAACAAAAAAAAAAACTATTTCAAATAAACAATGTTTGTTCGAACTTTTTATTCAACATTTACAATAATAGTTAAAAAAAATAAAAGTATTTATAATAATAAGAAATCTTTCTTGAAGCACCAAATCACCATATTAAAATGATTTCTGAAGGATCATGGGACACGGAAGACTAGAAATGGCTGCTGCATCACAGGAATAAATTACATTTTAAAATATATTCAAATAGAAAAGTCATTTTAAATTGCAGTTATATTTGTAATAAAAAAAAAAAAATTATAATAATCTTGCTTACCGCAAAATTTTAATATTTTGTTCTGGAAAATGAAGAGTTTTTCCAGCTTTTTTTTTTTTTTAATGTAATGAAATATAGAAACTAAAAAAGTAAGTGTCTGTCTGTCTAATTGTAGTTCTGTATCCTGCTTGTTACCAGCAAATTCAGGAATCAAATTCAGTTCTGAACAACGGCTAATCCTGCTACAAAAACCATCACACGTCCGACTTTAAAATCATAGAATTCATGTAACCAGATAGAATATCATTTTTAACCACCATCATCTTTAAAATGGGTCATTTAGACCTCTAAAGGGAATTAGTTTGCACTTATCGTGATATTTGCAGTGGTTTAATTCTAACATGAGAAGCGTTTGGAGCAGTGGCAGTTCTCGTGTGCTCTGAAGTGATTGTTCCTCTGAAGATACATCACGCTGAGATGAGTGTTGCTGAGTGCACGCTTCACTCTTCTTGGAACGACCCACATTTTCCGCTTATACACACAGCACTCTGCACTTGTAAAATGTATTTCGAATTGATTAGGAGAATATCAAGAGTGATTTAGCATAGTATTTTATTATTGTAATAAATATTATTGCAAAGAATGTAATTGCATTTAATGATAAAGTTTTATTAATCATTTAATTCAATGAAGGATTTTAGAAGAATCTGTTAAATGCTGTCCTTGTGTATGTGATTGTTACACAGTTTTCTCAAGTATAAGAGGAAGTACAGGGGAATTTTCTGAAGGGGCGATCTGTCCAGATGAGAGATAGAAAGGAGAAAGAGCAACATATCAGTCATCTGATGCCTTAGAGTCATGGCAACGGAAAGATCTTTTGTTTAGCTTGCGTCATGCCCAGTGACTCGAAAGGGCCCAATTCATCACAGACTTGCAAATTAGCAAGCACATATGCATGTCTGTTTCTGTTTGTTGGGTTTGAAGTTAAATCTACGGCCTTTTGTCTGCAAACAGGTCAAATCCCATTTTGTTGAACAGATTTTATACACATAGAAAGCCTACCAGGCACACATCATACATCTGATGCAGGTCGTCCTGTGCATTTAGCCAGTAAGAATCATCTCAAATTGCCACTAAGAGACATTCATTGTGAAGTAGATTGTTTAATCTATCTTTGAGTGATGGTGATCATTCTATTCTGCATATTGTTTTCAGTGTATTGGTTTGTAAGTGTGAGTCATATGCTTATTAAATAAGTACTCCACAGTACTCCATTTTATATATTATATATATATATATATATATATATATATATATATATATATATATATATATAAATATTAATAAAGCATAATGCATTTGTCTTCATGAAATCATTTCCATTTATAATATAAGTTAGATTTATATTGGTTAAGGTTTAAAATGCTTTATTTACTAAAGACCCACTAGTGCTCACCAAGCATTTATTTGAAAAAAACTGTAACATTATTATAATATAATTAATTGTAATAATTGTTTTCTATATTAATACAATTTAAAATGTTTTTTCTTCCTTGTGATGGCATGGCTGAATATTCTTCAGTGTCCTTCAGAAATGTTTCTAATGTACTGATTCTGAGCCCGAGAAACATTTCTTATTATTTTTCAATTCGAAAACAGTCGTGGTGCTTGATAGAGAAAAGGTGATACTTTTTCCATGATACTTCAATGAACAGAAAGTTTTAAAGCACTATAGTGCATGATAAATCTGCCTCTGAGTTACATTAATTTGCAACTTGCATGTCCATAAAAACATGCATCTAAAAAAGACAGTACTCTAAATATACTATATTCAGTATTACACTATTTATTATAGATTAAGATTACGTGTTGTTATCCATGCAAACCCTCAGGAAATCAGATCCTTAGTCATGTAGCCAAATGTGTAATAAATTTCATGACGATGAGCTAATGTTTCATCTTCTGGGAAAACATTGCCTCTATTTGGTTGTATCACTATTTAGCACTAGTTCTGGGTCCAGAGGTCATTTCAGAATCACCATCAAATGATTCCCGTGGGTTTGACGCAGCCTTTGTTTGTGAGTTGGCACTTGCACCTCTTTTATGTAGGCTAGTTTATTGGACGGGTGTGCTATCTTGGCCTTGTTTCGCAGTAATCTGTTAACCCAGCCAATTAGTGTGGCAACAGCACACCATCCACATTTGTCATCCACACACATGCACACACACAGAGACCATATACCTGGGTCAGATTCTTGCAACATTGCCAATATCTGTACTGGTGTAAAGCACAATCCAGTTATCACCTCTAACCACAGAGGAGTACATGCTAAATACATAGTAATGAAATTGCATGTTTGGTATATTGCAAACAATTCTTATAGTAATGTCAATTGGTCTGTATAGCAATTTGACCTACTCTACTGGAAGCCACTGGATGTTGTAAATATGTGTTATCCACGTGTTACGGATATTAACACATGCAAGACACACTAGGTGAAGATTTGCTTTGGGAGGGGCAAAGTCACAAACCTGGTTGCCATGGAAACAAAGGCAAAACATTAAAGGTAGTAAGCGACGAGGTTGCGTGATCGTGAGCATGAATACCACGTCATTGAAGTGTGGTGACGTTGTTTGCACTTCATCATGAATGCTGTGGATCCGCTGCATCCAGAGGATCCAAGTTTTGCTAGTGATTCATAGTGCAGCATGTGTGAATCATCTTTTATTTGCTGAACAAAGCCACAGATGACGCTTGAAATGACAGGATTTTGACTGGCTGGATGGATGGTTGTGTGTGCGAGTTTGACATGAATGTGAGAAAAACTTCAGCATTCTGCAGATAATGCTGAGTAAACCTCGATTGTGTTTAATGTTAAGGTTTTTAGTTGCAGCATTAATATGGGTACTTTGACTCAGAAAAACACAACTTACAGCAATAGGATGACCAGGTTTAGAACAATATGAGAGCGAGCTCTTTAAAAACAGGATAGTGTTGTACACAGCAGAGTTAATCCTGTCAACAAAATTACTGATAGAAATGTTTCATGTTGAAGGTTTTTTTTTCTATTTGTCAGTGTTAACGAAGAAGAGATGAAAAATTATTTTAGTATTTAATCACAAAACAAATTATATTTTATTCATTACCATTCAAGTTTGTAGTACAGTAGTAAGATCTTTCAGTGTTTTTAAAAGGAGTCTCTTCTTACTGCATTTATTTGATCAAATACAGTAAAAACTGTAATATTGTGAAATAGTATTACAATCTCAAATAACTAATTTGTATTTGAATATATTTTAAAATATAATTTATTCATGTGATAATCCTTATTCTAATATGCTGATTTGGTGCTCAAGAAACATTTCTTCTTCTTCTTCTTCTTCTTCTTCTTCTTCTTCTTCTTCTTCTTCTTGTTATTATTATTATTATTATTATATTGAAACCAACTGAAACCGTGATACTTTTTTTTCAGGATTCGTCTATGAATATAAAGTTGAAAAGAACAGCATTTATTTGAAACAGAAATATTTGTAACAATTGAAAAGTCTTTACTGTTAATTCAATGCATTCTTGCTGAAATAAAAGTATTAATTTCTTTACAAAATAAGAATCTTCCTGACCCAAAACTTTTCAACTGAACTGTATATATATATATGATATATTTTTGGTAATATAATTGACAAACATGAATTGACAATGAACAATCGTGCATTTAAATAAATTAAGCTTAATTAATAAATATTGAGGGGGAAAAATATGTTAATTGTTAGTTTAATATCAAGTCAAACCTAATGCATTAACTAATGTTAATTAATTTAACCTTATTTTTAAATTTGACATTATTTTAATCATTGTTTTTACAATGTTTGACAAATTATTTTTTTAAATAATATTTTACAATATATATTTTTTTCTTTTAGTCTGACTCCTAATAATCTGTTAACTCTTTGTTTAATGTGATGAATTCCTGCTGACATGCAGGTTTGTGCATTATGCTTGGATGGAGAGTGATCTTGAAATGAGAGAAAACACAGACGCTCCAACAAAAACCTCTTCTTGTTCCAGCCATAATCATGCAGCTTTGCTCCCCGCTCCACTTTCACTGCACACTGCTCACATACCATACTCTGGATGTATGGACACATGGTAGAAAAGATCAAAATGAGATCCTCTGCCAGAATGGGGTGACTGGACATTTTGTTGATTCAGGAACACCTGAATCATTTTATATGGCCATTGTTCAATTCCTCCTCCAAAATTGGTTCTCTGACCTAATCAAATGTCATTACCTTGGTAGCAGCGTATCATTCTCAAACAAATTGCTTGTCTGATGGGCATATTTCTATGGTAGTTTGATTTTAGTTTTTTCAAAAATTGTCTAATGATGCCTCGGAGACAAATTCATGCGCATGAAGCACAGTCACCTTGACAACTTAAGCCAAATTCAGAGTGAGTTCAAAAGCACAGTTGTACAAATCTGATTGGAGACTGATGGACCATTATGTCTGACGACCGATTGCTTTTGTCCTTGCGTCAAAGCCTAGCTGAAGAAACTAAAGACAAGTCCAAACAGAATATGGAATAGACGTTGCCAACAGGATAGGCCTTTGGCAAATTTGAGTGCACTCAGCTTTCATTCCTTGAGTACATATGTGCAACAGCTGTGTTTCATGTTCCAGCCTTTTGATAGCCAAGTCTGTCTCTAAGATGAATTTCCAGCATGACTTTCTGTGTCCGAAACAGGTATCATCTCAAGGGGTTTTCTCAGCATCTAGGCATTTTGATGTCCTCTTCTCCAACAACAAGAAATTAACAAAACCAATATGCAATTTTGATCTAACACCTGCATTTTGCTGTTAAAACGATTTCCTTTTATGACAGACTAAGGTAACTCAAAAAACAGAAAAAATGTTACAACTGGGGCTGTCGACTAATTATATCAGTTTTATTTTTTATTTTTAATAATAATAAAAAAGCGTCATTCAGTCTAGTATGATTAATAATCAGGCACTCCAATGTGAACCAGTTAAAAAAATAAGTAATGCATAATCAACTTACAAAACCTCTCAGCCTAGAGGTTTTTTTTTTTTTTCATTATGCTAAATATGTAAGTATATGTGACCTAGGGCTGTCACAATATCAGATTTTCACTACACGAATATTGTGGCCAATTAATTCAAAATAATGATATTATTGCAATATCTATAGAAATTTTCCAAAATAAATGAAAAATAATGCTATCAATCAATCAATCAAATCTTTACATTTATTTTGGGTTTTCTCTTTTTATCCAGTGAATTTCAAAATATGAGTGTAGGGAGGCAGAGAGAGTTTGTAACCATAACCCTACAAAATCATACAGTACAACAAAAAAAAAACTCACTGTTGATCAGCACTTCCTGCAGACTTCCTTCTCCTTTTTTCTGTTTTATGGCTGGTGGCCATCAGCATTAAGGTACCATTATGTTTTAACATGATTTTCATTATTTTTTAAATATCACAGTTAGCTGTGTTCTGGACTGAGTCTCAAACCTCCCAGTCACCATGTAAAAATAGCTAGCTAATGCTGCTGATGTTGTGTGCTTTAAATGATTTATGGCAGCTAACACTGTGTAGCTGTTTGGTCAGCTGTGCTCCGTACTGAGCCATTTTGAGCTGGTAACCATGAAATAGCTTCAGATATGATTGACAGGTGCAGTTTTACTCCATTTTAATTCACAGACCTGTTTCTTTAAAATAATCATCTCTTATTCTTCTCTTAAATATCATTTTGGTCACACAGATACTGATAATTCCTGATATCTTGAGCCAACAATTGTTCACACATTCAAACATATATTGTAATTGTTTCATATACTTTTCCTTTTTGACGTATTTGTTTTATGTCTAACATCTTTGGAATGTGCTTTTGTTTTCACAGCTGTCTTTCAGACTGACAACTTGTGAAATTGTGGTAGTTATTTGAATAATTCACAGATCAATTCACAAGCTAATTGGAAGGCAATTATATTTTTGTAATATGCAATCGTTTTCTGTCTGTGTATAATTCTGAAACGCAAGGACTAAATATTTAAACAGCTGTTAAAGGGGGTGTCTAATGATATTTTCTGACTTATTTACATTGCTAAAGAGTTGGATTCTCATGCTAAACATGACCAAAGTCTCAAAAAATGAGTTGGATGTATGAGTGAGTATATTCTGTAGCAAATACACTCCTTCAGGGTCCGTATAAGTTTCAGAAATTTTTTTTTTTTTTTTTTTGAGTATGGCCCTGTACATAATAAAGGGCAAAATTCCTTGTATGGGCACTTTTCCACATCAACCAGAGTGAAAGCAAGAGCATGCACATCAACGTGCTTCAATCAGGAAGTTATCGGGATCTGATTCTGGATCGAATATATATGGCCGGATCTGATTTTTAGCCATAGTTAATTTAAGTGAGTAAACTATTTGTTCCTGTTTTATGTCGATGTCACAGCTTGCAGACGATCTCTATAAAAAAGCTTTGCATGCCCGTGGTTGACCTCATACAACGACGGGTTAATTACAGGTTTTAGGATGTTTTTTGTGTGAGTGTATATTTATGTATCTTTATTTTAAATCTGATTATTTTGTTCTATGTTCGGATGGATGCAATACTACTCTATAGGTATTCGTGGTTAGCAGGAGATTGGCAGATACTGTGTGTTACGTCCACTTTAAAGGGGTCCTATGATGGTGCTAAAAAGAACATTATGTTGTGTATTTGGTGTAATGCAATATGTTAATGTGGTTTAAGGTTCAAAAAACATTATTTTCCACATACAGTACATTATTGTTTCTCCTCTATGCCCCATCTTTCTGAAACGTATACATTTTTACAAAGCTCATCGTTCTGAAAAGCGAGGTGTATGCTGATTGGCCTGCTATCTAGTGCGTTGTTGATTGCCCGAATGCCTCAAGCGTGTGTTGGAAATGTTACGCCCCTCACCGTACTGTAATGCTGTGTCCTGGCGCGATGAGACAAAACCAATAAAACCCATTACAAATGAGGCATTTGTTGCATCCAGTGGGGACATAATTACTGATTATAATGACTTATACTGTGTTTTTACGCGTTGTGTTGCGTATCGCGCCACGTAAACATAAAACCATGTCTGCATTTGTGATTGGAGAAACTACAAACAACAAGCGCTACTCTACACTGCTCAAAACTCACATTTGAATCATCACTGGCAAATCGTTATGCAAATCTTCCCCCATCGTGACATAGATATGTGGGGGCGTGTTAGAACGAGCCGTTTTAGGTAGGAGTGGTTGACTCTTAACTTTTATAAAGAATATCTCTTTGGATTTGAGACTTTAGTCTTTGCAACTTTAGAGATCTTCTTTATGCACCAAGAGTTTGTAACACTCCAAAAAGAAAGGAAAAGTTTAAATTGCATCATATGACCCCTTTAAGAATATTTTACTGTTGCAATAGGAGTCATGTTTTGAAGAAAAACTATTTGTTGAAAATTTCATCTCTTTGAACAGTATCTTTGAACAAATCTTAAGAACAAATCTTTGAACAAATCTTAAGTGAATGAATTGATCTGGTTCACTTCTCATTCATGCATCTCATTCTTTAACTGAATGAACTAGGGCACCTCATTCATGAATGAACTGGGACATCTTGATTTTGAAGAAACTGAATGAACTGGGGCATCTCGTTTGTGAACGCTGATCTGTTGAAAACTGTCGTTCTATTTGTTAGTCTCATTCACAACAAGGAGAGAAACAGACAGAAAATTAATAATGTGTCAAAAATGACTGATGCAGTACACAAAATGATATAACGATCTTATTGAAACCTGGTATTGAAATTTATTATGGCTATTATTCTTGTTTTTTATTCAATTCAATTAAATTCAAGTTTATTTGTATAGCGCTTTTTACAATATAAATTGTTGCAATGCCACATTACAGAAGTTTCTACAATATATACTTTTTATTCTTTAATAAAAAGTAATGCTGAGCAATTTTAGCAAATTTGTAGAGATTCACATTTTAATAATGAATAATAAATATTGTGAACGACTTGAGATTCACTCAGCTCACACAAAAAGTCACCGACTGACACAAAAAGTAGGCAACTGGTGTTTATACAGTATGTTACTTGCAGAAAGAGCCAAAGAAAAAATCAGCGAAAAAATGTGAATTGATCTTTTTTGTAAACAGACTCGCTGAGATGAGATGAGAATCAAAATCCCTACCATATCAGAACCTAAGGAGATTTTACCACAAGCTATTTTTAGATGAGGAATGTTTCTGAATAAAGAGATGACAGCTTGCACCACATATAATAATGAATAAACATTTGCAAGAAAGGAAGAAGTGCATTTACTTATCAACACATGTTGACACTTAGCTCAAAAGTAACAACAAACACAACATCAGTGCAAATAATGCAAATATCAGTAAACAATGAGGTGGTAATTAGCATGATTTCTTCATACTGTGGTGCATGCTCTGAAAAATAGTGGGAGAGAAATAGATGGTGAGGTAGGTCAGTAATTAACGAATAATTAAAAAATGCCACTTCATGTTGGAAAAGTTCAATGAGTACAGTACTGTTCAAGTTTGGGGCTGGGAAGGTTTCTTTAAAGGAAGACTCTTATGCCAATTAAGCATGCATTACGTTTTTTTAATCAAAAAATAGAGTAAAAACAGTAATAGAGTAAAAACAATAATATAACAGTAATATAATAGAGTACAAACAGTAATATAACTGTTTGCAGTTGTAATATATTCAAAAATGATAAAAATGAAAAAAATTTAGTCGTGCTGTAAAAGCTGAATTTTCAGCAGCCATTACTCCGGTTCTCAGTGTCACATGATCCCTCAGAGATCATTCAAATATGTTGATTTGTTGCTCTAGAAGCTTTTTTTTATTGTTATCAATATTAAAAACATATATAAATATATATATATATATTTCAGGATTCATTTGGAATGTTGTAAAATGTCAGTTTTGATAAATTGAATGCATCCTTGCTGAACAAAAGTATTATTTTGGATTATTATTATCATTATTCACATCTTACTGACCTCAAACTTTTAAACCGTAATGTAGTTCACTTATACCATAGCTTTGTATTAGAATGCACCCAAAAAAATAGGTTTCCAGAATCTAAATAAAGCTACAATAACAATTTAAAAAAAAAAAAAAAAGAGTCCTAAATATAGAACCGGAATAGGGCCAGAGATATACTAAATAAAGGGATCATCTGCAAATCTCTCTCCTTTAGAACAGAAAGATACAACTATAATGGATTTTGGATAAAGCATAAATCCTCTGAGACTGTCATCACCACAGAGATCAGCAGGGCATCTGGTTTTTCATTTTCTAGACTGTTACCATGTGTACAGTCTACTTCTTGATAAAATCCATCAGAGTAACATTTAAACTGTGGAAGAAAAGTAGGTACATGTCTTCTGTCTCTAAGTGTGACTGGAAACAAACTTACCCACTGTGTGATTTCCCCCCACACTCCGGATCTTCTTGTTTACTGCTGAGCAGAGACCACCGTCTTCCTGTTTTGAAAGTAAAGAGTAGCGGTACACTCAAGAGACACTGTTTCTGGCAGGTGTGAGTGGACCTATGATACTCAACCCCCTGAGGAGGTAGAAGCGTGACCGACTGACAATGCAACCAGAGACTCCCGCTAACAGATACAGTAACCCTCTCTCCTTTGCCCAGAGTCCCTCCAGCGTTTTTGACTTGTGGAAGGATGAGTTTAGAGTTCAAAAATCTTCCTTTGGACAACTCCTAAATCTGTTGGGAATTTAAATATGATGGATTTTAATCTGTCGGACAACAAGAGCTTTCTAAAGTCCTGTCTGAGTCTGGGTACCTACTCATACCGCCGGCACTCTTGGGTCTGGTAAGCTGGAATGTGGGTGTAAGGTTGTAACCACTGCAGCCACCTGTTCTTTTGTTTGGATTAGCTGACTTAGCTTGCGTAAATTGTAATGGCAAATCAAACTAATTTATGTTCTAGGTGCACAGTTGCACAATGTTTTGGGAGCAGAATTGGCTCTTAAACTTTGTGCCATCACAGTTTTAAGGATATCCATTCATTGTATTAGAGGCTTTTAAGGATTTTGAAAGCCTATGTGCCACCCTTTAACTCTAGCAGACCGAGATCCAGGTGGATGGGGTTTAATTTTATTCATGCAGAAGAGAGCGCTGCCTTGAAAGGATTTTTCTCCAGTAAGACTAAAAATGTCTTCGAAAAGAGAGTGATTTATTATTAAGTAGTCTTTTGTTGGTGTTTTATGTTTTTTTGCTATTTTCTGTTCACTCTCTTTTAGCTCAACATATTCTCATTGCTCTCTCTCTCATTGATGGCGAGGCTTAATGGAAGAGCCATGGTGCTTGAATGGGTTCAGTTCGTGGTCGATTTATTGTTTTTTCAGTATTTTTCAATACATTCAATTTAATATAGCAGTATATTCTATATACTGCAATATTCAGTATACTTGTCTCCTCTCTGGCCTACAAAGAACTAAATAGGAGGTGTTTCAAAATCATTTCTGAAGCTCACATGGTGATATTCCTTCTTTTTGTTTTGTCGGTTGTTATGAGAGTTGCCTTGGATGTTATACTTGGATGTTATACTGACAGCCGATCAATATTCAGTGAGCCTAAAATATAGGGGTTAGTTTGGTAATATGTGTCATTTTTGGCTGGTCATGTGATCTCAAAATGACTGCCCCCATGAGGGTGACCCTTTCCACCTAAAAGAAGAAATACCTTTAATTAGTGGATATTAATTGTGTTAATTCATTTCAGTTTAACAATTTAGTTGTAGATCAATTGTCGTAAGAGTGAGATAGACTGTTGCTAAATGCTTGTGTTGTGTTTGACAGGATTAGGTGCGCATGCTCCCCTCAAACCTTTTGTTTTAGAACTCATTTGTAAAAGTTGCACACTGGCACACAGAAGGCAGCTGTCATGCCTGCACAGCAGATCAGCTTACAGCATGCTCTGTGACAGGGTCATAGAATACTCTGCTCTGTGCATATCATGTCCAACAACAGCCCTGACCCCTTGAACGGTGTAATACAAGTGTCTGATATGGAAAAAGCTTTATTATATTGTTACAGCATACATTCAGAAAACAGTGACGGTCAGCGTAACTTGTGGATTGAACTAACCTTTGCTGTTAAAAAGAAGGAATCAACAAGGACTTACAGTTTCCATTCTAATTATTGCATTTAGGTAAGAAAATGTATATATGATAGTATTTGAATCATTCAGTACTATGGAATATATTTCCATCTAAAAGTACCTTTATTAATCGTGGGCAGGTTAGGGCCATAAACTCCAAGTTGTTGGATATGCAAAAAATAATTAGATAAATCTCATTCTGCTTTAGTGTGTCAAGGTTGTTTATTATATGATATTATATTTTTTTATTTAAATAAAATATGTATTCAATAAAATATAATTTACATTTATTTTAAAATAATGAAAAATAAAATATTTAGAATCTAATTTATGATTTTTTTTCTTCACCATATAAGAAGCAGGGTAACACACAGTCAGTCACTATGATAAACACACAAGAAAAAAGTAGTACAGCTTTTACTGGCCTGCTCATGGGATATCCCTTAAAGTACACATTTTACTCATAGTGAGCAATTTTATCAACTCTCTGACAAAGCATTGATATTTGACACATTTCTATTACCAGTTCAGCCACTTTTTTTTAAATCGACCCGAAATGTAATTCACAGCTCTGCATCCCTATATCTCCACTCTACCATCTCACCTCCAACCTAAGTGAGATTTGAAATCGACTGCATTACAGATGGAACTGATCCCAATGCTTTAATACAGTCTATTTGCTAAATTATGGAATACATTACGCATTAAGCAGCAGACACCTAATAGGGCCACATTACTCATGAAAATAAGAAGCAGTTATGGGTCATTTTCATGATCAGCAGGCAGGTTTCCTAGTAGCTGAAACGTCTCAGTTACGTATGGTAACCCTCGTTCCCTGAAGGAGGGAATGGAGACGTCACGTTGGTGACCCACGAATTGGGATATCACTTCGATAGACCAATCTACTTTGAGTGTAAACTAAACAAGCCAATGCACATTGGCATGCAGTTATTGCATCTAGCTGCCACTGATCACAGCGTGAGTATAATATGACAGTAGGTGCAATGCATTACAGGTTTTTGCTGAGGAGGCTAGCCGGTGACCTGGCGGCTCAGTGGTGGTACAGCAACCGTGGCGACGGGACGTGATGTCTCCGTTCCCTCCCTCAGGGAACGAGG
The DNA here is from genome assembly GCF_018340385.1 of Cyprinus carpio. Lineage (NCBI taxonomy): Eukaryota > Metazoa > Chordata > Actinopteri > Cypriniformes > Cyprinidae > Cyprinus > Cyprinus carpio. Next base: position 20,140,255 of record NC_056577.1, on the reverse strand, counting down.
GTTACCATATGTAACCGAGACGTTCCCTTTCAGTCGGTCACTCTCAACGTCATGTCGGTGACCGACGAATTGGGATCCCTACAAAAGCACCATGGGTGCTGCCCCTTCCAGTGCCCTGTGCGAGCCTCCTGAGCCCCTATTAGGTCGGGACTCGGAACAAGTAGTTCCACTCACCATTGTCAAAGCACTACCTCACTGGGTGAGATTGGATAACACTGGGAAAACTTAACCGTCCCGCTTGGAACAGGGACGCTGCGGAAGCCCCATCCTTCCCAAAGGAGTTTTCGGAAGCAAATACACATATAGCATCCGTTTAGGTGTATATGGAGAAATTTGAGGTGATTAAAACCCTCTCAGAAAGGCAGAAGTCTGCTGTGGAAACACGGGCTCCAAGGCTATACCGTGGCCTATACACATACGAGTACCGCTTAGGTCTCAATATGGAACCCAGCCTTCCATGGTTCTCACAGATTCATCATGAAGGATGTTCCACCGCTTCCAGCTGCCTAGGGTGATGGAGGATCTCAACAGGGTCTACAGTACGGACACTCTGGAGCTGTTTTAGCAAGCCGACACTAACTCTCGGTGCTACTACCCGTTTGAGGTTAGAACACTGGAGGATACCGGGTCTACACAAAGGCTATAGAACCACAGGGCACACCCTGTGCCTGATAAGCCAGGGTTATGGCATCCACAATCCAATGGACCATCCTCTGCTTAGAGATGGCATTCCCCTTCTGCCGGCCTCTGTAACAGACATAGAGCTGGTCTGAGGTCCTGAGGTTTTGTGTCTGGTCTACGTAGTGTTTCAATGCTCGGACAGGACAGAGCAAAGCCAGGGCTGGGTCTGCCTCCTCCAGGGGCAGCGCTTGCAGGTTCACCACTTGGTCTTTGAAGGGTGTAGTGGGAACCTTGGGCACGTAGCCGGGCCGGGGCCTCAGGATTACCTGGGAGTCAGCTGGCCCAAACTCCAGGAGTGGATCGTAGATCGAATATGCATGCAGGTCCCCTACCCTCTTGATGGAGGCCAGTGCAAGCATGAGTAGAGTTTTCGATGAAAGAAACTTTAGCTCAACTGAATGCAAAGGCTCGAATGGGCCCTGCTGTAGTGATTTTAGCTCTAGAGTCAGGTCCCAAAAGGGTATAGAGGGGGGCTGGGAAGGATTTAACCTCCTGGCCCCTCTAAGGAACCTGATGACAAGGTCATGCTTACCTAAAGACTTCCCATTCACGGGGTCATGGTACACAGCAATAGCGGCAACCTGGACTTTGAGGGTGGAGGGAGACAGCCTTCGCTCCAGCGCTTGCTGCAGAAAGGAAAGCATGACCGCAATCGGGCATCTTTGGGGGTCTTCTCAGCGAAAAGAACACCACTCGACGAACAGATTCCACTTCAAGGCGTAATCATGTCTCGTAGACGGTGCTCTTGACGAAGTGATGGTGTTCACTACCTCCTGGGGTAGGTCACCTAGAACTTTTGCATCCTGTCCAGGGACCAGACATGGAGTTTCCAAAGGTCTGAACGCGGGTGCCAAACGGTGCCCCGTCTCTGAGTGAGTAGATCCTTCCTTAGAGGAATAGGCCAAGAAGGGGCTGTGGCGAGGAGCACTAGTTCAGGGAACCAGGTCCGAGTGGGCCAATACGGCGCCACTAGCAAGACTTGCTCCTCGTTCTCCCAGACTTTGCACAGTGTCTGTGCGAGAAGGCTCACTGGGGGAAATCCATATTTGCGTAGGCCCTGTGGCCAGCTGTGTGCCAGTGCATCCGTGCCATGTTTCCCCTCGGTCAGGGAGTAGAACAACTGGCAGTGAGAGGTCTCTGGAGAAGCAAACAGGTCTACCTGAGTGGCTCCAAACCATCTCTAAATCAGCTGGACCGTCAGGAGATGGAGTCGCCATTCTCCCGGGAGCATTGCTCAAGACATATTGTCGGCTATACGGTTGAGCAGGCGTGGAATGTGAACAGCACGAAGTGACCTCAGAACCTTCTGACTCGAAAGGAGGAGGTGGCGGGTGAGTTGCGACATGCAACGGGAGACTTGTCGGTTGCTGTACGCAACGGTCGCTGCGTTGTCCGTTTCGGACCAGCACATGCTTGCCTTGTAAGTGACCTTTGAGGCGGTTCAGAGCAAGGCATACTGCTAACAACTCTAGGCAACTGATGTGCCAAAGCAGCTGCGGGCCCGTCCAAACCCCTGAGACTGCATGCCCATTGTACATGGCCCCCCAGCTGGTGGTGGAGGCATCCGTGTAAACCACAGCATGCCTGGAGATCTGTTCTAGGGGCACCCCTGCCTGGAGGAACATAAGATCTGACCATGGGGTGAGGGTTTGGCGACAGGCCGGTGTAACTTGGACCCGGTGAGTGCCGCGCTTCCACGCCCACCTTGCGTGGCGAGAGTTTGCTCTTTTCCCAATTAACCCAAAGGCCCAACAGGCTGAGATGCCAGAGCACCAGGTCCCTGTGCTTGCACAACTGATCCCGAGATTGTAAGAAGTTGAGAATGCGAAAACCCTGCTCTCTTAGGGGAGCAAGAGCCACGTCTGCGACTTTTCGTGAAGACACGGAGAGACAGGGACAGCCCGAAGGGCAGGACCTTGTACTGATAAGCTCGTCCTTCAATCCTTATCATGCAACCCTAGTTTTATATGAGGAACACACCATAAGTCATTACAGTGTGTTCTTCGTACAGAATTATCAAATGGTTTCAGATAAAGCAGGGTTTTCATTTCTGGGTGAACTGTCCCTTTAACTGTTCCTCTCTCTCTCTCTCTCTCTCTCTCTCTCTCTCTCTCTCTCTCTCTCCTTAGCTGTGCTCTGTCTCACACCTGTCAAAGGACATCACATCTGTGAATAAATCAAAGAGATGCATGAAGTTCCTATTGGACTTGTTAGATTAAATTAGACAGAGCAGGTAAACAAAGGTCTGTGCACTTTGATTAGAAGTGAGAGAGTGAGTGTGTCACATTAATCAGTGAAGTATCCCCTAGAGTGACAGGTATGTGATGTTATGCAATGATTCAGTGATTTTCAATTTAAGACATTTAAGATAAATATTTAGTTAATGGTTCTCTATCATTGTATGTATTATTTTAAGGTGGTTCTATTGATAAGTGCTCACACAGATTTTGTTCAGAAGTTCCTGTTTATTCATGTTTACAGTGGGAGGAAATTAGTGAGAGTCTAATCCTGTCAATAACAGATTTGGAGAAATTGGGCACTTGCTCAATGAGAGTTGATAAATACAATAATCACCACAACTCCATCAATTAATGCCTTGTCAAGTAAAAAGCTGAAACAAATCCATCAAGGCATTTTAATTTTTAAACCGTTGCTTCTGGCCAAGATACAAGTCAAGTCCATAATACATGCTAAATGACTAAATGTAATCCATAATAACACTTCCTCAAGTAAAAATGTCCATCCCTAGTTGTCGTCCCACATTAAAATCCACTGCCATATTTGTTTAGAACTGTTTTGGGCTGTCTTCACTTGTGAATGGTGGTCAGTGCATAATTCAGCTGAGATAACTTTTTCACTGAAGAAAGCAATAATATGAAAAGAGGACTCGTATGTTAGCCAGAAGCAACACATGCAGCCTTTTGCTTTACAAGACATTAATTGATGGACTGAAGTTGTGTGGATTACTTGTGGATTATTGTGATGCTTCAGTCAGCTTTTTGAACTTCTGACGGCACCCATTCACTTCAATAAATTTCTCCAAATATGTTCAGATGAAGAAACCAACTATCTATATCTTGAGGGTGATCTTAAATATTAAGCAAATTTTCAATTGTGGGTCAATTATGCTTTTAACTATATATCTGAGATATTTTGGGCACAAGAATCAAAAGCAACCATACAATATATCCCAAATACTGTTTCATATTGGTCATGATTCCCAGTCAGTGCCGCTCTTTGTATTTTGAGAGATTAGACTATTAATTTAGGTCATAAATTGATTAAGTCTGTGCATCAGTAATGAATCATTTGACATCATATGATATCACAGATATCATATTGAGACTCACAAACTCAGTTTGTTAAAATGCATTTAACTTACCTACTTTGATGTGACTTGATATAGATTTTAAGGCTATAACTATACTTCATAAAGAAAGAGTAATACTTCCATAAAAAAGAAACTTTAAATCCAAATATTGTTGACACCCTTATACATGTTTTCTGTTCCACAGTTCCTGTAGACTGCTTGAGGTGAAATTATAATCAAGGATAATTTGTAATCAGTTTACTTGTGCACCAATCAACCCCAGACACCGTCAGAGAAATGACATTAGAACTGAGAGCTGGTGTGCTGCTGTCCTCTCTTTGTCTCCCATCTGTCAGTGCTTCTCAGGTATCAGGGTGTCAATTATGGAGGTTAGTTGTAAGTACCGGCTCAAAGTAACCTAGTAGGTGAAGTCTGCTTAGTGATTCTGGACTGTTCTGATTCTCCTTAACCTGCTTGTAGAAATAGACGGTTAGTCAGCCTTCTGCTGCTGTTCATGCTGCCAGAGATGAGTGTCTTAGTGGGGTAGTTCAAACAAAAATTAACATTGTCAACATTTACTCATTCTCAAGTTGTTCTAAACCTGTATGAGTTTCTTTCTTCTGTTGAACACAACAGAAAACACTTTAACGAATGTTGGTAACCAAACAGATGACAGTAAGACGAGAGACAAAAAAGCTACAGAAGTCAATGGCTATTGTAAACTGTTTGGTTACTTACATTCTTTAAAGTGTTTTCTTTTGTGTTTAACTGAAAAAAAAAGAAACTCTTTCGGTTTTAGAACAAGTGAAGGGAGAGTAAATAGTACATTTTCATCTTTAGGTGAACTATGCCCCATTACATCTGTTGGATTAAATACAATATGTTATTTTAGTAATAATCAATTGTCAATTATATTAATGATCAATTACCTAACATAATCTGCAATACATCAAAATAAGTGCACAAGCTTACACTTCACACTTTATTATGTTATGGTTAATGTGTGAGAAATGTGTAAAGTGGGATTTTCTTATATATTTGAAGATGTAAAAAATATAAATGTTAATATTATGCTCTTGATATGATCTTAAATTTGGTTAAACATTTGAAAGACTTTGACTTAATTAAAGTAGACGGTTTTGATATTTTCTTGTGTGCCAAGTGATGAGAAAATGGCATAATTCATTGTAAATATCCTTTGTAAACATATATAATTTACAAAGAAGTATGCCATTTTCTACTTATATATGTTTGTCATTCTACAGTTACATGCAATGTTTGTTACATTGTTTAGTAAGTTAAATTTCAAAGAATGGGAGTTTTCATTTATTTAGATTCATTAAATGTAAAATACTGTAATAAGGGGCAGTATAGATCAAAATATTTTAAGAGGATTGCAGAAGCAATATTACTCAATATGAGTCATCAGTTTGAAGTTTGATCTGTTAATTCATTAATATTACTTAGTTGCTTATTATCTCTTCATAATTAAGTTAAAATAGCTCAAATTATCATAAAAGACTCAGCAGGCAAGGTATTCATTACATTTAAATTAAGACTTACTTGAGTCTTGATTTTCTTTATTTGTAAAGTTCTGCCATCTAGTGGGCAGTACAGTTTTGTCAGCATTAGTAGTATAGCATTCTAGGTTTCTGTGCACTAAAAACCCTTGAGCCCTTAACAGCCATGTCATTTTGGATGATTTTATAAAAAAAAATAAAAAAAATCATTAAAATAATTAAATTGATGACATTAAATACGAAAGCATATTAAATAACACATTTAAATTAGACTCATTTTGATGAATGACGTTTAATTGTTTCGTTTCGACAGGCAGTTTTGTTAAATTTTTTCACACTGAGTCAGCTCTGAATTCCCACTGTTTGACTCAGTCTTTTTTTCCCTATTATCATCAGTTTTAAGGCAGACAGATCTTCCCATGCACTGCCATTGTCTCCTCTGCTCCTCTGCTCAGCTCAGACTTCACACTTATAAATTGTTATGTCTTGTGTCAAAGTTTACTCTTTTTAGCTTCACGTGTCCCTTCATTTCCTCTCAGCAAACTCATGGACGAGTGAGCAACTTAGCATTGCACACAACGACGATCTTTAAAGGAATTGTATATGATGACTAAAGATCACATGAGATTTTCAAGGAACTCTTTAATCATGCAGCACGTCATCACACATAAAACAGTGACTTGTAAAGTAGGAAAGACTCGTAAGGGGGAATGATTGGAATGTTTTGTGATCCTATAATGCAAAACACACTTCTTCTCATTGATGAGAAGAATATTTCCTGGAGTGGATTTCTCTTTTCTTTTGGACTGTGTTTTACTATGCGTTACAAAACTCAATGTGCTTCATGTTCCACATGCTCATAAAAAAAAAATATAAATTTAAATTTTATAAAATATAATTGCATACAGTGTTGTTTCAGTTGTATCTTTATTTTCAGTAAAAAATAAATAAATAAAGCAGCGGTCTGTCAATCTATACTTGATGCTCTACTCACTTGCATTTATATGCATGTGAGGTAAAAACAAGACTAGAAACACAAGCTCATGCAGTTTTGTCTTCCGCTGTATACCAAAGTTCGGATTTGATAACCTCTGACCCGTGAATTCACTGAGACATTTGACCAATAGAGGTTGTAAGTATCTAAGTGTTTTGTTTCCGGTGATTGCAGCTTAAGAAACTTAACAATCAGTACATACAGTACATACAGACATACATAAATAATAATAATAAATCTAAAATACAAAAATAAATTTACCTTTAACTCTGTCTGAACCGAAGTTTATTAAATCTGTTAGCTGTCAGTCAAACCATTATGCGAATAGGCATATACGTAGTACAGACAGAACATACTAAATAATAAACAAAATTCTGATGCAATTAGCTGATAATTATTTGAATATTTTTGACTAAAATCAGTCGTTTTAGTGAATTTAGGCATCACAACATTATAATGTTCAATACACAGATTTTTATAATTTATTTTTTAATAATTACATTTAACAGTATTATTAGTATTATTAAATCTATTAAGATTTTTACAAATTAACTTTAAGTGGGCAAAGGTTAATAAAATGTAAAAAAAAGTGGACATGAATATGCCATTATCGACATACCAATATATATATATATATATATATATATATATATATTTTTTTTTTTTTTTTTTTTTAATGTCTGTTTCTCTATAGTTTATGCTTTAGCAATAATTATTAGTAATATAATTAGGTCAATACATACAAATTGCAGTGTAGTAAGTAACCCTCAGTGCTCCCACACAGTATTGGATGTACTTTGTGGTAAGTTCCTTGTCATTATAGCTCAGAAGTATCACCACAGTTCATCACTGAATTAGACAGCGTTTCATTTCAGAAGACGCAAATAACCCAAACTATTTTTACACTTCTTCAGAAGTATCCCTACCATGATTTGAGGCATTCAGAAAAAGATAAAACATATGAACAACCCTTCTGGAATGTTGTTTGTTCATCATTAAATCAGAACATGTGTTTTTTATTTTATTTATTTATTTATTTTTTTGTCTACAAATGCCATTTAGGAATGAAACTTCTCATTTGTTCAGACATTCCGACTCCTTGCTGAGAGCTCCGCTCCGGGTTTCATATGCGGCCGTGTTCTCTCTCAAAGAGCTGAGTTGAGTGGTAGCACAGCTGGACTTCAAAAGGAAGTGGCCATGCGGTGAAGTTGAGCTCTGTGGGAGGGCACTAAGTGTTAGGGGAGACTTGCAGGGGAGACGCTACTAGAGCGCGCTAACCAGCACAGCGGTGTGTCTCAGGGCCATGCTCCGCAGGTCACCCTGCCACAGAGGCAGGGTTCACTTTGACTTCAGTGAGGAGGTAGTGAAGAGGCTGCACACCACCACTTTAAGGTTAGAACTAACCTCTTTTTCTCTCTCTGTTATGTCTCAGACTCTGTCTGGTTCACATGCTTCCACACACTCTCTCTTCCTATCTATTTTTTTTCTGCTGGCTTATGTATGCAATTGCTGCAGCTACACATCCAAAGTACTACTTTAAATATGGGCCACGCTTTGTCCATCTCTCAGCCTGTCTATGTCATGAATTTCTGTCCCTTTCTTCAGGACCCTTGTCACACAGCGATCAGATGCCATGTCCTGTGCCATATCTTTTCTCATGAACCAGATCTTCATCTATAGTATCACTTTCTGTACTTTTTCTTATTCTCCCCCATTTTTCTGGGCTTATTTTTGAGTTCCTTGTGATGAATTGTTGTTTTTCAAGCAGTTTGTGAATGTTTGTAAGTAAACTGAGCTCTGTGTTTATATAAGAGTCAAATTGTTCACAGCTGTTGTACATTTTCCATCAGGTTATTGTGTGTATGCACTGGACCGCACGTTATACGCACTCTTTGCACCTCTACTGTAATTTCAAACCTGAGACCTGTTCTTGCTTAACTTTGTTTAGGTAAACATTACCACAGCTTTAGCTCAATTCCGATCTAAAATAAGCTTCCCGAATGATAACATTTTGCCCTAATTGGGCAGAAGATTGGTTTTAAGTACCCTTTCATGAGATGTTTGGAAATGGGTTTTGCATAGAAATCACTATTTTATTTTATTATTTTCAGTTCAGTGTTAATTTAGTATAATGGAAATACGTTTATGCTGTTATACTATTATACAATAATATACTATTACAGTTTTTTTTTATATTTTGAACTCTTTTTTTATTTTTATATTTTCCATTTTTATTTTAGGGTAAGGTTTCAGGATATATATATTTGTCATTTTGTTTATAAATTATTATTTCAGTTTTAATTTTAGTTATTTTAGTACATCAAGCTTAGCTAAATAAAAATAAGACGTGGCCTTTGCAACTTGCTGAAATAAAATAAACAGGTTATATATATAATTTTATTTTACTTTAGTTCATGCTTATTTCAAGTTATGCACTTTTAAATGGTCTTATTTTTTATATAATAACCTTGATTCAGTCATTCCGTAAACGTTCAGTGTTCAAACTTTTAATCAGTTCTGCTATTTGTTACATGCTTCAGTTTTTCCTTGTGTACTGTATGAGTGCACTGTTTCTTCAGTTATGAATATATCTTTGTGTCAATCTGTAATGCATGTTTATGTAAACTCTAATTGTCAAACAAATGAATCAATGAGTTTGTGAACATCTGTGTTTACACACAGCCTGCTCTGACGTCCGTCATTGGAGACCGTGTCCAAATGCCAACAAAGATAATCTCCACGTTTGGTGGATTTGTGGTATTAGGCAGAAATGTGTGGCTTGAAACTGGGCTTTTTGAGATACTTTTGCCTTTTAAGTGTTCAGTACAAAGATTTTGAACTGAACACTTCAAATATACTCATGCATATACAATATACAAAACATGTTACCGTATAAAATTATTTATAAATGATCTGACATTTACAAATGACTTTGTTTGGTTTAAACTTGTGTATTCTGGTTGATTAAGTCATATTAAATCGCTGTTAGTTTAATAAAAAATAAATTAAAAAAATGACAAACTTGTTGTAATGTATTTACTATGTCATACCTTTAATGTTACAGTATGTCTGTGTGGTTAATGATCTGAACATACTGTACAGGTTAGAAAAAAGCAAATATAAATTTGACAAGGCACCAGCAATTGCTCCAGGGGTGTTTCTCCTGCGATTGTCTACTAAAGTTGGCACAAACAAACATTCTCTTGCATACCAACTGATTTCTTCAAAACAACCACGTCATCTCAAATTATCCCCAGAGTTAGGCATCTGTTTGTTCTGAAATATGTCATGGAAAAACAGCATTCTGCATTTTTGAGTCTAATAGACAGCCATTTAAAGCAGTGTCCACAGCCTTGAATATTCTCAGAGACCGGATCATATGAACTTCCCTCCTCTGTCTTTGAGTTTCTGATGCCAGAGTAGAATCCATTGCAACTTGCCTTAGAAGTCTCTTCTTCCCCACAAACATGTGAGCAAATCCAGCATTACAAAAGATCTACATTGTGATGTCTGATAATGTAGTAATTTAGTTGCTCATATGTTACAGTGAATTCCATTTTGTAATTTTGTCAAACAGTTCCAGTAACAGACAGAGGAACTGAAAATGTATGTGAGGCAGAGAGACCTTTATGATTTGAAACCCATTATAATTTCTCATTGTATAAAGATAGACGATTGTTAGAGTGGAGGCGAAAACACTTAAAGCAAAGTAGACAAGAAAAGGATGTCTTTTGGAGCTGCTCTACGTAAACTATTTTTGTGTTGTATGTGCTACCAGACTGTGACTCAACAGCAGTCACAGGATACTTAGATGCTTACTGGAATCAACATCATCTCCTTTTTGTTTTATGGTGAGAATATAAACACTAAACATCTTTATTCTACTTAATCACTGAAAAACATTTTCATTAGCTTAAATCCATGTGATTATTCTGTCGCTGTGCAATTATTAAAAATCAAAACAAGTGAGGCAATCATGAACAAAAATGTCAGATCTTAACTTTAAAACAAGAGGATCTTTGATGAAAATGGTCAACTCTGATGTCAAGTATTATTGAGCTCAAAATTGTTGATGAGTAGTGTCGTTATAGTTGACTAAATCTAGAACTATTAAAAATAGTTATTTCAGTATCGCAATAAAGCTGCAATAAAATATATTTATTTAAATAACTCTAAATTATACTAAAATTAAAAATGTTTTCCTGGCAACGAAGTACTAAGTACTAAAATTACTAATACTAAAACTAAACTAAAAATTAATTAAAAAAACAAACAAACAAAAGCTCATAACAAAACTTAAGTTGAAAGTAAAAATTGCAAATATAAAATCAAAGTATATAAATAATATAATACTAATGTAATAGTATATAAATAATATTAAAATAACACGGCCATAGAGCGATAATGGAGAAGCTTTGGAGTATTTTGTGTCCTTTAGTCTCTTTTTGATTGTTCTTTGAGGCAGTCTATATGCTTGTGTTCTCCTAAACATAGACAGAATTAGCATTTAGCAGATATTTAGTTCTGATTTAAATATTACAATCTATTCTTTCTCTTCTTGGAAACAACTCAAATATATTTATGGCTCATCCTGCACTGTAGATTTTTGTCCAATCAGATGCCCTCTAGAATTAGAACATCCCTCCCCCAGAGCCTACCAAGAAGTAGCAAATCATGGTTAATGGTTGTGATGCAAATGAAGTTGGCAAATGCCTAAACTTCACATCATAAATCATCACATCATAGAAAACTGCACTCATCAGTGGATTTCATGGGGTCTTTAAGTTGTGAGATGTTAATTTGGCCGTGTTACAAATTTGGCCATTTTACAAGTGCTTAACTTGTTGTACTTAACTTATGATTGTTAATTTCCTGTTAATGTAAAGCTACTATCACACTTTACATGAACTCTGTAATTACAGTGTCATGGGAATCAGAGGTACTGGTTACAGCTGAGGTCAGAGGCTTTTTTTTCAGTCTTGACCTCTCTAGGGAGCTCAAATGACCCAGAGTGTATTCTGCTTTAGACACGAAAGCTACTTTATAAAAATGCCTGTCAGTCTGACATTGAAAATTTGTTACAAAGAATATCCATTTACCCTTGTGCGCTCCTCATTTGAGAGTCACACTCATGGTCTTCACAGTCAAAAGTGACCGGACACCTGAAATGTAATTTTTTTTTTCTTCAGTAAAATCAATCTAATACATTTTTGTTCAATAATATTTTTTTCTTTTGAGAACATTTCATGGTACTAAATAATATTTATGCAATAATAATGATCTTTTTTCCCATTGAAAATAGTACAACATTTTTTTCCCTAATTTTTTAAAATTATTTTTCAATTAATGCAGTATTTCAGATTAAAATAGAGACTAGGCCTTTGAAATCCAATTTCTTAAGGCAGAATAGCACCTCCTGGTGAGAGCAAAAAAAGAAAAACCTGTAATTTCATGGTGTGACCACTAGATTCCTGTATAGGACGCTATAGAGAGGCTTGTGAATTCCCTAATTGTTTTTATACATAATTGTTTACTTTTATTAGGTTGTGGATTTAAATATATATTAAGGCATTCTCAAAGACTACTTTTTGTCAAGATTTATATTTTTTGTTGTTTTAAATGTTGATTTGAAGTGTAGTTTTTTTTTTTCATTATTATTACTACATTCAAACCTGAACATAGAAAGCACTTTGTTACACAAAACATTAACATTCTATGAAAATGAAACAAAAATGAACAGGGATGATTTATCAGAGCTTCATCCTTCTGGGTCTGATCTGATTTTAACCTCTTATTTCAGTCTTCTGACTCATTTTGGCAATATGGTTATAGCCATACCAAATTATTTGAGTATGTATAATTCTGTATGTGTGTGTCTGGGAGTGTGTGTGAGTAAGTGTGTGTGAGTGGATGTATCCGTTTTACACTCTTGATGTTTAAGAGTGTAACCCCTTCCTTGCTGTCCACTTTTTTACTGTATTGTAGTCAAATTATTGATTTTATTTTGCATAGTTGCATTGCTACAGTCACATCAGTTCATAGGTGTGTATGTGTGTGTACAAGTGTGTGTGTGAGTTGGTGTGTTGATTTTGCACTCTAGATGTTTTAGAGTTTCACCCCTTCATTGCTGTGCAATTTTTTTCTGCATTGTGGGGTATTTGTAGAACGTACACATAAAAATGTTCCGTATTTTCAAATTTTTTCCCAATTCCCATTCATTTCCTATGGTCTGTCATTTTTGACCGAAGACCATGAGTGTGACTATTTTTTTACGACCACTTAGCTTTTTCGAATCATGCCCTCAATATTTTTTTTGTGTTCACATACCAAGCCACATAAAAGTCACCAAGTTGCGTACACTTCTGGTGAAGCTACGATTTTTAGAAATTCAGAAATGACCGAAGACCGCACAAGGGTTAAAGGATACTTAATAAAAAAAGTGCAATAAGAAATGCCACTCTGTGAATCATTTTCACAGTGAAAAAAACACAACTGCCAGTCAGTCAGTTTCCGTGCAAGTGTTTTTTCTAGCTTTGCATCAACTGATTAGGTTCAGTATTTGATGTTGAGTCAATGGCGGGTTTTGCTTTATATCATAAAGCCTTCTATACAGTGGAATTAATGATCAAGCAGGCTGAATGTACTGCATATCGTAGGGACAGAAATCACCAAAGTGTAAACCTGTTTCACAGAGTTTTTTGTAAGCAGTGTTGTTTACTGACTTGTCACGCCCTTCCTGGATGTTCACACTTAAGCAGTGTAACATAAGCAGTAAAGAACTAAGTTGTGTTATAACTATTTAATATTAATGAGTGTTATTAAAGACAATAATCAGTGTAGTAACAAAGAAATCACTTTATTTTCTGTATAGAGGCGCAGCAGCAGAAATGTTGCTGCTTCACTTACGTGTTGCTGGTGCATGCAGAGAGAAACGAGCATTGCGGACACATCAGAAAATCTCTTGTGGTTTTCCTTTTTCGTAGTGCAGTGTCTAGTGCAGTCATATCTGACTGATGATCTCATTTATCAAATAAGCATTTTGGTTTATTCTTTTCAGTTGTATTGTACTTTTGTGTAACAATAACAACAATATTGATAAAAAACTAAGTAGCATCTGAGGAAACTCAAGCATACTGTACTTCATAATGCATGACAAGAAACAACTGCAACTTAAACAAGAAGAACAAATACCAAAATGGGACAAGCTACACTGCAAACAGAAATACATATACAAAAGAAGGCACATACGGTGGCGAGAGAGCTCAACGCACTGCAAATGAAAAAGCACATGCAAATAGAAAAAAACCCCTGCAAATTAAGGAAACATCTTCATCAATTTAACAAAACACACGCACTGCAAATACTCACAACACAACCAAATATAATTGGTAATTGCACATTTCTTAATTTGAAGGTGTTTTTTAATTTGCAGCACATTGAGCTTTCTCGGCCATCGTAAACACAAGATAGAAACATTTGCAAAAAATGACGGATGAACTGATTGTAATCACAAGACAGAGGCAGAATACATAAACACTTCAATAGGACCAAGTAAACAGATGCTTTTATAACTGAGTTTTGAAGATGAAATTTCACAGAGATGCCATGGTCAGGGAATTCCAGTGTCTAGAGGCTGTGGTGCTTTGTCGATTTATTGTCCAGGAGGACAATCTAAACTTCTGAAATTACATACCTAGAGTATAAACCAGTTGTACAGGCTGTTATTTAAATATGTTATTTCCCAACAATTATCCATAAATTCAGATCCCATTTGTATCAAAACCTGGGTTAACATTCTTATTTACATATTTGAGGTGTCAGTGTTATTAACTGATTAAACACAGCACACAACCTGTTTATATTAACTGTTTTTCGCTCTTGCACATCACTTGCACTTATTCCTGACTGTACGATCTAATTTGTCTTGAATACATTTTCTCAGACCATGACTGCAAGAAATGTGCTTACCCTTTTTAAAAAATACAAGTGTGAAACATTCCTTTGCTGGGTTTAAAAAGGCGATAAACTGGGGTTAAGTGCAGTGTGAAAAGCACAAATGCTGTTGAAAATGCTGTTGATGGTTGTTGTTAGTGGCCGGCCAACAGGAAAAGGAGGCACAATAGGAGGATGTTGATTTAGTTTTAGCTGCTGGTTGTCAGACGCCGGACCTCTGCGTTGATCAGGACATTCAGCAACATCTCCATAACTCTCATTATCATTAGAGAAATATTCTAATAGCATTATCAAATTCATGCATGTACAGTATGTGTGGTGTGTGTGTTGTAGTCAATTTCCGTTTGTCAACAACAGCAAAACAAGGAACTGTTTTTCAATGGTTCTCCTATTCCCTAGTTTACTTCAAAACTTTTTTTTTTTTACTTTGAGACTCTCCAGTGTTTGGAGCAACAGTGAAAGGTCACCAAACCTCTGGCGCTCTGAGCGTAAAGACCATCGCTACTTCCTCTGAAATCACAAGCACATCTGAAACGAACTCAAGCGCCTTTTGAAACTGTTTATTTGACTTGAACGTAATGTGTTTCCCCTGCTTCTGTTCTTTTTGATGTGGGCTGAGACCATCTCCACTATGTTTCCTTATGGTTTGGAAAGATGAGAAGTGCTTCCGCCCCATGTGCTGGGAATCTTTGAGACTTTCCAGAGCTCTCCGGTCCCAGAGGACAGCTTGTGTATTTCTCCAGAAATTTACACTAAGCCATACATAACTTTGAATCTTAAGGATTGCCAAGGTGGATCAGTATTGACTTGTTTTTGGTTTCGAATGAACAGTCTTAGTCATCAGTAAGAGAAAAGTGTGTCAAGTAGTAGAGATAATATTGTGTATGTTAAAATGACAGCATTCCGAAACAATTAAACAGATGTATGTGTTCTTACCTAAATTTTAATGTTTTTTTTTTTTTTCTGTTTGCAGTTTTGATGTGGAAAATGGGCCGTCTGCAAGCTGTAGTCCTTTGGACCCCCAGGCCTCACCAGGTTCTGGCCTGGTTCTGCACGCAAACTTTCCCAGCCACAATCAGCGGCGAGAGTCCTTCCTCTACCGCTCAGACAGTGACTATGACCTCTCACCTAAGTCAATGTCTCGAAATTCTTCTATCGTCTCAGAACTGTAAGTAAAGTTGGTTTTTGTTGTTGTTTTAAATGTGTTAAGAGCTACCTTTTATGTATTGAACCTGTTGAAAACAACATCTTAAACCAGCCTAAAAGGGTTTGCTGGGCTTGTCTTCCAAACTGAACTGGTTTGCAGGCTCCTAGAGATGTTATATCAGCCAAGACCAGCAAACACTCATAGGCTGGTTTAAGCTTTTTTTAAGGGAACAACTGCATAAAACACTTTTTCTTTTGTACTTTTTCAAATAATAATTACTGAATCATCTTCACTAATGAGTCTTGGAAGCCACTGTAATTTATTTGTCACCATAACTAAACCATCCAGCATCTAGTAATCTGAGGACTGTTTAATATCCCTCTTTTTTCATCAACACTAATATTTCTGTTTCCAAACATTTCTGCGGGGTAAAGGTGGAGGCGGGGCTGATTAGTGGAGTTGATTTATGCGCTACTGCTTACGGCAGTGAGATTTGCATGCCAGAACATATCTCAATCAAGGCCTTATTTCTCAAGCCTTCTGGCAGCTACTGGCTGGAATTATACAAGAATGCATTTTCCAGAGAGTTAGATGCCAAATATCTGTTGAACCCTGAGGAATGTGTTGGATTGTTCTTGGAAACCCATTTTTTTGGTGCCATTTATGGCCCTGATAGTGAAAGGAACCTCATCTGACAATTGAGTCTGATGAGTGAAATATTACTGACTGAAACTAGATATTTACCATGACAAAATGCAAGACGGGAATTTAGCAAGACCGTATAAGAGTTTGCTAAGCCATCTGGTTGTTGGTTAGTGATGTCAGACGGAAAAGGAAAGTCATTTCAGAAAAAGAACCAGTCTTCTTTCCTGGATTAAAATTAACCAATGCATTATTCACAATGAGATCAAGAACATCTATTTAAAAAAAAAAAAAAAAAAAAAAATATATATATATATATATATATATATATATATATATATATATATATATATATATATATATAGGCTCAGTTTTGTTTTCATGTTGACTTTAAATGATAGTGTTTGCTTTGTTTGAGTGTCGACTTCTCTAGATGTTAATGTATTCTTACTTGATTACAGGCATGGGGATGACATGATAGTCACACCTTTTGCTCAGGTAAAAACATCAGTGTCATGTTTCTTTAAGGATTGCATTTCAGATGGACATGTGCTTGGTTTACCTCCCAGTTTTTTTATATTTCTGTCTTTTTCTAGGTTCTAGCAAGCCTTCGAAGTGTCAGAAACAACTTTACTGTCTTGACCAACGTTCAGTGCGCATCTAATAAGTGAGTATTATTGTAAACAGAATCTATATCTTTATCCAAATAGTCTTAATCCAATAGTCCATTCAAATACACTAAATTCAAACTTTTTTGTCTTTGAAAAATAGCAGATTTTTAAAGGATTGTTTTTTTTTTTTCGAAAATAATAATTAAATCTGTTCTGTTGATTACAGAAAAGTTTGCAAAATATTTTTGACTTGTCCCACAGTTAAAAAAGATTGGCTTACAATTAGTGTCTACTGGACAAGGCATTGCAATGTAATACAAATTCAAAATTAAAATACATATATTAGACATTACACCACAAAACTTTATACATGTTTACATGAGACTTGTGTAATAGAATTTCTTACTGTCCTTAAGAATAAAATCGCAGAAAGTTAAATCCGATCTTTTATCTCCTTTGACAATATATAAAGCTACCAAACCTTGTCACTTTCACATGATACATGCAATGAAACCAGAGAGGAATATGATGGAAGTTAACTAGCCACAAAATACTGTTTACATGAACCAAACTCCACCAACATGGATTACATCAGTAGCACAGACCAAATAAAAGCTTAGAACAGTTTTCTTAATGCTGCTAAAAGTCTTAAAAGCTCAAATAACACACTTGTATTGTATGAAGTGATTAATATAAGTTAAGCTTTATAAAATGTAGTTATATTAGTGTTAATTTAATGAAAAATATTTATAGTTATTATTATTTATATTTTTTAAATACAAATTAAATGTATATAGCCTTTTTATTTATTTATCTTTTTGACAGTCCATTCTGTTGTTTGTAAGAGCAACCACAAGAGGGGAGTCTTTCCAATCATTTGTTTTATGGACTCGGCCACCCATGCACACTGACATTTCACTAGAGCCATTTTCCACTTAACATGTCACCAGTTTTCAAGATTTCAAATCCTAGTCAAAAATCAGTTGTCTATGGAGAAGATTTCCACATGCCCGGAAATTCCATTTTTCCACCTGAGCCATGAGGTAAATGTGGAAAAACGTGTTTACTTGCTGTTATTTATGGAAGAACTATTTCGCCCTTCCAAATAACCATGAACCTACGTCAGGGCAATTATACCGCACTGTTAGAGGCTTTTATTGGGCTCTTCACTAGTCTGTACAAGAGCAACCCAGTTCAGATGAACTTGCAAAAATTCTAAGGAGGTATTTGTGGAAAAGAGGACACAGAAAAAAAAATATTGCAAAATGTACAGGCTTGAAAAGAGCTTCGTTCATTCTTCTTTAATGTGGAAATATGCTCTGTGCTTTGACATTATGCATCCTGTTACAGTTAAAGATGATGCAAAAGAATGGCACGCAGAAGTGTTTGAATTGCAGGGGTTTCCTGCTTGTGTCGTAATTGTTTGTTTGTATTTATTCAGCTGCATTTTCAGTAATTCTTCAACATTTCCTTTTGCAGGAGGTCCCCTGTGTCCAACCAGCCCCCCATCACCAGAGTGTGCCTACCTGGTAAGTCCTATAACTTAACACCTGTATAAATGTATTGAAAATAGAGTCCATTCAATCAACAATTACCCTCGCACACCTGTAGGAAATCAATAGTTGCATAGGATAAAAGACCAAAAACAGCTCAAACATCAAAACAAAAAAGAACGAATCCTGCAAACTATCCCTTCTTGTAAATGTATCAAAAATAGATGTATTCACAACGTTTCGATCCTGTGACCTTCATCAGGCATACACGACCCTGATGAAAGTCATAGGGATGAAACATTGTGAATTCATTTATTTTTGATGCATTTGCAAGTAGGGAAGTGTGCAGGATTTATTCCTTTTTCCTTTGAAAATGGGGTCCAAAATCATAGACCACTAGTTAAAATCCTTATACTTGGCTTTTTTTAAACTTATTTAAAGGAATATTAAAACGCCTTAGTGATGGATTTGTTTCAGCTTTTCGCTTCACAAGATGTTAATTGATAGACTTTTTCAATGTTTCAAAATTCTAAAAAAAATTATTTGTTTTCTGGGTTAAACGTGTCAAATCCTAGATATTTAGTATTTTCTCTTTAGATTAAAGGCATTTCCCATGCTATTAAAAATTACTACATCTTAAAGATCATGCGTTTGTGTGTGTGCCTGTAAACACGTTTTGTTGTGCTGTCTTTAAGTTTATTTTTAATGATAGAGAGACCTCTTGCCATGCTACGTGACTGCCCACGCCGTTGCCCTCTTGTATCCCTCATCATCACTCATCTCCTCCGCAGCTTCTGCTGATTGGCCCGGCAGTGTTGAAATGTTTAGTAGACTCACATACACACACATTCAAGCACGGTGCCCATATTAGTGGCTGTTTTGTCTAGTTGCACAGAACGTGTTAGACTATAGGAAAAGGCCATGGGTGCTACGTGTTGGTCTCTCACATGCATGCACACCTGCCAAATATAATAACACAACGGACAACAGGCCTACCTCAGCAGAAGGCTTTGTATAATGGGTGGGAAAATACCTCATAGCTCACTCTCTGTCCTTGAGGATGGCTCCCAGTGTGATATCAGAGAACACAGAACTCAGAGATTTCAGAAAAACTGTAATCTATGCTAACTAAACAGATCAAGGCCATTCACTGGAGCCTCTATTATACAGCCCAAACTGTTTTCTTAGAAATGTCAAGAAAACCTTGGCGGGGTGAGGTCTTTTCTGAAGAATAATAAAAGAGAGAGTGTTCACATTTAGAGAAGAAATAGAAGAAAGAGCGTTCATAAAAATGCAATCTTCAGCAGGTTCTGTTTAATAAAATGCAAGAATATTATGCAATTGACTGTATTCTTGTAACACAACCTTATGTATTAAATCATAACTCAAAAGCTATGAAACAAAATTAGCTTTGACAAAAGTTTGTGTAAGAGTACTGTATACTGTAAAAAGTATTTTTTGTCTTGTTTTTCTGTAAAATATCTAAACATTTTTAAATCAGGATACCCTACTTTACCCCATTGACGTGTATTTTTTCTTAAGTATAACATTATACTGTAAAACAAATCAATAAATAAATAAAACAGAAAAGAAAATATTTTTTGCAGTGTAAAAAAGTAATAAGATTAATAATAAGTCCTGATCACATTTTCTCTCCTCTACTATCTGTATAAATAAAAATAGCAAAAAGATTCAAAATAAAAAAAATGTTTAGTAACTTCAGAGAGCACTCTGGGGGGACATTTGTGTCATAGAAAGAAAAATATGCTCGAAAATGTATAGAAAAGGTCAAACTGTTAGTACAAAAACTATAGATTGCTGATATTTGACCTGTATACCCTTACGAAAAAGAAGTTTATTCAAGTGTGCTATTAGTATACTTCTTTTAAACTAAAAATAGGAAAGTATGCTTTTAGTTTACTTTTTATGTACTTCTCAGAAATGGGCTTTATGTACTTCTCAGAAATATACTTAAAATGACATTTAAGTATACTTGACTTATACTTACAAAAAGTCTAAATATACTTGAACTTTACTTAAGTATACTTAATAAAATAAACTTGAAGTATACTACTTTTTTTTTGGTGTGGTTTGTTTTGTTTGGTGTATTTAGTTTGGTTGATTCACAGTTGAAACAATATGTTTCTAGGAAAGATGGAAAAATCAAATAGAGTGGAAGAGAAGGGATATAGAATACTGTCTCTGTGTGTATCATTTATGTTCTCGTTCCAGTAGGAAAAATAAAGGGGACATGAGTTCAACTCCATGTAACACTGTGTAGATTCAGTAAAAGGCTGAAAATGCACTTGTAACATCAATAATGAACGTCAATAATCAGGCCATACTGCATTAAGTCTGGCCCACCGCAAAAGTGTAAATGGTTAAATCTTCAGTGCGTAATGTGGAAGAAAAGTGGAAAGTGGCATTCTACTGAAGCTAAGAGAATGAGAAATGCAGTCAGTGTGAGTTCCTGTCAGGTGCGGTTGGTTGTGATTGACGTCAGTCAGCTCGAATGCGGCTTTGTTGACTTCCTCTTAAACCAGTTGGACTGAGATTCACTTCCTGATTCTCTTCAGGCTTGATCGGTCTCTGATAAGTTCCTGCTATTATGCTGCCAGTTGAGTAAAACGTCATACATACTCACTTCTTAGTAAGCTGTTCTTTTTTAATTATGTTGAAAATATGCAATAGTCATGCACAAACAATGCAAAAAACCCTGCCATTGCAAAAGCATAGATACTTTCTCTTTTCCAAAATGTAGTGCGCTGCCCACAGAGATATATTTTAAGGGATCAAAATTGCTGTGAGGTTGATGTGAGGTTGTTCTAAATTAGGCTTCCTCCTAAAACACCTTGTTTAGCAAAATTCAAAGACAGCATCATACAGTATGTATTTTTAACAGATAAGGCAATCCTAAAAATGCATTGTAATGAGCAAAGTATATAAAAAAAGATTCAATATAAAAAAGTAGTGAAAAACAAAAATAAGAAAAAAAAAAAAAAATTATTTATTTTTGTATTTATTTATTTATTTACAATTTTTTGTGCTAAAAGTGCTATCAATGTTTTTATCATATATTTCATTAGCTGATAAAAATTGCTCTGAAAGTGATTCCAACAATATCGTTCCATTGTGTCATTATTATTATAGCCTTGGTGTGGACTACCCTTTTCTCATAGAATTTAAACGACTAATTCTTTATAATTATTGTTATAGTTATTATCCTTGGTGTGAATGGGCCTTTAGCATAGCAACATGCTAATGTCAAACTCCATTGAAATTAATACAGAGTCTGACTTTTTGTGGCTTTTTGTTCCTTCCTGTGTAGAAAGTTCCAAATAGCTTCTATGACTGTTAGAGGCAGTTCACACGGATCGTGTTTTATCATTTCTCTGCCCTGCTTCTATGTAAACATGAAGTAGATAGAGGTGTTAGCGTTCACACCTCTCATCTTATCTTGCATCTTGTAAAAAACATCATAGTAAAAAAGGAATTCAACTTAAAAAGTTGATCTTACAAGGTTTTATTTTAACTCCACTGCCCTGTGTCTTGTGTTTTTAAACACAAAAACGTGTCCTTTGAATCACCTTTTAGAAAGCAGCAAGGCAGTTGACTACATTTTGGAACAGAGAAAGTGTCTGTTTTGCAATGAAAAGGCTGTCTAGTTTTTATTTATTTATGTTTTTAAATGCAGATAGAGGGACTAATCTGAAAGATAACAATGACAGTAATCTCCCATTCACAATGTAATCCCCCAATGCATGCAGACCTGTAGTGATGTAACCATATCCGAGACAATGAGACTGAGCCATTGACTTACTGCCTGCACCTAAACTGCCTCCTGTGTGTCATACAAACAGGGTCATTGGGCAGGAAGGAGAGCGCAGATTTTTCCTGTTTTTCCCATACCGCTGGAATCCTCCGGAACCCAGGAGGTGTTTTTCAGTGAGCGAATGTTAATTCCTCACACACGCAGGTCGTGAGATGAACTTGTCTGTGGCTTAATGACCAAATGGAGAAAATAGGATGTAGACTGACAAATACCATTGTCTTCTCTTTCAACACAAACTGATATAGACACACACACGCTCATAATGACTGCTGGATCAGGTGCCTCTGATTTGTTTTGCTTTGTATATACAATGAGCTGAGAATTAAAAATTAATAGTGTGCATTCCTTTTGTGACTATAGCGTCCGCAGAATACTGTATAAACCAATGAGTTTTTCCAAATTAGTTTATATGTGTTTTAAAGGTTCATTTGTCCATGATTTGTGGTGTATGTGGAATTTGTTGTGATGGCCAGAATTTCTAGATCTCTCTGTCTCTGGCAATGGGAATGTTTTCAGTGTTTTTGTGAGCTCAGGAAAGTCACAGGTAAGACTGTGCTATTCTTCATGCTGAGGAGAGCAGACATGTTAATGACTGTGGCAGCTAATCTAGGGTTAGGACAAGACGAGGAGGAGATTTGGATCTTGAGAACTGATCATAGATCAACATCTAGAGTATTTACAGAGAAGGCAGATTAGCCCTGGAGTTTTTATCTTATGGCCTGTGAGAGATATGTTTCAGAGAAAAATACAGTAGCAGTGTCTGTTTGACTATAGTTTACTCTATGAGATTAAATCGTGGCTGACATTTCCGCACGTACATATTTCTTTACAGAAAACATCAACATTTATGAAGATTGCATCACTCGGGCAGAGCCAGTAGAAGGGTTCATGGCACATTATTGTTTAACAAACTATGAATTTATGCAAGGGAATCTATTAGGTTCCTTGTTCTCACCTTCCTTGATCTTGGTGCTCAGGGACTTTCCGATAAAACTTTTACTTGTTATAGAGCATAATTCAGGGTGTGGAAGCACACAGTGAACTTACATAGCATGCACACCTTACATGTGCCTGTAAATGTGCTTGCCTACAAAGGTTCACTCACATTTTATTAATACACCACATAATTTAAATTTTTTTTTTTTTTTCATTGAAACATTTACTGGTGTATTAACATTAAAAATAATCAGATAATCTGACAGATCCAATTCTAAATATCTAATATCTAAATATTTGCTTAAGTTCTGATTCTGGCAAATTATCAGTGCTGGTACTACTAGGTCTCAGTGCTGCGTTTGACACTGTTGATCATAACATACTACTAGAGAGACTGGAAAACTGGGTCAGGCTTTCTGGGATGGTAATCAAATGGTTTAGGTCATACTTAGAAGGGAGAGGTTATTATGTGAGTATAGGAGTGCATAAGTCTAAGTGGATGTCCATGACATGCGGAGTCCCACAAGGCTCAATTCTTGCACCGCTCTTGTTTAGCCTGTATATGCTCCCACTAAGTCAAATAATGAGAAAGGACCAAATTGCCTATCACAGCTATGCTGATGAAACCCAGATTTACCTAGCCTTATCGCCAAATGACTACAGCCCCATTGACTCCATCTGCCAATGCATTGATGAAATTAGCAGTTGGATGTGCCAGAACTTTCTTCAATTAAACAAGGAAAAAACTGAAGTCATTGCATTTGGAAACAAAGATGAAGTTTTCAAGGTGAATGCATACCTTGACTCTAGGGGTCTAACAACTAAAAATCAAGTCAGGAATCTTGGTGTAATTCAGGAGACAGACCTTAGTTTCAGTAGTCATGTCAAAGTAAAGGCCAATTTATACTTCTGCGTCGAGTGTACGCCGTAGTGTACGTTGTAGACTACGCACGTAGGCGACGCCGTCGTGAGCATTTATACTTCTGCGTATGTCTGTTTTGCTCTGCAGTTACACCGCCGAAACGCTAGTTGACGCGAGCGGGTTCCACTGTGTTTACAGTCCACGAATTCGCTGCCGTCTGGCAGTCTTTGTAATCTCCCGAAGAGGAGTCATACAGATGGCTGTATTTTCTCACTTCTTCAATTAATCGCTCGGTCACTTGGTCCATTTCCATGTTGGCTCTTCACTGAATTTCGGAATTTAAAAATGGCGGGCGGTCCAGAGTGCAGAAGATCATTCCGGAAATGCGTAGGAGGTAACGTGATACTACCAAGCCGACCAATCACAGATCTTGCAGTCCGCGTCGTCGCAACGCGTAGTTACATTTTTGAGGTGGTGCGCGTCAGGGTACGGCGAAGGGTACGACGTATGGTACACGTCAATGCGTATGCTACGCCGTACCTACTACGCGCACCCGACGCAGAAGTATAAATTGGCCTTAAGGGTGGACTACTGTAATGGTCTTCTCACCGGCCTTCCCAAAAAGACCATTAGACAGCTGCAGCTCATCCAGAACGCTGCTGCCAGAATTCTGACTAGAACCAGAAAATCTGAGCATTTTACACCAGTCCTCAGGTCCTTACACTGGCCTCCAGTTACATTTAGGATTGATTTTAAAGTACTTTTACTCATTTATAAATCATTTAATGGCCTAGGACCTAAATACATACAGTAGCAGATATGTTCACTGAATATAAACCTTACAGACCATTCAGATCATTAGGATTGAGTCAGTTAGAAATACCAAGGGTTCACACAAAACAAGGGGAGTCTGCTTTTAGTTATTATGCCGCACGCAGTTGGAACCAGCTTCCAGAAGAGATCAGATGTGCTAAAACATTAGTTACATTTAAATGCAGACTCAATCTGTTTAGCTCTGCATTTATTGAATGAGCACTGTGCAATGTCCGAACTGATTGCACTATATTCTATTCTTAACTGTTTTAAATTAATTTTAAGTCTTTTAAATCAAATTTTAAATCATTTTCAAAGTTTTAAAATTCCTTGTTTTATTGTTGTGATTATTTTTATTATTATTATTTTCTTTTCTTTTATGTAAAGCACTTTGAATTACCATTGTGTATGAAATGTGCTATATAAATAAACATGCCTTGCCTTGCCTTGCCTTGCCTACTCATCACGTCACTCAAAACATTTACTTTGCAACATTTATTGTAATATACTTATGCATATTCAGTACTTACAGGAATACATGAATTCATGAATACCTTCAAAAGTTAAACAAAGCACACGTGAAACACTTTTATGGGAACTTTTATGAAGTTTATGAGGGAGAATGTGTCATGACATTTTTAAGATGTCATTCATCCGAGCATTGTGTCAGTATAATGAAACGATTAACAGAGGGTAATGCGCAAATTAACTTCATGGCTGTTTCCTTATCATATCCTAGCTGGCTTGCGCATTCACACACATACAGTTATAAGGTAAGCTTACTGTTACAGAAACGTAAAACGTAAATATGTAAGATTATAGAGATGAGGAACTGTAACAATAAAAAAGTGCTGTCTGCAGCACGTAAGAAGCCACATGACTGACAGCTATAATGTGTTCACAGAGTACCTAGAGAAGGTCAGTGCAACGTTCTTATCAGCTGACTGGCCTAGTGTGGGATCAAGCTGGCTGACTCTCCTCACTTGATTAAAAAACAAGCACTTTAAAACATAAAATGCCATGTTTTTTTTATTTTTGAATGGGCAAACAGTCTACCCACGCTTCTCAATAGAAAATTATTTAATTACTCTTTACTTTACTTCAAAGTTGTCTCATCTGTCATAACCTGACAAAAGTGATTCTGTTTGTTTGCTTAGTCATTTTGGAATCCACGGCTTTCCCAGCAGCCAGATCCACCTAATACGGTGCCAGGAAGCTCTGGTCAAGGACACCTTGACCAGTGTGCAATTAATTTTAATCTGAAATGATACCAGTGTGAGAGATTCACCCTGAAAGAGCTACCAAACAATGTTGCTGTGGAGATAATTTCCTGCCATTGCTCCATGAGCTAGATATAGTGACACTTCCAGTCACAGGACTAGTCAGGGTGCACAATTTTAGGCTCTCCATATTTGTTTGTGCTAGACTTGCTGAGGAGTCACTCTTATGTCCAGTAACTATCCATTTCCTTTTCCCCAGGGGAAATTCTTTCTTTTCCATTATGCTATTTTCTGTCACTTTCAGTAATGGTTGTCGAGGTCTATATTTAGGTTGAATTTTTCATTGAACTGTCACCATTTCAGAACCAGTTACTCATACTGTAGTTGCCCCCACATTTTTGGACTGCATTGTCACTTTGAGTAATATTGTCTCTGTAAAAAACGTCTGCAACATGTTCCTGTTTATTATTTGTATGGTTTGTTTTTGTAGTAGGTCTGCCAGTTGCTGTTCACATTGTAGTAATGCATAATTTTATTGTATTTTTTGGGGAGTGTTACTTTTTGTGTCGTGCCTTTGTTTGTAAAGTCAGTAAAACTCAAATTTACAATGCAGAATATACTATAGAACAGTAAAGTATTTCTCACAGTAGCAGTCTTTTCTCCATCTTGCTGACACTTGATGACAGCTCATTTATATAGTTAGTCTTTTCATGTTTTTCCACAAATCAACAACTCTCATTAAATACTAATGGTCTCTGGTCATTTTCAACAGGCTTCAGATGTTTTGAGGGAGAAATGCCCTGGAAATGCTTTCTGGGAAATCCCTTCAAGTTCTCGCCTCAGCGCTCTTGTGTGCTTAAGTTATTGAATATGTATGCAGGTAGTTCACGTGCCACACGTCCAAGCTTGACCCACAAGTCAAGCTTTGATCCATAATGCTTACGTCAATAGCAGCCTATTCATGCTGATCCTGAATCAGTTTCATTTTTTGTGTTTTATAATAAAGTGGAAAAGATCAGAACGTGGCTCATCTAAATCTGATTTTGCGTCAGAGCTTGAGGAATGGCTTGCTTGTTTGGGCTTAATGGTTTAGATTAGGATTGACAGGGCAAAATGTGATCCTGATCAAAAATGTTGTAGGTAGCATTCCCTCTGAAATTATTTCCTTGGCAGGGGTTTTGTTGGCTAATGATTTTAGCGTTAATGGCTTTAGCTTCAACAAAACACTCAAACTCCTCATCTGGTATTATCTGGCAGGGGTGTTTTTGGAGGTTGTTTTCGCTGGATATCACAATGGTGGTCTTTATAGTGGTCCACCCAAGGGAGTGACAACCTGCGTCAGTGTCATCGTCACAGCTATTGGGGTCATGCTTCAGAATGGCACAAGAGGTAATGCCTCACATGTAAAACTGCAGGTTTAGCTTGCACATGATTGGAAATATTGTGAATTGAAATGGGACTTTGGAAACTGAGCAGCCACAAATGTTTTGGCTAATTCCTCTGTTAGTTGGAGACATGAGCTTAGATTTCCCTTCCGTATTAACAGAAATGAATGATGGTTTATGAGAGTATATTATTTTTTTTTATTTTTTTTGCCAACACTACATGAATAAAGTTCAGCTCGCAGCTTGATGGAAGACAAGAGAACCCAGGGTGAAGGAAGGTCTTTATTAGAGGTGAAGATTATGAAAAGCTCCAAACAATGAGCTTTGTATTTCCACTTGCTTGCTCATTTACCACAGGAAAGACCATAATAAAACATTTTATGATTATGACCAGGAAGAAAGACAGACTCTTCCTGTTTGTTTTGCACGGATATGCAAAAACACGCATACCTGGTTTGCGCTGTTGTTTTGCATCTCTTTAATACATAAAAAAGATGCAGAATCCATCCATTTGAATATGTGTCATTACTCATGTGATTGTGCATGATATTTGTTTAGTTGGTGGGTTGCAATATTGCTTGACACAATGGGGTCCAAATGTTTGAGATAAAATTGAAGATTTGTATTTATTTTTATTAGTTTATTTATCGTGGCAGTGTATATTAATAAACATCTGTAGTCCCTGGACAGAATCTGGAATGTACTTTAAATCTTAAAATAAAATGTTAAGATTTTTATTTTAAAAAAAAAATTGACATACTGTAAATGACTAAAAAACATTAAAGATTTTCCATAATTTATAGGTCACTAATAAACTAATTTTGTGAAATAAATAAATAGAAAGAAAGAAAGAAAAGTATATTTGTCTTTTGGACCCAGCAGTATAAATCAATGTATCTGCCAAAACGTCTCGGCCATATTCATTCCAGGAGAGGAACTACATACTTTATAGTAGAAACCTCTTGAAAACAACATGGTACCTCTGGTCAAATCATTTCCATTCATCATCTACCTTAGACTCGGGTGCCATAGCAACCGCTCTAGCAACAGCCCACCCAAACAGGCAGGGTCTGGCAATAAAGTGGGAAACGTCAACAGAATGGAAGCCTTTGAGGCTGGAAGACCATGGTGGGTCAGTGATATTTAAGTACACAACATCCTTACCCAGTAAGGGCCTTGTAATGTATCCTTGTGACCGTATCTTCATTTGTCTTCGGTATTTGACTACTAGCAGACTTAACTGATGTATTCGAGTGTGTTTGTGTGAAATGTGGACATGTCATCACAGCCTCTACTGCCTGACTGATGTCTAAAGTGTGTGTTGATTCTGTGTGTGAAAGTGTGGAATGCAACACTCTCTTCCCAAAGCCCAACTGGCTTCAGACCCCTAGAGACGGCGTGACTTCATCAATAATATTTTCAAACACCCCTGGTCTCCAGCAAGTGCGTCATGCACGTCTACATTATGTATTGATGCACCTTTTGCCCATCTGATATCCTGACAGATGGCATTTATAATAAATATATATATATATATATATATATATATATATATATATATATATATATATATATATATATATATATATATATATATATATATATATATATTATTATTATTATTATTATTTTTTTGGTTGTTAATAGCAGCTGGATTCACTCTGAACTCTTATAAGTCACCCCACATTGTTCCACTGTGTAATAATTATAGTATGGAAGATACGACCAAACCTCCTGCGATTGTCTAAAGACATTTTCAAATGCCTTAATAAATATTATATATGATACACCATTGACATCACCTTGGATTGTTCAGATGCTCGTACTGAAGCACTAAAATGGGTCTGTTGAGACACGGGCCTCCTAATCTGTTTTGCTGATATATTGCAATGGCGGCACAAACCCTTTTTCTCTCCGAGGAATATTTCACAACTCAACATTATCTCTCAATTTACATAACTCACCGTTCTCTTTCAGTTTTTTTTCTAATCAAATCTATTATACTTTTATAGAAATTTAAGGAATGTTTCTCACCAAATACAAGACACTTGGATCATTTCTTAGTATGTACATATATTTACAATTTAAATAGTCAGATAAATTTGAAATGTACATGAAATGTAGGGATATTATAATGTTCTAGTAGGCTATGCAAATATGATTTTGCAAATGTTCTTGTGTTTTGTGTGTTAGTAGCTAGAGATAATTATTGATTCCATTTGGATGCCAATTTGTAGATTTTGGCAAACATATGGTTAATTTGTTTTATTTGCAGTTTTATTTGTTCTGACTTTTCCCCTCTGACAGTTAGGTTTAGAGGTGGACCTTTGCTTTTTTCCAAATTTTTTTTTTTTTTTTCTATACAAATCACATTTTACAAATTCATATAAAATCACCTCCCAGAGGCGCAAAAAGGGGGTACGCAGTCCATAGGGGCGCCACTCGGAGGGGGCACCATCTTCCCAGAATCATTCTGTGAAAATCTTCTTTAATTAAATGTTATAAATAATCAAAATTTAGTTGTTAAAAATAATAATGTAATACAACATTTTTATTAAAGGGCTGTTTGGCATTGTAATGAGTTCAAAAATGTATTGATTATAATATTATTTATTATACATATCAACCGTTCAACTGAACTTTGATCGTACTTTATGCTACTTTTCATTATAAGTCATGAAGTCATTCAACAGTAAACATTGTTGTGATTAACGTTATAGGCCCAATATCAGTTCATTTCTTAGTATCTCTATTTCTCCAAAAATATTAAAAATAAAAACTTGCCATATGTTTGTGAATGAGCGTTTGATTTACATTTGAGAGAAACTGAGAAATTTGTTAACAAGGATGCAAACTAGTCAGCTTTTTTTTTAGTCAGCTTTCAAAAACTCTTGCTACTTCATTTTTCAGTACAAAGCAATGCTAAACTTTGACAGAAAAGTGATTTTAAATGTTATAATAGTGATTTTATAATGTGTAAATATAAACCAAAAGGCAAAACATTTGAAAAGAACTAAATTACAGGGTGGAAATGGTAAATGAGACAATGAGCGGTCCTCTGCAGCCATTTATTTGTTATAGTGGGAATATCATGGCAGTTTCATTTTAATAGTGTTTAATTTCCACCAAGAGGCAGAAATCTACCACTAAAGCATGTCAAATTATCTATGAATGATCTCTAAAAGTAAAAATGAAAAAATTCATGTGTTCTTTAAAGTGAATTTTATGTATAATTTTCTAATTTTATATAAAAATATACAATAATATGAATAACTTTGAGGCAAATGAATAATAATAATAAATTGCTTAACTGAAAGGTAAGCAATATTACGTGTTTGAAAATAAAGGTAAAAAAAATAATGTGTTCTCCTATCTTTTTTTTTTTTTTTTTTACATTTGTTTATTTTTGCTATGTTATTGAAAATGGGGGAGGGGAAGGGGATTCACAATTTTTTCACTCCTGATGAGTTTGTATCCTTCCATGCACAAGCTAGTTATTGGGTTTTTGGTCATTGAATTGCAGACAGTTTTCTGTGAGGGTTAGTGTTAGGGATTTATTGGGTTTTTGGTATTTGAGTTTGAGGCAGTTTTATGTGATGGTTATTGTTATGTTGTATGTTATAAAGTGGGGAGAGTGATTTTTGTTTAGCCATTTCAGAATCCACATCTTTCTCAGTAGGGATTTTCTATAGTATGGCGGCCTTTTTAGGACATTGGTTTATTGAACATTGCATGTCTTAAGATGAATGATTTGGCATGTGGATTTGTATTAAACCTCACCATCTGTTACCAGCCCTGAGCTGCTGATTCACATGTTAGCAAGAGTCAGTTTGTGAAATTGAATACAAAAGTGTTTTAAAACTGACTTTAAACTCCCTAACAGCCATTAAAATCAGTGATGCAGGAATTCAAGCTTGAGAATTCTCATTTCAGTTGCCTTTAACAATATGTCAGATTCATTTTGTTGCTGTAATTGCAAAGAGTTTCTCTTGCTTTTTATTAACTCTTTTTCTCAATGACTTTAGTGTCTCCACAAAGCTCACGCATAGTTAATCATGCCAGTAGGAGCAAGAGGTCTATTGCTCATAAACACTCTGCTATCTTTAACCACAGGGATAAAGGGGCATAGCTGGAAAAGCAGAGATATTATGGGTCAGTCAATCTGTCAAATGTTGGTGTCAGCTAGAAAGAGTCAAGTCTTTTGCTGTCAGTCTGTAGACCTAATTCTTTAAAGTCTCAAAACAAAAAGTGTGAAGTGTCAGTCAGGGATTAGCATCTTAGATAATCAATGCACTGACGTTTTCCTTTGTATATGAGCAGCCTTTATCTAGACAACAGTGTTGATTAATCTATAAGCAAATGTATACATTTTAAGATGAGAGGTATTCAATGAGAAGAACAGATGTGAGCTGAGACTGCTGTCTGAGGGAAGTCTGTCTCAGGTTTTAGCGTTGGCTCTGCTGTGGTGCAGCTTTTGAAAGCTGTGAGCATGCACCCTGCTAACTATTTGAGTTATGCCATTGACGTCAGCACAGCCATAAAGCAGACAAACTGCCCTTCCCCAACGAACAACCCTGCCAAATGGCCTGCATGTCTTCAAATAAGCTCAAAGAGAAAGAAAGAGAGAGAGAGAGAGAGAGAGAGAGAGAGAGAGTTAGGAGTAGATGCTTTTGTTTGGGTGTTTTAATCAGATTTAAATCTTCTATGGACAGCTAGGAAAAACAGTCTCCAGTTATTTAAGAGAACTAAGACAAAAAATGACATTAGTGGCTCAAAGTTTTATTTCCTTCTCAGAAAATCAGAACGAGGAAATAAATCACAAATACAAATATCTGTGAGTCAACTTATTGGAAGTTGTTTATGCCATTGCAGGTGAACTTACAGGTTTGTTAGTTATCTTTCATTAGAGAGGCCTTTTTAACATTCATTCCAACACAAGCATACTTTCCAGTTTTGAGAAACATTCACGTAATGCTTCACATTAGACAACACACTATTATACTATACCGACTTCTCACAAATTTTACTTAAAGGATTAGTTCATCCAAAAATGAAATGTTGTCATGGTTTATTCACACCCATATTATGTTGTCATGTGGTATGTTATGTGAAAACAAAATATATATTCTATACAACAAAAATCAATGACAATGGCTCCAAAAAGTAAATAATATATATATATTTTTTTATATTATTAAGTATATATAAAAAATGTCCATTAATGTTAGATTTGTTAGGGCATATGCTAATCCAGTGATCACTTGCTATCTCTGCTCTTGTGTTTTTGTATTCACTGCCATTACTTTGCCCCGCTGATGGTCATAAATTTGCCAGATGAGCAGATAAATTGTGTGACTGAAACAGATGAATAATTTAGAAAGAAAAGAAAAAACAGTGACGGAACGGAGTGGTGAGCATGATGACCGCAGGTTTGTTTTATTGCTGTGTATGCTGTAAAATAGTTTTTAGCTTTTAGTTGGTAATGACTTGTCTCCACCCAACTCCCCTCTGCCACCCTTTATTCCACCCTAGTTCTTTCATTCATATGGATTTCTTTATTGACCACAGATGAAGTTACACGTGAATCCAAATGGCATTTTTGCACCCTTTGTAGGGCACTGTGGGAAGGGCACTGCTACCCGCAGGGTTGTTTCAAAACATATTTGAGTTTTTTTTTTATCGATTTATTTGCTACATGAATCTTAACATCTATAAACATAATGTTTTGCATATAAATGCTAAACGAATAAAGTGTCAGTGACATGTAGTGACAAATACGCACATACAGTATGAGACAGTAACATACAGTATGAGACAGTAACACTCTGCCCTTGTGGGTAGGACATCATAATGTTTAATTCCAAATTGATTTCACCCATTATCTGGCTACGATTCCAAAGTCATTAAAAGTCCAGCTGGTATCCATTAAAACGTCCATCATGAATTTCTTCTAGCATTGCACATCATACTGTATGCTACTGACCCCAGATTCCCTTAGGAATCTTCGTTGGCTGTTCCAGTAATGGTATGAGTGAAAGAAAAACCAAACCTGACAAAAGTTAGAGCTAATTGGGTTATGTTGGCTTCCTAGTCTATGGTAATGGGGTTGGAATGGGTCAGCGAATTACTGACAACAGCCCTATTGAGGTCTGTCAATACTCTAGACTTTGGTGGCAGGGTTCAAGCCAGGTGAAAGGACAAAGCCTTCCCTGTGTGTGTATGTTCACTTTACCACCACCAGGACCTCGTGAATACAAGTTTGTATGATGTGTGGTCGCTTACCCCACGTCCCCTCACTGAACTGACTATTGACTCATGAAATGCTGCTCATCAATTCTGAATTTAATGGAACAAATGTGGAAATTTCCAAATGCCACTGTCAACAGAGTGATCTCATTCGGATTCTATGTGTTTGTACATAAAGTGAACAAACATACAGTTTGCTACCTTTGGACAGACACTGAAATGTAAACGATTAACACATTGACAATATCTAAAAAGAATTCTAAACAAAGTTTAGAGAGATACACAACTAGTGTCAAATCAAATGTTAACTTGTTTTATTAATTTCTGCTCAGTTATTATAAATACATTAAATCAACCAATCGGTTTCTACAAATCTAATATTCTGTGAAGCTTAAAGGATTCATAAACATACATATGTTTCAGTACAGGGGTAATAAAATGCTTTCAGAATATTACAATTGTATTGTAATTGTTTGTTGTCTTTTGTTAATAATGTAGCTATATATAAAGCACAGCTCACACATAAGACAGTTTAAAAACAAGGTGGTTTCTGTTGGGTAATACGGTGAATCTGCATGACCAACTTAAACCTGTTACAAAACCTTGTGCTAATCTTCCTCCTCACACAGAATTCTTGATCATGTGGTTTCCTATTAAAATGACCGGATTTCACAAACAGATATTTAAAAAAAAAATGCCAAATGTGACAGCACCTTCATAATGAAACTTTACATATATATACCTATTTATCAATACTAATGTAATAATATTGATTGCGAACATGAAAACCATTGTTTTCATAACTCCAAATATGGACTTATTGTTGATATCTATTGTTTTCTAGCTCTACCTGTGTTTACAAGTGATTTTTTTATGTCCTGCTATGCTTTTCATTGCCTTATTGGGCAAATGTGAGTTTTTTAGCCTGGAGATGTGTGAAGAGGTGATTCTGACCATAACTGAACAAATGGGTGTGAGGAATGAGGAGAAGGGTTTGGATCAAGACTGGGCAGGAGTTTTAGACCACTGTTGCTTGGTTCTTTGTGTGCCATGCCGTTTCCTATAGTTTTCCTCTTGGCAGTTATTTTAGCCAGTTTTAGTTCTTGATTCTGAAGCATACCCTTGTAAATGAGTTTGGAATATGTCTGGAATAGTTTTAGAGAGGCGGATGGACAGCTCCATGATGGAGAAAGAAGAACTGAGGGGGCTGTTTTACAACACTCAGGCCCTGTAATTTGGATGGATCTGGTCCCTGTCTCTCTCACACCCACACAAATGGAAATGGGGCCAAGTTTGTATCACAAACTGGAACAAAAAAATAAAACATTTTATGTTTTAACAATTTAACATTGAAATTATGAAACTGAATTATTTGTAACATATTCTAACCTTTAAATGAAAAAAAAAAATTGGCCCTCAGTAACTCATTGCTCACTGGCGGTCCTTTGCCATTTTCTCTTTTGAAAATATGGCTTCAAAGTCTCGTGTTTTGTGTGGTCTAACATGCCCAATTCAACAAGCACCCGTTTCAACTTCTGCGGAGGACTCCCATTCATGTGGTCGGGTCGTCTCACTGCGGTCTTTTCCAGCACTCTTCGTTTATTCAATGTGTCTGTTGTTGAAGTCCTCAGAGCCAAAACAGTGGCTTCTGCCTCTTAATGGAAAACATTTTTTTTTTAAACCAGTTTTATGCTTCTCAGAAAATTGGCATGTTGAAACCACCATAAAATGAACTCATGGAATGTCCCACATAGTTCTATGATGCTCCACTGTTGCATTTAAAAGAGCATAACATCTGTTGAGAGAGGTTGTTGCATCATAAATGAGTACAGTATCATTTTTGTGCACAGAATTGCCTTTCACATTCACTTTGAAAAATCAAGAACCTCTTGTGCTTCTTTGCCACACTAAAGGCTCAGAAATGAAGCTACTGAATCTGCTGTAAAATGTGTTGTCTGTATGGCTCTTTGGAGGTCAAAAAACATATGTCAGAAATTACTGACACATTCAGTCCTCACAATCCTACACATTGCTGCATGGACTGTTGAGCAATATTTTGCTGTGAGATCCACACCAGTGTGGGTGCATAGTGGCCACAAAGGGGGCGCTCTGGAGCATCCTCTGAAACCTACAGTACAGTACAATGGCAAATAAGACATCTTGTGTCAGGGGTGTCAAACTCAATTCCTGGAGGGCCAGAGCCCTGCAGAGTTTAGATTCAACCCTAATTAAACACACCTAATCCAACTAATCAAGTCCTTCAGGCTTATTTGAAAACTACATGGTATGTGTGTTCGAGCAGGGTTGGAACAAAACTCTGCAATTTGATTGAACTGAGTTCTATTTATTTTTTATAGCACTTATGACAACAAATATTCTTTCAAAGCAGCTTTACAGAGAATTTTACCAGTGAGCAAGATGACAATGTTGATGTTGAGAAGCTCCATAGAAAGATACTAGACAGACTATTCTTAAAAAGTATGTATGGAAGAAGATATGATCCTACATGTATTCTAAATTACCAGTACATATTTTTATAAAGGTTGATGATTTGTTTTAATAAATAAAAAAATAATATACTGACTTTTTTCTAAAGAGTCAATCTTCTGGTAAAGAGTCTCCAATCCCAAAAAAATCTATATATTTTTTTTATTTGAATAATATATAATGTGATTTAAATGATATTGTTTGTGTTCCTTAAATTCAGCAAGCCATTAGTTTTTCACTGCTGACAGAGAGAAACCCATTTGTTACACTCTTTCACAATGTCCTTTGGCTACAAAAAGCTTTTCCAGAATTTCCCCAACTCTTTCTTTCTTTTATATCTCTCTCTCGTCTTACAATCAGAACCAGAAGAAGTGCTTTCTTAGTAGGTCCATTGAGATTTGAGATGACGTCAGTGGTCATACTTCCTCTTTATTGGAATTGCTATAGTTTATGCTTCCACTGCTTGACTAAGCATTGAGACACTACCCATGAATTCAGGAGGGGCATAGATGAAGGAATGAGAGAAAGAGAAAGAAAGGAAGAATGACACATGGAAGCACATGCTTTCAAAAAACTTCTCAATGCACATCGGGGAAACAGACACACACACCACATCTGACAGCTCACACACATATGCACAGCACTCAGCCATGACTTTAACACCCTCAAACGACCAGAAGACATGATTTGATATTTGTGATCTGCAGTAACCTCAAATGACACATATGCAAACAGTTTGTGGCCGCAAAACCCAACCTCTCGGCATGCTGATACTTTTTCTTATAACACCACACCTACGCTTGTCCTTGAATGATGCAAGTCAAGTTCACACATATCAATCTATCATTTATTTATTATTTTTGTTTGTTTGTGGATCCGTAGTGGCAGCTTATTAGATGAGATCTGTCCTCTTTTGTCTGTAATTAAATGACCCCATGGTATGTGGGTTACTGCAGCATGGCCATATGTCCACATCTTTCCTGGGCCATTGCCTCCTTTTTCCGAATCTGCTAGGACCGTCGGAGCTTCTGTGTCTGTCTTTCCTGCAAGTCTCGAAGGAAGAAAACGGGGAAAAACCCTTCTTACGCACATGTGGCCAGACACCTCACTGGTCCTGTCAAACATGCTTTGCCTCATAATGACAGATTTCAGACCCAAGACTTGTGCGCACATCACCTTTTCAGAGTAGTGTATGTATAGAAATAAGAGGAGACAGAAATGCGAATTAAATAAAAAAAAAATATATAAACTTTACAACATAACTGTACTTTGCAATAACAAATAAAGTTAACTAAACCTTATACCATAATGTTTAAATCAAGTCAAAATCTATCTATCTATCTATCTATCTATCTATCTATCTATCTATCTATCTATCTATCTATCTATCTATCTATCTATCTATCTATCTATCTATCTATCTATCATTCTACTGTATCTATCGTTCTATCTATCATTATATATATCCATCACTTGATATATAATAGTATTATTTACAGCTGCTTTTGTATTGTCTTTATTTTTCTATTGAACATAATTCAGTAATAGTTTAGATTAATTTAGATTAGACTGTTTAAACCAATTCAAGTATTTCATGTAAATATTCTCTAAAGCTAAAACTGGATATAACTTTGGGACCTGAGTCTTATCTAGAGACAGGAATGTTAGAGACTTGAGGGTGGTCTTTTGACTTGGGTCAGTAAGCAACCACCTAGCGACCACCCAGAACACCCTAGCAACTATATACCAATGCACCACAAACCACTCAGAACACCTCAGCAACTGTATACCAATGCTCTGGCAGCCACACGCACACCCTAGCATCATGGCAGTTTTTCATGGGCATGCACTATTCACATTTCCTTTAGAAATATACAAATGTGGTTATGCTTAGCTGCTCTCTTTTAGGTATAAGGCTGGTTTTGTCTAGTTTTGTGAAAATGTAAACCCTTTTTCTAACTTTCCGACATTGCTTTGGTGTTGTAGTCTACAGGTACCTCTCCATATGCTAAAAAATAGAAAGAAAAAAAAAGAATGGCCCACATCAAAGAGCTTTTTTTCCCAGTGTTCAGAGAGCAAATATGCTTGTGTGGCTTTGAGCATGTGGAGATTAGAGAGAAGTATCATTCGACAGGGCCCTGCTAAAGTTCTACTGCTGTGTTGTTCTGCAACTAGGAGACCCACCACAGCAAAGTCAAAGGCACACAAGGGCTCGTCTGTGTCCCAAAGCCACAGGGCACCGATTCACCAAACTCCCCTCTACTGTAAACACATCTATGCTTCAACAAGATCCACACAAACACAGCTTACTCCGTTGCTTCATACATTTCTGGGGTGTGCAAGGAATGATGCAAACCCATTTACGTACATCTTGACATTAATTTAAGCGCATGATAAAATGTGGTGCTGTGTCATTTTTTGTGTCTGTGTAAATGTGCTTTTTGTTGCTTTTGTTTCTTTTGTTGGGTTGAACAGTATAGTACAGACTTTTGACACTATTTGATTTATCTCATAATTATTTAAAAAGGTATTTGTTTCCAAGTAGATTGAAAATGTTTAATATAAAAGCAAATATTGTAAAAATCTAATAAAAATGAAAAAAAATGTATTGTATACAAAGAAGAAAATTTCTTTCTTTCTTTCTTTTTTTAAAATATTTTTTATATGCACCAATATAACAAAAAAACAGCAATATTTCCCAAACACACTAGCGTTCAAAAGTTTGGGGTCGTTAAGAATTTTTAAAAGTTTTACAAAGAAGTTTCTTCTGCTGACCAACTCTGCATTTGCTTGATCAGAAATGCAGAAAAACAGTAATTTTGTAAAATATTAATTAAATGTAATAGCTCTATCTTAAAATATTTTGAAATGTAATTTT
Source organism: Cyprinus carpio (assembly GCF_018340385.1). NCBI lineage: Eukaryota > Metazoa > Chordata > Actinopteri > Cypriniformes > Cyprinidae > Cyprinus > Cyprinus carpio. The sequence goes on along the minus strand of NC_056577.1, from coordinate 20,101,245 downwards.
GTTTTGTTTTGTTTTGTTTTAGGAATGTTTGACTTTTAAAAAAATTGCAAGTTTTATGAAAACTTTTAAATACATGCAAAATGCAAAAATTCCATGCAGGGCAAAAGTGAGCAGTTTTGAGTGATGCAAATGAATCTGATTGACAGAAATTAATTAATCAAATTTACTGAAGTTTGAAATAAAGATGCTAATAAAATGTCTTCCAGAAAATTGGCATTTAGGAAACCTAAAAAATAAAAATTTTAAAAAATTTAAATAAGAATAAATGAAATCATTGAGATGCTGCTAAATTGTACATTTCCATTGAAATCACTGTGAATATACAGTGAATATTTGTGTCTTAAAATGTGCATGTATTTTTAATTTAAACATGCATTTTTGCAAGATTTCTGCAAGTGTTTTTCACAACAAGAACGTGTGTGTGTGTGTGTGTGTGTGTGTGTGTGTACAAGTTTATACAGCAAGCTTTGCAAAGTAACACCCTTTTTTTCTCTCTATTGACATCAGAGCATACAAAAGCCAGAAATGATAAAAAGGGGAACTGATGAGAGAGAGAGAGAGAGAGAGGGAGAGAGAGAGAGAGAGAGAGAGAGAGAGAGAGAGAGAGAGAGAGAGAGATGCCAAACGGGGCAGTGAAATGAGGAAGCACAGAGCCAAGAGGCTGCATCACCCCAACACAGCCAACTCTCAGACATGAGTGAGAGTGGCACGCAAAGAGAGGGTGACACTGAGAGAGTCAGGAGGGGGTGAGAGGAAGGGGCACGAAGCCAAAGAGGCAGTATCACCTAGCCACAAGGACCAGGCCAATGAGAGGGATCAAGCAGGGGGGGAAATCTCTCACAGCTAGCACTCAGAAGAACCCACTCTCACTCTCTCATACAGTCTGGGAGTGTGTGTGCGTGTGTGTGTGCGAGCCCAGGATGAAGGATAGTCTAGCGGGCTGTGCTGGAGTGGCCGTGCAGCAGGATTTTCACGGTGCCCCCCTTTCTGTGTGTCTCTGTCCAGACGAGTCCTACCAGAAGCTGGCCGTGGAGACCATGGAGGAGCTGGACTGGTGTCTGGATCAGCTGGAAACCATCCAAACATACCGCTCCGTCAGCGACATGGCCTCCAACAAGGTGAGAAGATGCAGCACATCACTTTTAAGAGCTCCTTTGGAAGTTGTAAAAACTGTCAGAGGATGCTTGTGCAGTAAAGCGCGTTCAAGAACTTCTTCCTGATAGTTTGTAATGCTTCTGTCAACGGCCGCTTTGTGAATGGGGCTATTGAGAGTCAGTCCTCATGCAAGTTAGTTTGCATTCAAAATTCAAGCTGCTGTTTTCTAGTTTGCTTTTGGAATCTATTTGAATATGCAGAATATACACTCGATTTTAAATTTTAAGGTTTATTTTGATTTAGTTGTGGTGCATTTTCCAAGGTATTTGAAGTACAAGGCCTTCGAGATGCCACATCACTTTATTATCATAACAGTCTCACACATTCTCTGTATAAATGTGTTAGCAAGTCTTCCGAGCTTATTGAACAGGTTATAGCATGTCTTTTTTACAGCACGTTTTTCCACACCCCTTTGTGTTGCTTTGGAAATGCAGTATACTGCGGTGTGCTCTGAAATTGATTTGATTGACAGCTTGTGGGCAAATTTTATTAACAGTGAGGTTTATCAAGTTAAATGTTAACTTTTTATTAGGAGATCTATTTTTTTCCCTCTTTTTAGACTTGAATACATGTACAGCACTTAATTGCATAATCAAAGCAATATGATATACAATATAAATAATTTTTTGAAACACAAATAGCCTATTTTCTCATAAAACCTCTGCTTATATGACAAGCACAATATTTATCAGTGTTACAAACTCGTATGTACATGTTTCAACTTATTTTGTTTATCATCCGTTTTTACTTACACTATGTGTTGTTTTCACATCTTTGTCAGTGTCATCTTATGTGATACACTGCATATCTCCACAGTGTGTGTGTGTGTGTGTGTGTGTGTATGTCCTGCAGCTGTGACTCAGGTTTCCTGTCTCCTTCCTAAGCACTAGCCGGGTCCAGACTACAATAGGAGTGAGTGCTGTATGGCATGGCAAGGCCGCACTCCCTGTTTGTTTCTCCCTCTGCTGACGTCAAACAAGCATACACTGCAGCATGGGGACTTTTACTGCAGACAATAGGGATGAATACATACACACTAACTCCCGCACACACATTCAATCATACAGATGCTTGTACTGGAATTCTCACTGTTAATAATTTTCATAATCATTCATTTTGGCCGGTTTTCCAGTAAAAGTATAAGCATTCTTAAAACATGAGCATTTCTTTTCATGGAAATATGCATGTTAATACTTTTTATTAAGAAGATTTAAGAAGATTATTATTAAAATGATTTTGACCGGGGGTTTTTTTCTTTTCTTTTTTAGGGCAGATGTATTTACTTATTTTTGCATAAGCCTCACTATATTTTGTCAGACTTATTCTTAAACAAGAAGAATTTAAAATAAGGTTTCTCAAAAACTTTTGTGCACAAATTTGCATATTAAGTAAAATGATCAGTCTAAGGATATAAATATATAATTTTACTGGAATATGTTCATGCATGCAGGCCAGCAATGAGATGCATGCAATAATATACAATATAATACATATGCAAGAAAATGGGACAATTACAAAGCCTGTGACTGTGTCATGATTGGCTCAAGACACGCTCATATGCTAGGAGCTTTTGTATGAGATTGTGGAAATAACACATAAAGATAGCCATCAGAATTGTACAGAGAATACCAGGACATCTGACCTTTTGCTACCCTTTTAGACGCCTGTCCCTGATATTTAGCTGTATGTGCATATGTGTGCATGTAAAATCTATACAGTATCAGCTCCAGGATCTCTCTGCCAACATACATACATATATATATATATATATATATATAATATATTGTTTCAGTCAACTGGACATTCCAGTCAAGATAGCAGAACTGCAGACTCACTCTTTTTGTTATAGTTGTTTAAATAGTCCATGGCCAAATGTAGTCACTGAATTGAAAAGTTATGAGAGAAAACATGGTTTATAATACATGAACATTTCCTTTTTGGACTATTTTGATAAAGTTCAGTCACATTTGATCATATGTTTATAATGAAATTCCTATGGAGAATTAAAAATAAACTTAATGTAATATAAACCTAACATCATGTTTATATTACATAAAATCTTTTTTTAAAATTGCAGACTTCCCAATCTTGTTAAATTTTTGAGATTTCTTTTAAAAGTAACATTAAGAGGGGACACTTATAAAGTCCCCAGGAGAAAGCTCAGGATACATAAAAGTTTCCACTTCCCTTCTATATGTAATCTCATGGTCTAGAAGAAGAAAATGAAACATTAAAGATTTCATTTGTGATTATCCTTTGGGTGCACCTTGTAAACGTTCTAAATTTTATAACTACCATTTTTCTTATTTGCAAGTCAGGACGTCCTATAGATCTGCATATGCGTGGCAGAATATATGTTTGCTCTGATGCCTTCAAGAGATTACATCAGTTTGCTTGACCTGATTCTAGAGCACACTATTTACCCTATAAACTGTTGCAATGTGGTTAGAGTTCCAGTGTATGTGTGTGTGTCAGAAGGAGGCGGTCCCTCTGTGAGAGGGGTAGTGTGTATACACTGATACACTCACACACTGAAGGATAGTCAGCGCTCACAGCTCAAAATTAGTCAGTAACGTTATTGCGTCTGTCAAACGCCAAACCTTGAGACTCAAGACAGCCAGGGTGACACAAACTCACAGCAAGCAGGACTTAGAAAACTTAACTCACTTAAAATGGGAGCTTGCTGCTTTGAGAGGAAAGAACAGAGAAAGATCGGAAAAGTTAACTGCTGGAAAAAGGTGAGCCTCTATTTTATACTTATAAGTTGTTAGTGGGCTGTTCATTTTTGTTGGAAGTTACTTGGTGGATTTTTCAAGGACATAACTATTGCCTAAAGTAACTTTTTTAAAATTTTTATTTCTGAATTCTCAGGATGTGTGTGCTTTATAGATGTGAAAGTGAATTCCTGAAAAGGCTTATTTTTTTTGCACAGGACTTGATTGTTTTGAGAAAAGTTACAAATGAGACAATGTGTGGTCATGTAAGCAGTGGTCTTTTAGTTATAACTTTAAAAAAAATGAGTTGTGCAGTCACATATTTATAATATAAGCCAGTCAGAGCCATGTAATATTGAACTAATGGTCTCAAGTCAAACTACTGTTAGTTTCTAAAGATCCTGCATAATTTGTTTGTTGTAGACTGAGAGCACCAGTATCAGCTTGCATGAAAATTGTTGTTAAATTATGTGTAAATGTTCAGTTTGTGCTTTTTTTTCTGATAATTGAAACACTACAAACTATCTTCATCAATTTTAAAGTTCCTTTCTAAACTTTAAGTTTTCCTGTCCCTGTTTTCTGTGTGGATATAATTGAGACTAAAGCAGCTTAAAGTATTTTAGCCTGTAATTTAATAACTAAACTGTGGCCATTTGTGGCTTTTGTACACACACACATTTGTGCACATTGAGAAATTCAGAGGAAGTGAAACGTTGCGCTTGTATCCTCAGGCATTGTTGGTTTGTCACACAAAGAGCTGTTGATTTCTTCAGGAGCTGTTGTGTCATTATTGATGTTACCGTATGAATATACCGGAGAACTCGTTTGTCATCTCAATGTGCGTCACAGTCCTTCAAAGTTTTCTTCCAGCGATCATCATATACAGTATCAGTGGTTGTTAAGAATTTGCAGATTTTGCAATTATGTGCTTCTCAAGTGACATCATTCAGTGCCGTAAAATTCCCACAATTTCTGACCAAGAAACAGATGGGGGGTTTCCCACTAGATGATATACACAAGACATTTCCTGTAAATAGATGTTATTAAAAAACATCAGTGTATACAAGTTTTATACAAGTTTGAATACAGAGAGAGATGTGAAAATAAGAATATAGACAATGGAAGAGCTGTGAAGAAGTGAAATGTATTTTGATGATTGATTGACTCGCCTGTCCTACATCAAACACATTGATACATTAGATAAGGTCATTATGGCAGTACAAATTAATTGAACATGCTGCCGGCGAACAGTGTGAGGTGACTGCACAAAGCAGTAGCTCACTTAATATCTGTGGGTATATACTGCCCACTAGTGGAGAAAATAAAATTGCATCTAATTGCTAATTATTCCATTCTAAAGAAATGCCCAAATGAAAACTTGCAACTACGTACATAGAAATTTTATATGCATATTTTCTGCCAATGGGTAGTTGACATGAAATACATTTGGGAAGCATGTCCTTTGGTGTCTCAAGCCATGCTCTATGAAACTATTTTAAAAAGCAATTTGCTTATTATTTTTTAATTATAATGTAGCTTTTATGAGGTAATGTTAACTGAGATACTGAAGGAAATGTGGAGAGAATATTTGTATTAAAAAAAATTATGACCGTGTAGGATCATTTAAATGAATTACTGATGTCGAAAAGGTACAAAAAAAAAGGGAATCGGTTACAGGACAGAAAAAATGTCAACAAAGTGTCAACTATGATTTCCTAAATAATTTTTTTTTTTTTGCCTCTAAATGCCTTACACGGGGAATCAATGTTAGGTGATAGAATCGGTTAGCTTTAATCAAGTGTTTGAAGGGTCTTTCTTTGAGAATAAAATTCCCTTCATTCACCCTTTACTCTTCTCAGAGCAGAAGTGAGTGCACATCCGCCCCACTACAGCCATGTTTCTCACAGGGCTTAGAGAGACACACTCACATGGATTTATTGATATGGATGATAAGAAGAAATGTGAGGCGTGGAAAGCAGCCCGTCTTTGATATGTCACAGTTGTTTACAGCTCTGACTAGACGTCTCGCGCATCGCTGAGGAACCCCCACTGCAGCATAATGCAGAGATTCTCGCTATTTTCCATTTTTCTCTTTCCCCCCTCTTTCCCTTTCTCCCTCCCACTCTCTTTTTCTCATGAAGGTGCACAAACACAGACACGCACACACATTTCACAGTTCGGAGAATCCAAAATCACTGCATGAATTCTTTTAGCTTCTCAAATCTGAGACCAACTTCTATGTGTTAAGGGGCGAAAACAGGCTCAGTTGCAAGTAAATAACAAATATACTGTTAAAAAAAAAAAAAATGATTATTAAATAAATCTAAGATTATTAGAGAGAAAAAGTAAACACTAGATACAATGTTAATTTCAATATTACTTGCTGTTTCTTTGTAATTATTAATGAAATTTACTAGCAATTTTTTGAGTGTAATTTGTTTCAATGTAAATCATTTGTGTAATTGTGCTTCTAGTATGGTTGAGAAATGCACCATTTTATCCATCATAGGTGAGTGTGATGAGGACAGCATGGTCTGGTCTGCTGTTTTTGGGCACTATAAAGATTGTCCATTTGGGAAAAATTATACAAACACCATATTCACTAAGGGTTTTCCCTGTCATTGGACTCTGCTCCCGGTGGCTTTATCAAGGACAGCTCATCGATTTTGGACATTTGCCTTCTCCCCATTCTGATGAATTGGGGGTTGATTTGGCAGATGTTATTGAGACGCAGTGGTGTCCTCGTGATTCCTGGGCAGCCATCTTTGGAGGCTGGGGAGGGAGGGAAACCTCAGCGGCAGCCCATGTCACATGATGCTGTTGCCATGGCGTTGGGATGTTGGTGTAATTGGTGTTTGGATGTAGACGGAGAGGCAGAGAGAAAGAGAGAGAGTCATGGGGGGTGTTGATGTCACCGAAAAAAGACAAAGAGAGGCAATTATCCAAGTCTCCTCTCCCACCATACTCTATGGTAAAAATAGCACAGAGCACCATGTGAAACATCATGCATTGTGGGAATGCAATAAAGAAGGCTGACCAAGCCTGAAAAAACCCAGACTCATCTTTGCAAGCGCTTAAAGTTATTCTCAATTAGGAATTCCTTAAAGTCTATAAATTGTTCCCAAAAAGCCAAGAGCGTCCTTAGATCTCCCTGTCTTTTTCTTCTCGCGCTTTCCCTACATAACAAAGCAGGGGCTCCCCCCCTCCTCTGCCATCTCTATGTCAAATCATATGTGCCTGTGGAGTGTGTTGCTGGGGCTGACAGACTCGAGACCGGGGGAGAGACGTGTGAGGGAGGGGGCGAGGCAGAAGGAGAGAGAGAAAGACAGAGCAAGATGATGAGAGAGTGCGAGCGTACTGCAGCAGCGGAGCGGCACTAATCCAGCAGAGGAAGACCCCCCTCCAGCCAGATGAGCATCCCAGCATTTTTTTTCCTCATCCCTCCCTCCCTCTGCTCCACTGCTCCTTCATCTCCTCCATAATTCACTGGCACTTCCAGACCCTCCGCTTCGCTTCCAGCTCCGGCCACCGCTCTCTGGATCATCCTCCAACCCAGGACGGGTGTTCCCATCCGTTGTCGGCCACCGCTCGTATCTGCAGCCATGGACAGTCAACGGCAGAGCGATTCGGCCGAGAGCTGCCATGAAGACAGCTTGTGTCTGCTTTTCAGCTACTAATCCATACCAAGCAGAGTAGGAGAGGAGAGAAGAGGGGATTTTTCGTTTTTCCCAACCAGAAGAATCCCTTTCATCTGCCTCTCTCTGGCTCTTTTCCTTTGTGGTATAGGAGTGCGCTGTTGTGGATTTCGGGAGATTAAATACGATCCAAAATGCCTGAGGCCAATTACCTTCTCTCTGTATCCTGGGGTTACATTAAGGTGTGTATGGTGGCTACTGAGCTGTTTTTTGGTCTGCTTAATGGAGGTTGGTTTTGGTTCGGTGATTGTTGGTGGTCTAGAGAGACACTGAGGAGGAAAACCTACAGCAAGTCTCGCTGTGTGGCATCCTGTCCTGGAATGTCTAGATCTGAGTTCCATTTTGAGCAGTTCTTTTCAAAACAATCTGTTGTATTTCGGATGAGATGTTAATTTGGATGTCATAAGCACAGTTATATAGGTTGTTTTTTGTGATTTATCCCCTTGAACTAATGAAGCTTAAAAATGAGATGTGGCGCAGGATATGGCTGCCGTTTTTTGACTTATTTAATTATATATGCATTTGTTTATTTATTTCTTGCCAACATTGCGTCTTTTGGAACCACATCAGTGCTTTTGGAACTTATAGTCATACATTATATGTGGGGAAAAAATGCTAAAGAAAAATATTACTTTAAACTTGGCAACAGTTTGAAAATCGCAATTTACAAATGAAATCTCAACCAGTGTCTTCCTTGTCTTTCATTATTTATGCATTTGCATTTTTTTACGCTTGGTATGATGTATAAGAGATTTATTTAGAAACAAGATAACTTAATGCATTCAAATTTATACATAAATATTTTTAAATGGAGATATCACGATTTAAATATATTAAATATTAAGATATTTGATACGATTTTTATAATATTTATATTTATTATATTATATATTTGGTAATATTTAACATTCTGTACCCCATAACAAATTGCGGTATTGTTTGTAAATGCATGTCTATATAAAGGAATTTTAAATATGCCATTTTGCAAGACTTTGGAAAATGTCTGCCTTACTCAATGTTGAACCTTTTTAATATTTTTGACTAATGATTCTCCCTCTCTATCTTTTCCAGTTCAAGAGAATGTTGAACAGGGAGCTGACGCACCTCTCTGAGATGAGCAGATCTGGCAATCAGGTGTCAGAGTTCATCTCCAACACCTTCCTAGGTAATCACACACATATTTACTCTTGCACTAAAACACCCGCAGTCATCGCTAAACATTGGCTATATACAGTATGCGCCATTGTGGATTGAATTTAGGCTGCGTCATTTCTAAAACTGTTTAGACTCACTGATGCTGTCTATCTAAAAGCTATAAAAACAAGGAAAAATAAATCCATTATTTGTGAAAGTGTTATACATTAAAAGATAAAACATGGAGTAGGCTACAAAGGCTCATTTTGTTCGTGGAATGCCATGAGATGGCATCAGACTTTTGTTTCTGCATGAGGAGAGAGATCCCCAATGCAGCATTTGGAAAAGAAGAAGGGGAGGGTGGAAAGGAGAGTAAAATTATGGGAGGTAGGAAGAGACGGAGGGGGATGGGATCCTGCTGTAAAGCAGTGCTGACGGTGGAACCCCACAGCACGGAACATCCAGGCAAGAGAACCTGTGACTCATGCAGCTCCTGTGCTCTCATCGAGACACCATCGCATACCCCGTCTAAACACACAAACACTCATGTACCTTGCCGCAGTCTGAGATCCCATTTAACTACAAAAAATAATTTCTTAATCATATTTTTTTCTTGCTTACTAATAAAATAGATTTTTTTTCTGATAAAAAGGCAAAAATGAAGATAACAAAAAAAAAATGTTTTTGCAGTTTAAAAAGGATTGAGATTTGAAATTTGATTATGAAATCTGCAAAAATATTGGTGTCCATTCTGATGGTGTACAACTTTGTGGCTGGATTATTTGGGACTAAAAGTGTTTTGATTTTTTAATCTGGGATTAAATGTTAGCTGTGAAACATCTGTGCGCTGCGTCACGTGTGGCTGCTTTCTTTATGCCTCTGTGATTTCGCTGCCTGCATCAAAACAGAGATGAGATTAAATCTGACCCGGACATAATGTCTCTTTACTTTTTTTCTTGCCTTTTCTGAAATCTTGGATCTGTGCCTACAGTCTGTACACGTGGCTTGCCTTTGGTTGTATGCTTTTTAAATGAGAAGGAGACATGGAGTGACATGTGACGGAGAATCCTGAAAGGAATGAGGCGGAGAGGCGAAAGGAAAAAAAGAGCTCTGATGGATGTTTATGAGAAAACAAGCAAATTGGCTATAATGAGCACTGCGAATGCTCCGTGGGATCAGATAAGAGGCATTTTCTCTTGATCAGGCATCTTTACCGCAGGAGAAGAAGAGAAAAACAGATAGAGGCTTTTGAGATGAAAGAGAAACAAGTGTTCCCTCATCCCCATCCCTTTCCGTTCCGTCATCGTAATAGGATGCCTCGTATTTCTTCACTCAGGATATAAGCCCATCTGAATGACTGCGGTGCTGATTTCGGCATGGGTTCATGTTTAACGGAGACATATGAGTGAAGAGGATAATGACTGTAATGAATTAACCAACCCTCATATTTCACCTCCTCTCATTCCCCATCAAGCCAGCGGCTATTACCAGGTGTTATCGCAGTCTTTCAGCTACATGCCAGAGCTTTATGGCAAGAGAGAACAACGTTATCTGCAGTAATTGAGAAACTGGAAATAAAAATTCAGTCCACTCGCAGCCTGTGGCTCCTTGAGACGGATTTGGATTAGCATTTCCACGAGGAATCCCTAACATGAAGGTTTATAGCATTATCAACTGCATTTTCACCCAAAGTTACGCCTTTCCTGTGTGCCCTTCGTTGTTTGTCAGCTGATATCTCCTGAGGGTTGACCTTTGGAGATGCCAAATGAGGCAGACACGGGCTCCCGTGCAGTTTGTTGACAGGTCTGTCACAGTGAAAATGGAGAGTGGAATTAGAGGAGAAGAAAAGGAGGGGCAAGCCCCGCTTGAATAGCTCAGTGGCAAAGTTGCTGTGAATTGGGTGTCTGTTCTGCCGTTCAAGGGCAACAGATCCTGAGAAGCACACGCACTGAGTGCAGATGTGAGCTATTCAGCTGTGGCACAGCACCTGGGCAAAAGGCGTCTGCTTACGTCACTAAGGGAAACACAATACATGGCTACCGGTTTCCCAACAATGGGCTTTTGTGTGGGCATGTATGTGTCTCGTCTGTGTGCAAACTACAATGAAAAGATTGAGTAATCTGGAATGCGATCTGCCAACAACTGACAGGGTTGTGCATGATCGGTATAGAAAGATTTGAGGACTATCACAGTTTCATGGTGACGAGTTAGTAAACGGTCGTTTTCCACATTGTCTGTGGAAATCTGAGTGCAAGGTTAGTTGCCACCAGGAAAGTGACCAAAATCGTTCTAATCATTTGGTTCTTGCTGTTCCTCACAGACAAACAGAATGATGTGGAGATTCCCTCGCCTACTCCTAAAGCCCGCGAGAAGAAGAAAAAACAGTTGATGACTCAGATCAGTGGTGTGAAGAAAGTATCCCACGGGCCCAGCCTCAACTGCGGCATCGCTCGCTTCGGCGTCAAAACTGACAAAGAGGATTTACTGTCAAAGGTAAGCAGAAGATTGAATGCTTGCTCTTTAGTGTGTTCGACTGAAAATTTCTGTTGATCTCATTCCACTTGTGTCTTCTCTTTCCAGGAATTAGAAGACCTGAATAAATGGGGCCTGAACATCTTTACAGTTTCAGAGTATTCTCACAACCGGCCTCTCACTTGCATTATGTACGCCATCTTCCAGGTCAGTTGTTCCTCCAGCCTTTCTTTTGCCTATGACTTCCAACATTTTGCAACAAAAATGTCACATGGTCCAAGATTGTAATAGTATTGCTTCTCTCTGTAACAGGAACGTGACTTGCTTAAGACATTTAAGATCCCGTCAGATACTTTTGTGACATATATGATGACCCTTGAAGATCATTACCACCAAGATGTGGCCTATCATAACAGTCTTCACGCTGCTGATGTGGCCCAGTCAACTCACATTCTGCTGTCCACACCTGCACTAGATGTAAGGACAATTTTTTCTTCAGGTGCAATTTTCAGAGTTTTCCCTCAAAGGATTTCATATATCTCACCATTTTCAATTTGTCCTAACAGGCTGTCTTCACGGATCTTGAGATCCTGGCAGCCATTTTTGCAGCAGCTATTCATGATGTGGACCATCCTGGAGTTTCAAACCAGTTCCTCATCAATACAAGTGAGTGTTCTCAATTCCCACCCTACTATCAGCATAAAGTTAATGGAGACACTTCATTTAATTCTGTATTTATTCATTTTAAACAGACTCCGAGTTAGCGCTCATGTACAACGATGAGTCCGTTTTGGAGAATCACCACTTAGCAGTGGGCTTTAAACTTCTCCAGGAGGACAATTGCGACATCTTCCAGAACCTCACTAAGAAACAGAGGCAGTCACTCCGAAAGATGGTCATCGACATGGTGAGGTTCTTCCCTTCTTTCTTTCTTTCCTTCCTTCCTTCTTTCCTTCCAGGCCACCTGCTTTCATTGACATTGCAGTGATTTATATGCTAACATATATTGTTCAATGTTTCCTGTTAACAGGTACTGGCCACAGACATGTCCAAACACATGAGCTTACTGGCCGATCTGAAGACCATGGTAGAGACGAAGAAAGTGACAAGCTCAGGAGTTTTACTCCTGGACAACTACACAGACAGGATACAGGTACAGGTCTTCCTGTTCTCCTTCCCTGTCAATGAATGATTCATATAAATTAGAGGAACGTAATGATTTGCATTCGTCTAAAATTGTGATGTTATTTCAGGTTTTGCGGAACATGGTTCACTGCGCCGATCTGAGCAATCCCACCAAGTCTCTAGAGTTGTACCGCCAGTGGACTGACCGCATCATGGACGAGTTCTTTCACCAGGGTGACAGAGAAAGGGAACGTGGCATGGAGATCAGCCCCATGTGTGACAAACACACTGCCTCGGTGGAGAAATCACAGGTTAGTTATTGTTTGATTCGTATGGTCTCTCCTGGAGTACCATATTTGAAGTACCTTGCAACATCTAATGCATTTTTCTCTCTTCAGGTGGGTTTCATTGACTACATCGTCCACCCGCTGTGGGAAACCTGGGCCGACTTGGTGCATCCAGATGCCCAGGATATCCTGGACACGCTGGAGGATAATCGGAACTGGTACCAAAGCATGATCCCCCAGAGCCCTTCCCCACCCTTCTACCAGCCCGACAAAGAAGGCAACGGTGGTGGTTCAGGGCCAGACAAGTTCCAGTTTGAGCTCACGCTAGAGGAAGAGGACTCAGAAGGCACGGAAAAAGACGAACAGAGCCAGGGTGATGAGGAAGAGGAGGTGGAAGAAGAAGACAGAGGGGAAGAAATGGAATCCACTACACACATCCAGATAGTTACCGAAGACGCATCACCTATCGACACATAGGACTCAGTGTCTCTTTATAGGCGATAGTTGTTTTTTCCCTTGCGAGAGGAGCAATCTTGCAGTTGATGCTTTTTAAAAAGCCCACATGGGGTGCTTTTTTAGGCCCTCATGGGAGGAGTATGTCTTGCCCTCCTTGCACTTACGTTTGGAGACAGTTTGGTAGGAGCTCTCAGGAAATAAATGCTGCAGACATTTTGGACCTGAACAATTGACAGGCGACTTTGATAAACATGAAGGATTGGGGCCAACGTGGACAGTGTGCTTGTTTGTTTACCTGCCGGTGAGGAGTAGACACTACTGAGAGGATTTCTCTTTTTTTTGTACCAACACAAACTTTTTGTAAAGCTATGGTTATGTGTTTTGGTCAAACACGAACTACTGAAGAACAAGTATTTGTAAAGAGAGAAACTGTTTACTTTTCTGTACCATTTGTCTAAAGACTGTGTGCCTTTTTACTATTGTCTTTTTAATAGTCTTTTATTTATTGAACACGTTTTAGTATAACTGTACGTTGAAATGTTTTCATTTTCTAAAGCAAACCAGACCGAACATGCAGAATTGTTTTTTATCTACGCTGGAGAGAGAACTTAGTGTCTTCCTTTATTTGGCAATATAACTTAATAATCCAAACATCTGACAAACTATATAGAAACAATGACAGAGGCACTCTCTGTTTATTCTATCTACATTTGTATCGGACTTTTTAAATATGAGCACAAACTCTGTTTATTTGGATCCGTGCATCATCCCATCCACATTAGGATAAAAAAAATCTGTGTTTGGTAAATGCATTGTTGCACAAAAAACTTTAAATGCCCTTAAATATGAAGACCCCATTTGCTTAGATCGTAAAACAAAATACAAGCACCCCCCAAAAAATCCAATCACTAGGGGTCTCATAATGTACTAAAATCAAAGGGAAGCCAAAGCTATATTCACTTAAACGTTAATTTGCATTCAATTCATCATAATTGTCTTCCTTACAGCAGCCATTTTTCATTCTTCCCATCATACCTCAGAAAGCAGTCTAAACTAGCTTTTGTAGCTTTTCTACACACTTTGATACAGTACATTTCCTCATTTATCTTCTGAATAAAACATCTTCTCTTGTGATTGGCTTAATTTTAAACATAGATGTCAACTGATTTCTTTCCCCATCTTGTAGAACACCAAGATATGATTAAATTTTTTTTAAAATTTACGTCTGCTGTAGTACTTCAACATTTACACTTGTCAGATTTCAACATGCCAGTTTTGTAATGAATCTATTGACGTTAGCATTGTTGTCTCATGCATTTTGTCACCAATAACGTTTATGTATACTTTGAGGTACTTTAACTACCTTACACTCAAAGTCTCAACAGTTAATGGCCAAAGTAGCATGCAAATGTACGTTAATGCGCACATATATATGTGTGTGTGTGTGTCTACACATTACTGTGTTTGTGTGTGCAAGCGTCCGTCAGGTCATTTTATCACCAGCCCACACTTTTCATGACTCCTTCCATTCACTTTGTTTCTATGCGCTCAGATTGGTCCTCTACTGTTTATAACAGTGTATTTATTACCGTTAACTGTACATAAGAAATAATGTTTCTTTGTAAATGGATTAATTTATATGCACTTGCATTACCGAAAATTGGTGGTGTTTCTTGTGTAGTGGGCTCTTGGACTGAGTCTGTTTTATTTAGTAATATTGTTTGTTTTAATATAAATAAATATATATTATATATACTGTGTATGAATATATTGCACAATTTTCAACTGCCCAGAACAGTAGCCTATGAGACACGCGACCCATTGGTAACGGGGAGAGTCTGTAGATAAGACATAAATGCATACTGTAGATGTCTGTCAGATATTAGAAGCTTTGTGTATCACTGTTTGCTGTAACATCGATAAATCAGTATCTCATGAGATTCTCACACAGAAAGTGGCCCTCAAATGTATACAACATTTTGAATGGAGATTGCTAAAAATGGCTCAGAAGTGGCCTGTAATGCACATTTACAGGAGATGAATTGGTCACTAACATCACAATCTCTGAACACCAATGTGAAATCGATATAATTACGAAAATGTGACCTTCTGTAATTATTTGTGCTAATGTGAACTATTTTTCTGACCTTGTTAGCAGTTTTAAAATTCAAATTGTCAGTATAACTTTGTTTATCTATGTTTGAGATCTTTTGGTCCGATTTGCGTCCAAAAGGATTCAACAGAATTAGTGCTATCTGCATGAGGGATGAGTTTTTATCGTCTGGTTATCCCACATTGTTGCAGGTGAATATTCAATGTTTCACACAATGTATGGTAATAATATTGTATATTGTGTTCAATAAAATCTGAAGCTACTTTTCTATGAAGTGATTAAAGACAAAGCATGAATATACTCTCTGTTTTAATGTCTTTCTTTATCGCTTTTATGTTAAATGAATTCTAGTTTATTTAAATCAATCTCCTTTTGAATTCACCCAGTTTATCCATTTGATTGATTCTAACTATATAATACAATATAACAGTAAAATAAATGAATAGACATAAAATATTATAATATTACATACAATATATACAATACCTTTTAATTATGACATAATATGTGCATCTTTCATTTAGGAAAATGCCATGATTTCAACAATAATAATTTTTTTAAAGAAATTAATTCTTTGATTAGGAATGGAAGCATTATATTGATAAAAATGACAGTAAATATATAAAAATTTCAAATAAATGCTGTTCTTTTAATCTTTCTATTAATCAAAGAATCCTTAAAAAAATGATCACAATTTCCACAAAAAAATTAAGCAGCACATCTATTTTCATTGATAATAAGCATGAATTATTTTAAATTATGTTATACATACATAATGCCATGATTTCAACAATAATAATTTTTTTAAAGAAATTAATTCTATGATTAGGAGTGGAAGCATTATATTGATAAAAATGACAGTAAATATATAAAAAATTCAAATAAATGCTGTTCTTTTAAACTTTCTATTAATCAAAGAATCCTGAAAAAAATTATCACATCTATTTTCATTGATAATAAGCATATATTATTTTAAATTATGTTACACACACACACACACACACACACACACACACACACATATATAAATACTGAACTAAACGAGGGAATAAATGAAACACACCTGAGATCAATGAACACAATCAAACACAAGGGAGAAACTGGGTCACAAGGAGCATGTGGAGAGAAAAAGACACACAGACAGTCCATAATACCAGCTTCATATATTAAATACAAATAAAACATACAGTATATTATGTGGAATCTTGATCTTAAATGAAGCCATCAGATTTGCATTTGAACCCTTTGTGTGGTCGCCTTGTTTGATGTTGAATCCAGCGTGACAGGTCACATTGCATCCCGTGAATATCAGTCCTGAGCTGTTCCTCCAGCTAAATCAGCCCTCAAATGACACAGGCCTGAGTAAAATCTCTGTGTGAATCATTTTGAGACCTTTTGCCCAGAATATCAAGAATTTATGTAAGGCAAGAAAGGAGAAAGTGAGATAGTCTGATGAACATAGGCCATTTCAGGCCAGGATCCTTCACATTTCATTTTCATTTTAAACATACACACATATATATACTGTGTGTGTGTATATATATATATATATATATATATATATATATATATATATATATATATAGATATATATATATAGCAAAAGTAAATTATGGAGGCATGATAAAAACTGGGACATAAAGGTGCTTAAAGCTGAAGAGTACACAAATCTTGACCTGTATGCATTTATTCTATTAAAGTATGTTTTCAGTGAATTCCGCATATTTATAGGAGAACCATAAGAAGAAGTGCCTGCCATAAAATAACTAAGTATAGACACATTTCTCTCTCTTGTTCAAGCATCAGTAATGAAGGTTATCGACAAATGTTATGACTTTCAATCTGTTACTGTTACTGATAAATGCATGAGGGAGTGCTGTATATACTGCAGGACCTCCATGTCAATCGATAACGATAAAGATTTGGAAACATCATGCAGAGTGCTCAAAGAAACCCCTGAGAGTGTGTTAGCCTTGTAAATGAAGGCTGTAAATCAGTCCCATGATGGCTAGCCAGAGCTATTTTTAACCTTCAACCAATTAGGAGAAGAGACTGGTGACAGTCTTTCTCCTTGTGAGTTGATGCTCAGTGTCAAGATGTCTCCCTCAGCATGCTCTCCAAAATCAATTGAAAATGAAATCCATAGTACACTCAAGCACACACCGACATAAATTAGTGCATTTATAAACAGACCCAAACACACACAAACATGAGGAATATTTGGGTGGTTTAGTCACAAAAATAAGCCTTAAATATTGCATATTATGAATTTCTGCATGGAATTAACATGCTATCATGGTAATTCATAACTATTTAACATTTTGGCAAATCAGAGGCCAATTCGCATGATTTTTTTCAGTCTCCTTCATACGTTTTAATATGATCTGCTTACACTCCAGTTAAGTTTAGGAGTGGACCTTAAAAACATGAGGCACAGCAAAACAGGGTGGACTCAAGATGTGATTTCTTGCTCAAGAGTTTCACCTCAGTCATTGTACTGAGGGTGGAAAAGAGCAGTGGTTATTCCCTCCCTCCATCTACAATTCCTGCCAGATCTGAGACTCGAACCCACAACTTTTGGGTTACAAGTCTGACTCTCAAACCATTGGGCCACAACTGCGTTTAGCTTGATACAGGAAAAACTGATGAGTCTAAAGATATAAAATTTCCATTCTTCTTGGAAATTTCCCATCTGGAGTCAGACAAGGGGCTTGGTGAGACCTCCTTGTTTTACTGTTTATTGTTGTGACAAATTTGGAAATCACCCCAGTGACAGGCCAAGAGTTCCAAAAATGGCCAGAAACGGCTGTGTCTTTTAAACTGGCCCATTTAGAATTGTGAATTCAAAAAGTCCTTACACAGAGAGAGTTTTCTTCAGTTCTGTCTGGACAGCAAAATTACATTGCTCCTCTTTCTTCATTTCTCCCTTCCTCGCTCCCTCACTCTCTGTTTGATGTACTTAACCAGAGAGCGCTACGAAATTCATTTTCCACACTCATTAGTTGCGGGTCAGCAGTGCTCCCTCACTGGGTGCTCATGCGGCAGCTGTCTAGGCTTCCAGCACTGATGGTGTGTCAGAGAAGATTTTTCCAGTCTGCGTGCTGGTTGGTTGATTTATTTTATTGCTTGTTCACAGTTGCACAACAGCCCATGACATCATGCCTTACTAGAAACAAGCAGTTTACAAGCAACCTGATACTTAGGTAAAAAGAGTTGATATAAGAGATGTGTGGATGTTTTGTTGTCTTTAAATAATTAACTGTCAAACAAACAATATAAATACAAATAAATAAATGACAGGCTGTCACATACTGTATTTAATACAATTGTTCATTTGCAATAACTGTTGGCCAAAACAATTAATGGATTTATTTTTCCACATCAAGAATGATACGCTATATTTATCAACTCATCTGACCGTATAAGTATTGAATGATATTTATTATTAATAATAAAATTATGTGACATGTTGCAGTATCAGGTAGCTGCATAATTCTCTAAATGATTCTTTCCCTACACCCACACGCCCCTGCATCCACTCAGCTGTGTCTTCTCCGGGAAGAAGGGCAGTGCAGTGAAGCTGGCAGACAGAGGGAGGGATGGATAAAGCAGGGAGAGGAGGAGAAGTAAGGGAAGCCGCTCTCCCCTGGGGGACAATGCTCTGCCTCAAATGAGGAAACAAAATGCTTTCTGACATTTGGTGGATACAGCATGTGCCTGGCCTCAGCTGGCCCACAGAATGAGTGAACACACACACACACACACACACACTCACTCACTCACTCACACAAACACACGCAAATTAGGGTTATGCATAAAACAGTGATTTAGAAAATGCACTCACTTTATCCATCTTTATTCTTCATTTAGTGGGTTGGAATGTGTGCATGATTTACGTAATATATCTGCAGTGGTAAAAAGTGATGTGAACGTTCTATGAGAACCTTATATGGCATTTTAAGAAGTCGTGCTTCCCCACAAAGGAGAGAGAGTAAGAGAGAGATCATATCATGAGTTGTGACCGTATGATATAATGTTGAATGCTAATAATGCTCTGTCTCCCCTGCAGAACAGGCTGCGCTAGAACACAATGTCTGAGACCTCTGATGATCTGCAGTTACTATGACAACCTCATCAATGGACTGCATCTGTAACTGGTACACCTCAGTATTAAACTTTGGAAATTCCTAAGATATGAATCCTTGTCTTTTCATGTAAACACAAAGGCAAAAACATTTCACATTTACATAGGGGTAGGCATGATGCCATTTGACTGTGACTGCCTTAAGGGTTTTCAATCAGTCCGGGATTGCTGTGGTTACGTAATATGGATTTATTGATCTGTGTGCTCTGTACAGAGAAAATGACCCACAGCAAGCAGTGGGGAAACAAATGTACCCTTTATCCAAAGTCAGTTAGTCAAAATAAATATGCTTCAGTGTTTCCAGAATTTTATATTTTGGTGTTCCTTTATATGCATTTTCGACCTAATGGACAGTAACTGTAGCATGCCTTATATGAGAATCCTGACATTTTTGTCATAATTATTTCTGAAAGGCATGAAAATTTCCATCACATCTCAGATTATGAATTGTTTATTCTGTGTTGGGGAAAAAAAATAATTTGTGTTGCTAGCTAAGTAGCTAAATCTGGGACATGTTTAGGGTAAAGTTTCTATTTGTCATGATTTTTTTTTTTTTTTATGTAATCGTTAATATTTTTAATAAAGGAAAAGCAGTTAATTTTAGCCCAATACAACCACTATTTTCATTTGCAGCCATAGGGCTTGGGCGTCGTGACGTCATTACTTGGCGTGGCCGCCATGCTGATGGCCTCCTTTACTGCTACTCGGACTACTGCGCAGTGTTTAGACATACTCCCTCTCAGCCGTGTGTCTTAATTTGATTAATTAAAAATCTATTTCAACCATGGTAAACCGTTGCTGTATTGTGGGGTGTAATAGCGCAACACATAATCGCCCTTTGAAAAAAAATGGATTAACTTGCCACTGCTTTCCTGCTTGGAGGCGCGACCACGGAGACCAAGTGAGGTATAATATCTGAATATTAATTTATATAGCTTAAGTAAACACTGAAAATAAGGGAAATTTCCTGGGCTACTCATCCAAAAAACCGGAAAATTTCTACATCTTTCTGTTGCTGTCCCTCTGCTGACAGCAAAAATTCGTACTACAAAACTGCTGCATTAACTAAACGAGATTGTGAAGCTATGTCTAACGTGACTTTGCTTACATTGGTGTGAAATCCTGCTCTCACAACAACCACGCTGTTATCTTAAAAAGGCCAATATCACGCTAAGGTTGCTTTCAAGTAACGTTAAGCAAAACGATGGTTTGAAAATATCTGTTTTGCTGGAAGGGCAACTGTGTAGCAAAAGGACAACAGTCCGATGGAAGGGCTAACGGGATATTTTACCAGGAAAATACTACAACGGGAAGACAGCGGGAAAAGAGCTCAAATACATGAGAACCCTGGAAAAAAAACGGGAGGGTTGACAGCTACTAACTAAACTTTTGAAACACATAAGTTAGTTAAAAGTACATGTGAATGGTTGTTAGCACTAACGGTTACTAAACTAGCAACTAGGCGGAGTGCAGTTTACCTTTGTCCGGATTACTGTATACTGTTTGCCGGCTTTATGATCTGCAGCTCCTTAACCCATCCATTTGTGAACTGCACATGAGACTCCAATGACTTGTAGCTTCGGAACTGATCTGAAGTGTAGGCGCTCACAAAACAAACAAGGTAGCCGAAGATATCTGTAATGGAAAAGTTCGGCAGCAAGCCGTCGTCGGTGCTCCACTCTTTGTTGGGAATTTCATATGGATCCAAACCGTTAATCGTGCCGATTTTGTCCACATACCGATCCCTGGCATCCCTATTTAGGGTATCCCTGTAAATCCCACCTTTTCGCGATTTTAACATATTTTTTGTTTCTCCCAACTCTGTTTCTTCTCGTTCTACTTGCTGTGTGTTTACATTCACGACGCCATAAATTTGGGAGGCTGGTATTAGAGTGGATGGCGGGGTGGAAGCCCTATTAACAACGTAAATAATATGCAACGTAGCTTCAATATCACTTAACACTTCCATATATTCTCAAAAGCAATATAGGCAACATATGACAGTGCAGTGGAATCTATTTTATAAAGTAAATCGTGGATCAGGTAAATCTGTCTTTTTTTCACATGCATGTCTAATCACGTGGAAACAGCTTCCTCTCTCTAATAGCCGATATTAACCTTCCAATATAAGCCAGATTCTATATATTTACAACAAATTGCGATGTCCGATCTGCGCCTCGTCGAACAGTTTTTTTTTCATCTCTGTGAATGTTTGTAGTGGGAAAAGTTTGTTTATGTTTTGAAGGGCAGGTCCACACACACACACACACACACACACACGCACAGAGAGAGAGAGGCGGCGGCTGTTTTTAAACAGTGCGCGAAGCAGGAATCCGAGGAAATGTGGTAATGTGGATTCGTTTACTGTTGTGCTTTAAACTTGTTATGGGAGTTATGGGAGGAGGTTCTGTTTTCATTTAATGTGACGCTGTTTTATTTCCTCCTCAATATCGACAACGCAGTGTCAAATAGACCATGTGAGCTTTCGTGATACGCTGCACAAAATCATCAGTATATACATAGGCCTAGTAGTTAGTTCTGTACAAAAACCAACATGTAAACATCCTTAAACAAGAAACAGTTACTTTAAAAAAAAAGAAGCAAAACTAGCTTGCGCTATTATTTAACTTGTTTCCAGATAATATCTATATATATATATTGTTTTTCATACCCCATGGGTAGTTTATTTTTCTTGTTTATGCATAAACCCAATATTGAGGTTGGGCTATATATATATATTTTGGTTAGCTAAAGATTCAGTCCTTCAGTGTTGAAGCCATGGGTGTATATTTGACAGTCGGATTAGGGGTGAAGATGAATGTGGATTTGAGATGTGTGAGTCTAATTTGGAGTATTTTGGGAATTATGGTAGTTCTTACCATGTCTTATACACCCTTTGTGCTAGTGTACATAAATATGTTAAGCATGTTTTTTTTGTTTTTTTTGTGCATTAGCTTTTAAAGGTGGATTAACATTTGTGTTTGTGTCTACATAGGTGATGCAACAAGTGCAGTTGTGCTGGATCAGCCGGTTTATTCTCTGTTTACATGTGGGTTTACCTCATGGCAGCCACAACATGTTTCCTTGGATCCTAGGACCTCAGATTTCAAGAAAGTCACGGTAAATAGTTTGAACTGTATTACCCAAGGTAATTTACAGTTATTTACTTTGTTTTGGAGTTTGTCTGTGACTAAGCGATACAGTAGCTGCATAACACATATGATCATCTTCATCATAACCACTTAAAATACATAGATTCAAGCCTGCTAGTGTTAGTGATATCTTCTATTATTACAAGTGATAAAATGTTAAGACAAATTAAGGTTAACTTAATGAATAAAAATGAAATGATGGCCAAGGAATGATGGCAAAATCTGCTCAAGAAATGCATCTGATTTTCAGCACTGGCTCTTTTCAGTTTTAAAGGGATAGTTCTCCCAAAAATGAAAGTTCTACCCAAGCGGCAACCTCCTGCTCTCTCTCGTGAAGCCAACAAGGAAGTGACTAAAACACTACACTTTTAAGCCTTAAAGTTCTGTATAATTAAGGGCGTGGCCACTTGAGTGACAGGTGGATTGCCGCTGCAGTGCTGACACTGCCGTTGAGCTAGGTGGGCGTGGCTTCAGCAACCAGCTCCCATCTTTTTGCCCATTTTCGATGATCCGGGAGTGTCGTGTGGTGACGCGCTACCAAGATGGTGATGGCCGCCTCCGCCTACTTTGAGCTTCAAAAATGCTCTTCAGGAAACTAAGGGTGACGTCATGGACACTACTTCCATGTTTTTATACACTCTATGGTTCTGCCATCATTTACTCAACCTCAAGTTGTTTCAAATCTGCATGAGTTTCCTTCTTCTTTTGAGCACAAAAAATATATATTTTGAAGAAATTTTGTAACCAAAGATTGGATGGTATCCATCAACTTCCATAGCATGAGGGAAAAAACTTCTATGGAAGTCAGTGGTTACTGTCAACTGTTTGAGTACCAAAATTACATCTTTTGTGCTGAACAGAAGAAAGAAACTCATACAGGTTCAGAACAGCATGAGGGTAAGTAAATGATGACAGAATTTTCATTATTGGGTGAACTCTCCCTTTAATATGATGTCACAACACCAGGAGAATCCAAACTTATTCAACACAGAGGGCATAATTAATACACAGTCTCTTTATTAAAACTATGCACATTCTCAGTCTTTTTAAAAGCAGGAATGTCATTTCACTAAAAAGGAACCAGTGTAGCCAGCTGCAATAGAATTGACTGTAACAAGTAAGGACTTGTGCTGGCTATGAAATCGCCAGAGGTTTGCATTACTGTTAACATTGTGGAAAACATGCCGTGTTAGATAGCTTGTCAGATAAAGTGCATTAGTTTCATTAGATTCTTTCTATTTTAATAATGCATTGTGAAGACTGAAGAGCATGATGACAGCTTAAGTTGAATGGGTTAGTGTTTGTGGAAACCACTATTTGCAACACCTCCTTGAGATCTGCAGTACAGTACGTGACCCACTGCACACACTCAGCTCAGGTTTCACGTATCCAATATAGGGTAGCGTTTGTCCAAGACAAGACCCAGAATATGATCTAGTAACTTGCCAAGACATGCTTTCTGTGACATTACAAACTCTCCACTTTTTGCAGTCAGTACTCTTTAACTAAGAACATTGCTTACTCTTTATCTAACCAGCAATGTTTCTTGTAATGCTTCTTGTTCTTAATTATCAAAATTTATTTCTGTTGTGCAAAGATAACCACCCCATGATTCCAACCTGTAAAGTGTTGTCTGTGTCATTCTTTAGAAAGTAACCATCCAATGCTGTTAAGATTTCAGTAAACACCCTGTTTGAGGGACTTTAATTTGTAACAACAACTAAAACCAAAGGGCTATATACACTGTTTAATTGATTAATTTACAGAATCTGCAAGATGTGTATCATTTAAAAATAGAGGGACCACAACAGTTACATTTAGTTTTTTTTAAAGTACAGTCCTGATTATGCTATTTAACAGATATTTAAATGTTTACATTAATTTGTTTAATATTTAAATTTATCTTGTGAATTATGCAACGCTGCATTTTTCCCCCCAAGTTTTCTCACAGATTCATTTATATATATAATAATAGTTTCAAATTATGGTTACTGTTTTTAATTATAGAAAAAGGTCTCAGTGTTTTGCTGACACTCTTTCTTGGCTGCTCGCTCATGCTGTTCATGACTCCCAGCACACGATGAGGATCCATTTGAAGTCCGTACCATATTTACTCACACTTACCTGAGGAAATCTAACTGCTGGTCAAAATTTGTGACACAGCCCTGCAAAAGTCCACATTAAAGTGAAATCAGAATTGCAAAAAGTTGTCATAAGAAAGGGGGGAATGAGAGAAACTCTGAACTCTTGCAGTCACATAGCACAAATACATGATACACTTTGGAAACAAACCCTGTTTCATTTGAGATGTCTGAATGCCTAGCAACAGCTGTGCTATTAATTAAGCAGATTATGCAAGTGACAGTGATTCAAACCCACTGTAATTTAAACAGCAATGCTGCCACTGCGCAGACGTTTTTGCTTGTTCTCATTTCAACTTGGCACGACAGAGTGACATGATGTTGCAAGGTGGCTGTAACTGAAACCAAACCATTACATACGTCATACTTGTCATACCGCCATCGCAACCTCTGTTGATCCAGTCATGATTCCGTGACAGTTGCAACATCTGGCATTTGCCTGACTCCTTTCATGTCCCATAAATCAGCACTCTATTCCAATGAGCGTTTGGCAGGATCCTGTGACCTTGATTCTCAAGGTTTAACAGCTCCACGTATTTCTACAAAAGCAAAGTTTGGAAGAGCAAGGAAATGGTTCCCCAGTTCATCTTAGAAAAGGTTCATCACAGAGAATGAGGTGAGGGAGATCAGCAGGATTGGCCATTGTGTGGGACATTTAAAACAGTTGTGGGTCTAAACACACACACACATGGACAGCACATTAATAGAATGGAATACTGGATTTATTGTATTTCTACTGTGCCTCAGTATATGGTACATTTAAGTTAAACGATTAGAAGCCTGCTAGAGGCCCTCACCAAACTTCCAAATGGGACACAACAGGATGATTTAAATTAATATATAGCAATAGCAATTAATATATTTTTTAAAAATCCAAAAACTCTGGAATCACAATATGACACACTCTTTTTTATGATAAGAGACTGAAATCAAGCAGTTTGGTCATAATTACAGAAGTAATCCTGGATAAAATAACCTATGCTCTATAATATTAATGTTTGGCTGCCTTTATTGTGTTGGACGATAGATTTAACAAAAAAAATTAAAAAAGATCAGAAACAGATGGTTGGTGGTTGGCTTTGGGCAAGTTCAAATTTGAACTGGTCTGAGAAGGCCAGCAGAGGAAATCATTACTGTTTAGCCTTGCTGGATGAAAAAGCATTATGAAAGATACTGGAATATTCTTGGTAAGCTTTGTTTCATGTTAGATGATTCAGTCTTTGAGTGGGTTGAAGCCTCATATACTCAAACAATTCTTGGTAAGAAAACAAAGGAAAGGAAACCCATTTTAATCTCTTCATCAGGTCTTTGTGCATGCAGAAATTTTTTCATAATGCTTTATCACATGCTAGTTAACTGGCCTACCAGCATAGTCTCTGCCAACTTTTTTGTGTGTTCCTTTAAAGCCCTATGCTTTGCCACACTGCCTCAAGGAAAAGAGCAGGCACAGTTGTTTCTCTTTCATGTGTCAATGAAGATTTTTAGTGTGTAGGAGTGCCCTACATACAGGTTCCCTAGTGTTTCTGTCGGATATCTCTCCTTCTAGCACTCCAATCTCATGAGATCCGACCCCTGAGATGACCTAACCAATGTGGGGTCAATCTGAGGGTCATACGGCGGAAGTGATTCTTCCTCTGAGTCTAGAAATAGATCTTGGCAAAAAGTGTCAGTTCACTGTGAATTTATTTAGTTTGAGAAATCCCACATCTATTACAGAGACCTGGTTATTTGCACCAGTTAGGCACTTCTCCGTCACTACATACGCACAACCCAAATTATAGTATCCTGTCTTGAATTAATCAAGTCATGAATTGAGTTAGATAATGAAGAGTATGACAGAGGGTCAAGGTGGACAAGCTCCATTTTATAATGATAGAGACAGTAGAAAGGCAGAAAACAGTACTGAGGGATAATAATTGAAAATTAAGTCCCTTAAGTCATTTCACTCAGCGGCCATCTTTGGAATCTTTCATGTAAGTATAGCTCCTATCTTTTTGAATGGGGAAGCATCCAACTTTCCAAAGCTGTTCACCAAGCTTTCAAATAAACATCCTATTTGAAATCACCAACAAAATGTGACAACAGTTGTCTCATAGATGTTGTTTCTTATTCTCAAATAGCATTAAAAAAAAAAATTTTCAGGCTAGACTAGTCTTATACTGGGAGCTGGATGAGTTTACCAATAAGTGATTGGCACATTTATTCAGAAAGTGGAACTATTCCACCATATTGTGCATTGCACTTTTTCCCATTCATAATTAACACGTCTGTGTATATCCAAAGTCTTTGCTTATACCACTTATATTGCACAAAATGCATGTAAAGACACTGACTGAAATGTACGGTACATTATGTAGTAAACAAATATTTTTCAAGTAGATGATCATTTGTTTAACTTGTCTTTATATAAATAACATGCAATATTAAAGGAATAGTTCACTCAAAAATGAAAATGTTCTGAAAATGTACTCACCCTCTGGCCATTCAAGAGCTTGTTTCATCATCGGAACAGATTTGGAGAAATTTAGCATTGCATTTAGCACTTACTCACTAATGGATACTCTTCGATGAATGGGTGTCGTCAGAATGAGAGTTCAAACAGCTGAAAAAAAGAAGAAAAAAAAAACGTCACAATAATGCACAAGTATTTGATATGACTCCAATCCATCAATGAATGTCTTGTGAAGCGAAAAAGCTGCGTGTTTGTAATAAACAAATCCATCCTTAAGATGTTTTTCACTTTAAGTTGGTTCTTCTGCTAAGAGAGTCCTCTATCTATATCTCTTTGTTGTCTCGTCTGAAAAAGGACAGAAATAAGCACAGATCAAGCACTGTTTATAAGCGAAAACAGTCCAAAACTGTTCTAAACAAATATGCCGTTGGATTTTAATGTGAGAGGACAACAAGTGATGGACCTTTTCACTGGAGGAAGCGTTATTATGGATTATAGACAGATTATTTTGACAGAAGCAATGGTTTTAAGTTAAAATGCCTTAATGATATTACAAAAACGCAGCTTTTCACTTTATAAGATGTTAATTGTTGGACTGGAGTCATGTGAATTACTTGTGAATTATTGTGATACTTTTGTTACCTGTTTAAACTCTCATTCTGAAGGCACCCATTCACTGCAGAGGATCCATTTAAGTGATTAAGTGATGTGCTGCTAAATTTCTCCAAATCTCTTCAGATGGATGGCCTGAGGGTGAGTACATTTTCAGCAAATGTGCATTTTTGCATGAAGTATTCCTTTAACCACACACTAGCCTATGCAGTTAGTGTACCCAGTTTATGGGAAGTATACTACTCTGCTTTAGGTGTGGAGTGAGGGAGATGCGGGAAATGAGATCAGGGGAGGGGTACAGAAGTACATTTACTGCCTTGTTTATTCAGGCCTAAGGTCTCATCTAGAACCGCTAACTGCTGTGAGTAAAACTAAATATATACAAACACACACACACACACACACACACCGTATAATGACACCAGACTATTAGAGGTCCTAAACTGAGACTCTCTCTAGAGAATTTAAATTATAAGCTAAACTTTTCCACTGTCTCATTCTCAGCTTTGCTCCCAGGGCCAGTCAACACACTTGACCTTCTATCCATTAATAAATCATGTGAGTGAAGATTACAAAAATCTTTAAAATATTAATTTATGTGATGCTGATTGATTGGTCTAGTGCAGCATTCTGTAGTCTTGGTACAATGACCTCAAAACTGTACATTAGAAACCTGTTCCTGACAAGCAGTCAGGCTCATGGCTCTCAGAGCACTTTCTTCTCAGTAATTTCAACTAATATCAGTATTTCATGGCCATCTATTTATTTATTCAGCAAGACGTCAGTATAATGTTCAGTCTGCTGCTCAATATGGCAAAATAAACTCCTTCAGGATGAGGCAGTACTCCTTTGCTTCCGTTGGGGTCCTGATCACCCTTTCTGGCTTTATTTTGTGATAATGACCTGCTCACTGTGCATTATTCTTTTGATTATGTCTTTTTCCTATAAAAATATGTCTAATAGCATCCGTTGGTTATAGAATAATAATTTATTGCAGTCATTGAACTACTTTAAATGATTCTTTAATAAGGTGAAAAAATATATTGCTTTAAAGTGTTTGGCTTTTATTAGGTCGTTCCTACATTCTCATACGTCCTCAAGCTCTTTTATCTTAGTTATACATCTTTTTTGAGTATTGTATGAGGAGACATTTTGAGACATAGAGTAAAGAGTTTATTGGCACTAATAGAAATAGGAGTAAAACATTAAAATTTTAAAGTGCTATTACTGTGATTATAGATTTGGATAGGATTGGGAAATAAAAGGTTTTGTTGAACGTGCAGTTATTTAAGAACCCTTTAAGTATCAGTCTTATTCATTCAGCTTAGTGTCTTCTTAGACTAACTGAAAGTGTCACTGCCATTTCTTTCCTTTACTGTACAGTACTTTTCTTTTCTTTGATTATTTACATTTAACAGCAGTGTCATGGCAAACATATCTGGGGGGTGGGGGGGTCCTGTGAGTTTTGAAAAGAGGGTGGAATTCTGTTTAAATGATTGTTATGTGTAGAATATCTGATCTGATTGGATTGTCTGAACTTATCCATGTGAATAGGTAATTTCTGCCACAGGGATCAAGACAAGCACATTTTTTAACAATCTGAGAAGACACATCAGTCAGTCTGAATGGGCATTTCTGTCTGTACTTTCCAGACGGGCGTGCAAAAAAAAAGACATCATCTACAATTCTATAACGTGGTGGGTATCTTATCTCCTCACAGCATTTACAGGCACTGCTGATTCAGGCTAGCTTGCACTGAGATCAGCACACACTAATGAAGTCATAGCCTCTCTTGAACCCAGAACTACTGAAGGATAACTGTTAAGCACGTCTGCTTGGGTGGAAAGTCCCCACGTCTTCATAAGCTTTGTGTAACACTGACTCTCGTTTCGTTGCCGATGAGCGACGATGATTACGGGAGTGAACCAAACCAAAACAACATTCCTGGTGCAGAGCGATGGCACAGATTAGCAACGTGCTCGTCTGCTCCTCTCCTTTGCCTACGTGCCGTTTGCCAAGCAATGCCCTGTAGAAGATGAACGAGGGTCATCTCACACTTTCACACACCCTCATCAGCTCACTTCCTGCCTACTTGCTGACCAAGGAGTTGAGCTAGAGAAGCTTTTAGAGCATATCGCAGCATCTCATATCAGCAACAGTTGCTGCATATCAAACTAAAATACAGAAAAAAGGTTAAAACGAGACTTAAGACACTTAGACTGTAACTCTGATGGTTGTAAAACTTTTTATCAGTATATGTAAGCGAATGACCCACATCACCTCTCGTTTGTAGCACTGACTTTGTTCTTTAGCTTTAATGGTTCTGACTGAGATGAAAAGATATGAAGTTATTCTAAACAATTTTTTACATCTATTACTGGAATTCGTCCTTTGGTTATGCCAGTGAGTTGTGAAGATATAAATTTGTGTAAACACATCGTTATTAAAAAGTCATTCTTAGAAACTTTTTTTTTTTTAATTGATACAGATGATATGTTATGAATGATGATAGTATTCTATATATTTTTGTTAAAATGACTTTTAAAATGTAATCTTTATTTTCTTTTTTCAAATAGTACTTTGTCTCTTAAGCTGACCATGGATTTATTTGATCAAAATATAGCAAAAACAGTAATATTGTAATATATATTATAGTTTAAAACAACCGTTTTGTATTTTAATATATTTTAAAATGTAAGTTATTCCTTCTGATGGCAAAGCTACATTTTAAGCAGCCATTAATCCACTTTTCAGTGTCACACGATCCTTCAGAAATCATTATAATATGCTCATTTACTGCTCAAGAAACATTTAATATTATTTTTATCATTATAAATAAATGAATAAATCTTAATAACCCAAGACTTTTAAATCAAAGTATATGTTAAAAATGAAGCACTGAGAAATTCTGTAAAATCCGTCATTTGAAGTGCTAAAAGTACATTTAGGGATCACAACACTACAATGTACAGTATAAAAAATGACTTTTAATCTTGCTGAAATTACTTTTATAAATTAAGACAAACATTTATTATAATAGAAAATAAATTTAAATCTGTTTTTTAATACCAGTAGTGGTGAAATATTTTTTTGTACTTTTTTGCATTTTATTTAGTGATTTCACTGGAACAAAGAGCATTCAGATGAGAAACGCTGTGCACGTATCAGATGTTGCCCCCTATGTCTGCTGTGATAGCCTCTGGCTATATTTATGCCCCCTAAATAGGGATCTATCAACGCCTATGGGTGGACTTTGTCTTGAGGGACAATCACACCCAGTGAGACGGGCAGTTGTGGGCGGTTTTGAACTCGGCAGCACTTTGGGGCCCATTTTTTGACTCCAGCAGCACCGTGGCAGAATTACACGTTTACATGTCGAGCACACCCTCCGAAGATCCCCAGATAAGCAGCCATTTACCAAACAATTGAGGCCAAACAGGTGCACACCCAGCATATGCAATCACCCATTTCTAAATCAGTTTGTAGCTGCTAGTGTGCGTCGACGTGAAGACTAATGGTGCAGACGCCCAGAGCCTGCCTGCCATCTATTGGAGACTAAAATAACACTTGAGGGGGAAAGTAGGTCAGCAAATGTGGAGAAGGAGAGAGAACTGCAGGAGAAAAACCAAGATGTGAGAGAGAGAGAAAGAGAGAAAGTGGGATGAAGGAGACAGAAGGGAGACTTGAGAATATCACTGGCTACATATTCTGTGTCTCTCTCTTTTTTTCTCTTTATTTTATTTTTATTTATTTTTTTTTACTGATTTGTCTTCTGCTGTATCTGTCTTTCTGTCTGTTTAATTCTTTCCCATCCCATATATTTGCCCAAAATCTTATGACAGAATAGTGTCATCATAGCTTCAGTCTCCCATCAATCATTGAGAGGTGTTTTACAAAGTATGTGGTTTTTGATAATAACTAGGCCTTATCTGACAGTAAAAGGCTCTTTTATTTGTACATAACAGAAGAACATAAGGTGATTGTATACCAGCAGCAGCAAAAATACCAGTTAGTTCTTTTAATTAGTTTCCAGTGGACATATATGGACATGCAATCTCTGTTGTATCCTTAGCACAGTTTGAATTAAAAAGTAATTCTCACTACAGCTATTTTACTGAAATCAGGAACAGTTTCTGTTCCATTAATTTGCAGATACATCATCTTCTATACTATGGTACATTTTGTTTTTCTGGTTAATTCAGTCAGGAGGAAACTTACACATTCTTACCAAACCAGAAATGAAGAATATCAACAGAAGGGGTATCTGTTATTTACATAAGGATTTTATTTTATATTTATTTGATTTAATATAATATAATATTCTATTTTGGTCTAAAATACAGAGAATTTCTCATGTTGACTAGCTGACTAGCACAAGGTGGCAGTGTTGCACTGTATTGTTTAGAATTGCACACTGCGTATAGTATATAATGTATATTGCCTTCTATTTTTTAAGAAGCAGTATTGAATATGCAACCATTAATATTTTTAAATGGTGGGGTGCTAAATTGTTGCCAGACCTTCAAACAATTAATGAGATGCGAGTTCTGTCCATTTATCATCTCAGAAATATAAGTATGTTTGCTTCATTTATAAGTAGGATTAATTAATTTTATTTTAATTTTAAAGGTATAATTAGTTCATTTTTAAAAGTCTGATATATACAAGAAAGAGAGCTAATGTTATTTTGATACTTTTAGTTTATTATATGAGTTGATATTATTTACATTTAATTTGCCAATCTGCAATGTATGGTCAAGTTTAGTGCATTGCATTGTGGGATACAGTATTACACAGTGTGCTCTGTTATATACTGCACATTTTAGCAAATATACAGTATATTCCATACATATAGAAAATTTGGAAACTTAGAACATTAGTAGGGTGTTATTCTTAGCCCAGGATTCAATTTTATTGATATAATACACGGATTAACTTTTTTTTTTGGCATGCAAAGTGATTTTTATGTTCAAAATGCAATTTACAGAGAACTCACTAAATTTAGCGAGTATATATTTATTTATTTTTGCATTGAAATAAGAGCAAACATATACCATAAACTGGCTCTTTATTGAAATAAGTCATTTGAGAGGTTTATGTTCTTTAAGTATTTAAGAGATATACTTGAATAATGATTTAATTATAAATTATATAATTACAGCTTCAAATAAACAAATCCGTGAAAAGAAACCTGACCTTTCAAATTGCTTTTCAATTTATTAACTCTACACTGAGGATTATCTCACTTTTCACGGCATTGGAAAGTTATATAAATATGGCCCCCCGCAAAATGTCACTGACCCTTACATGTCCACAGAACTATATTACATAACCAAGATCTTTAACAGACACATCATGAATCTGTCAAAACTACTAAAGCAAACTATTGAAGCAAAACTGTCATAACTTGTGTTTTATTTACAATGGCTGCAGGGACAAGTAGTCAACAGCAGGGGGATTCATTTATATTTACATTTGGACACTTTTATCTAAAGCAACTTATAGTGCATTCAACATAAATTTTTTGAAAATGAAATCCATGCTATTGGCATTGTTACTGTCATGCTATACCAGTTGAATTACAGGAACTCGTTTTAATTTGTAGCTGATATTTGTGTGTGTGTGTGTGTGTGTGTGTGTGTAAGATTTATTAATGCAGATTCACATGATACTATCTGGGTTCTTGTAATTGTGTGCTAGTGTTTGTCCTCTGCAGAGAAATAATTGGACTGTTCTGCCCTGTGTGTTCTTTCATGTTTCAGATTGCTGTCTATCTGCTTCCAGTTTCTTTGACACTCTCCATCACAGTCCCTTTCATCTCTTTACTTAGCACCTAGAGGCGCTGCTGATTGTGTCTCATAGAGACTGATAAAGATGACTAAAGAGCCTCTTAGGATAGTTATTGAAACTGTGTTGGTGTGGTAGCATCATTTTGTATGCGTCTGTGTGCACGTATCTGCTCTACTCTGGGTCTCAATGTCAATCTTTTTCATGATGTGTTACTGAAGTGCTATTTTTTGTATTGCACAGTACAGTATGTTGAGTTCTGAAATTTTTTGGTGCCAGTTTTTTACTTTGGTGTCCCATGACTTTTGTGAAAGCACTAGAGGTATAAACTCAACAGAAAAGTAACCAACTGGAGCATGGCAAATAGGCAGTAAATACATCAAATGTCGTATCCCTTATAAAAAATGTTATTGATAGAGAAGTTTTGGCTTTTCGAAAATCCAACTATTCATACTATATTTTCTGAAAATAAACATTCTGTTGGTTGTATTTTTAATTTTGAACTCATTAAAAACATATATTTTAGTCCAACATTCTACATATAACCTATGATTCTCATTTTGAGGTGTCTAAAGTGGAGGTGTTCTATAGTACACTCATTCAGTCCCATAATGCACAGCAATGAAAAGTGTACAGACAAAATGGTCTCATCAAGTGAAATGTTCTTGCAACAATTTTATCAGTGTCTGAATTCGCACTATATAGAGAATAGTGAATGAGGCAATAGGTGGTGATTTCAGATACAGTTTGTTTATTTATTTGCCTTTCCTCCCTTTTCTCTATTTTTCTTACGTTTGAGTTATTTATGTGTGTGAAAGTAGGTGTGTGTTTACCCCCACCCTTTTACTCTTTCCCACAAATATCCTTTGACAAATATTTTGAACCCAGGCGGATTGGGAGGATGTTGACAGAAGTTTGTGGTTGATGGTAGATGGTTCATGATTTGTAGCATTTTAAATCATGTTTAATTGTAACCTCATGTGTACTGTGTATATTTTGTCTCTGTTTTAGCCACACTGTTGTTCAAAAGTTTGGTGTGAGTATTTGTAATTTTTTTCACTTTCACTCAGCAAGGATGCATTAAATTGATCCAAAATAACCTTAAAATATTTATATTGTTACACTGTTAAAATATTCTCTTTCAAATAAGTGCTGTTCTTTTGAACTTTCTATTCATGAAAGAATCCTGAAAAACATTTTCAGCTAGTTGCTAGCGAGCAGCAAGTTCAAACTAGACGGACATTTAAGGGATACGTACAGTCATACCACTTATTACACAGCATTTGACCACATAAATAATTATGGCAATAAGAGATATTGATTTGGGATTAAACTGTTTTAAAATCTTAATAGTTTGTTATCTTATAATCCATTAAATTGTACAAAACAGTAGTCGCAAAATGGCAGCAGCTGCACTTGTATGAAACGACAGAGTGGGTCCGTGATACCCGGATGACAAAATTAAAAGATGAGCGTGTGTTATCAGCTTTTACCTGTTGTTATTGGGGAATAACATACCTCGGAATGTCACAAGTGACCATTCAGAATCAAGTATTCCACAGAGCCGTCTAATAATAAGCAATATCAAACTTCAAACTTTCAACATGTTTTAGACATGTTTCTTGAGCAGCAAATTATGGCATTTAAAAAGCTATTCATACAGAACGATTTCTGAAGGATTATGTGACACTGAAAACTGGAATAATTGCTGCTGAAAATTTAGCTCTACCATTGCATGAATAAATTACATTTTAAAATGTGTTCAAATAGAAAACAGGGTTTCACTTTATTTTGATGGTCCCTTTAACATATTCTGTTGACTATAAGTAACATTGCACCTACATGTCTACTAACTCTCATTAGAGTATCAGTAGAGCATTAGTAGACTGGTAGGGTTAGGGTTAGAATAAGTTGACATGTACTTACAAAGTTACTTATAATCAGTCTGTTGGGAGACCATGACAATAAAAAGTTAGCAGATATGATGCAAACAGTCTACTAATAGACTGATGAGAGTTAGTAGACATGTAGGTGCAACATTACTTATTGTCAGCAGAATGTTCAAAAGGGACCATCAAAATAAAGTGTTACCGAAAACAGTTCTTGTAAATTGTAAAATATTTAGCAAGATAACTACTTTACTGTATTTTTGATCAAATAAATACAGCCTTGATGAGCATAAGAGACATCTTTAAAAAACATAGAAAAGTCTTACTGACCCCAGATGTTTGAACAGTAATATAAAAATATAAAACGTGATTTTTTTTAAATCTATTTAGATGTTGTAATATTGCACACAGCAATAACATCCATTCAGTTAGGGTTCTTTCTGCTTCTAAATAGTGTGTTTGTCTATATAAATCTCTCTCCTACTGCTCTGTTATGAGAGCAGCCAAAGTCTGTTTTTCTTGGCACTACTTACTAATAGCGACACGCTGAATAAAATAATGTCAAAGTGAATTGCAGAAAAATAACAGTTTATTCTTATAGTTTACTGCCTTAACATTATGATTAGACCTTAAAGGGTAACTCCACCACAAAATTAAAATTTTGTTATTAATCACTATCCCCCCCCCCCCATGTAGTCCCAAACCTAAAAGATTTGTTCGTCCAAATCAGCATAGCGCAAATCTGAGCAGTACACAGGCGCCGGAAGACACAGAAGAGCGTACGCCGCCTATGTACTGTTCAGATTTGTCAAAATGGTGCTACGATGATTTGAAGAGACACAGAGGAGAGGAATTGTTGAATAAAGTCGTTATTTTTGTTTTCTTCGTGGAAAAAAAATTATTCTCGTCGCTTCATAATGTTACAGTTGAATAACTGATGGCAGATGGACTATTCTGACAATGCTTTCATTACTATCCTGGACCTTGATAGTGTTACTTACTTGGCAGTCTATGGGACAGTCTCAAACCTACCAGTTTTCATCCAAAATATCTTAAATTGTGTTCCGAAGACGAACGAAGCTTTTATGGGTTTGGAACAACATGGGGGTAAGTGAATAATGACAAAATTTTCATTTTGGGATGGAGTGTCCCTTTAAGGCTTTATTTACCAATATGTGTAAACACGCAGACACAAACACATGTGCACTTGCACACTGGAAGGATAAGATCAGGTCCACTGGGAGGTGTAGCGGGGTTATAGAGGTGGGGTGAAATGGGTGGAGTGGGGGAGGGGAGGTATTCACAGACAGCATCTGCTGTAATAGAGTGGTGTGATTCTGGGTATGTTTTGTGGTAGGGCAGACTGTGTTGAGGCATAATACAGATTGAGAGCGTTTTCAGGATTGAGAGGAAGCTAAATGTGGGTGGGTGGGTATCCCCATCAAGGTTTGGGTCTCTATGGACTGCATTGTGTTCAGACAGGTGGAAGACTACAGACAGAGGGTGCTAGACAGACCGTGATAAGGGAAAGAGACGCTCACATGGGCCAGAGCATGACTTAGGTGAACAGAGACTTGAGAATGAAACAGCATCTTGTCTTAACCATGAGAATAAAAAGAGTGTGTCAGGGTGGACAATAGCCACACAGAATACACTCATATTTGTTTTCCAGTCCTTATGAGGACTTATGTTTAACATTTAAATGCTTATTTAAAGAAATGTTAGAATCTTGCATTTTCAGTTTTTCACACACGCACACACACACACACACACAGGAAAAAATTATCAGACTTTCCACAAAAATATTAAGCAGCACAAATGTTTTCAATTCATAATAAGAAATGTTGAGCACTAAATCAGCATATTACAATGATTTTTAAAGAAAAATTCAGCTTGGCCAGCACAAGAATAAATTACATTTTAAAAAATATTTAAAAAAAACTATAAAAAAAGAAAATTGTTGTTTTAGATTTCAATGCTATTTCACAATGTTACTGTTTTAACTGTGCGTTTGATGAAATAAATGCACGGTGAGCATAAGAGTCTTCAAAAACATTAAAAAAACATTACTGACCACAAACTTTTGAATGATAGTGTACATTATACATTTTATATTTATAGTTTTATTTAAAAAAAAATCATAACATTTTTAAACTTATTGTTTTATATCAAGTAAAATTCAAGAATATGTTCCTCACAAAATGATCAGCCCTATTTAAAATTTTATCAAAACTGCAGCCGGTGCTTTTGTGAAAGAAGTAGCATTTTTTTAATCCATCCAACCTTTTTTTGTCTTTTCATTACTAATCCAAAGGGAGCGACCCACCTCCTCATAATAAATGAATCACCAGCCCTCACACAAACACACAGCCTCCCTCTCCTCCCCTCCTCCTCTGTCACAAGTCAGTGTAATGAGTGCTGGCTCCACCCTCCATGGGGCAGCTACTGTTTCTGTCAGATGTAAAGTCACATTGATTGATTTGCCACAGAGAGAAACAGGCAAATATGCAAGCATGGGCTGCCAGCTGAGTCTCAGTGTGTACATCTACAAATGTAACCGCAAAGAAACTGTATCTCAGTCTGTGTCTGTTGTCATGGACAGTTTCCTGTGTTTTGCTGTGCGGCACCCAACGAGCCATTAATCCAGTTCCTCTCTGTTCTGGCAGGAGCAGCACGCTGCACCATAACAAGGTAAGCTGTGTGCTTGTGTGAGTGTGTGTGTCCATGTATGTGAATTCCCAGTGAGGACACTGACAGAAGCGATGAACTACTTGCCATGTGACATGCAGCAGTGTCCGCGGGATTGGCTGAGCTGAATGATGACGTCAGCAAGCTTTCCTCCCTCCCAGCAGCTCTCTCTCTCCCTTCCCTCCCTCCCTCCTTCTCTCTCTCTCTCTGTCTCTCTCCACTCTGCTTTTTTTCCTGCCCTCTTTTGAGCATCCTTTGGTGATCGTGTAGACCACAGCCGCAGTGGCTAGAAGCAGCATCCATGGCCTAAACGCGGAACCCTAAAACATCCACCGGCCTGTCGTATAAGGGACACGGGGACTTTAAACCCGAGGCTGGAAGTGTAAATTTTTTTTTCTTTCCATCTGGTAACCAGGGGCTTCTCTTTTCCCCTCCTCCCATTTCAGGCTCCTTGGAGATAGAGGAATGCAAATCTGCAATCATGATGGAAGGTGAGGGCTTGGTCTATATTTATCTTATTGGCTCCTCTTTGCCTCTCTTTGCGTGTACGGCCCGGTGTGTGCTGACTTTAAATGCCATAAGCTGTCCATCTATTTTGAGCAGCTTGGCATTCCGGTAACTCAATATAGAACTGAAGGTGCTGGATATCTCAAATATAGAGACACATTATCACATACACACAAATCTCATATGTACACACACATATATGCATTTGTACTCTATTGTACAACAGCAGGCATATATGCAGTTTTTTTTTCTTTGTGTTTTCACCTAACCCCCCTTTAGATGGCTTGTCTTTGTAAAGGATTATTTGGATTTTGCAGTTACGGCTTATGTGCCCAGCTGGCCGCCTCTGAATTCTCTTTGTATATAGAGTTCACACACATACTTACGTACACATCATACTGTAACGCAGCACTCATTTTTAATGGTGCCTGCTCAAGGCCGTTTCTTCAGAGGGACCTGTTCGTGTGTGTAATTCAGTGTGTGCATGTGAACGCCGCTGTCAGCTGTGTTTTGGAGGAAGAAACAGGGGATGGATTGTTTCACATGTGTGACGGAGGTTTTTATGTAACTGTCAGCCTGACGAGAACTATCATTTATTTATAACATTGGATCAGATAAACTCAGTATCATGTCACCTGTTCCCAAACACTCTTGTCTGTCCTTTTGCATGAGTGATTCATGACATTTCTGATGTACAATCATGCTAAATCAAATTCTAATTGTTGAAATCAGAAGACTAGTGATCGGTTAAGGGGATTTAAGCATAAAATGTTTCTACAGTTTACCGTGACAAGAGTAAAATGGCATGCATTCTTTGTGACATCAGTTTATGTGTGTCATCCACCCTTTGTATATGGATTACAACGTGTTATGCAATTTATTGAGGCATGTGGAGAAACATCAGAACAAACTTGTTCACTCATTCTGTACATCTGCTGTATAACACATACACATACACATATGAATGTATATATGTACATGTACGTGTGTGTGTGTGTGTGTGTGTGTATGTGTATGTATGTATATATATATGAAGGGAGTATTAAAGCAAAAATGAAATATTTTAGGTTTTTTAATGTTTTTTTTTTTACCTACATTATGTCTACAAGGACAGTAAATTCACTAATATTCTGAAATCACTTAATAAATGATGTCTTAATGAAACTGTAAAACTGCAGAATGTTTTCTGTGAGGGTCAGGAAAAATATGTTATCATTTGCTCAATATAAAACCTATAAGTCAGCTGAGGTCCCCATCTTGAGCCAGCCTTTAGGTGTTAAGTAACATAGTAGCAAAAAGTAAAAGCGACAGTCACTGATGCCTCAAATAGATGTGACATAGAGGTGAGTCTCTTAGTGTGACTAGTACAGGCTTAGCCATGCGTGGATTACCTGAAGGTGTAAAATAGGAAGGTAATCCACTTCACCCGGTGTTTTCAAAATGATGCTTCCAGCCTGCTTTAACTCCCAAGCTATTTTTGCCTCTAATCAAGTCTGGTTGGAGTTGCCTTGTCCACCTTGATGAATTGTGAAAAAAGATAGTTTGTAGTAGGTTAATATGCATGTAGGGCTACTAAGATACTCTTTCCTGAGGATAGGAAGAGTAGATGGGCTTTCACACACTCAGTTTGAGTAAAAGGTCAGGTATTAGGCATTTGTTTGTGGTGCACTTAAAATTGGTTGTTTCTCTTTCTTTCATTTGTTCATTCACTGTGACTTGTTACATTACAGGGATATTTTGAAAGATTTGTTGACCCTCTAATTGGTTCCTCCTGAACCCCAAAATAGATCATTTGAGATACTTGAGTATATAACAAAAGGATGACAGGATCTGACACTATTTCTTACCTCATGACACCAAAAAATATTATACGTTCAAATTAACATAATACTTTTGTTTTATTATATTTTCAAGATGCAGCTAGTGTTGTTTTTATGCTAGATCAGTGGCATGTGGTGCACAATAAGCACATGTAAGCCACACTTATGTATGCCACATTCAACCATTAAAAGCTCTTGCTTGTTATTGCAGTGGTTCCTTAATAATTACCATCCATTTCGAGGTGAAACAACAATTAGCTTGTGTCATTACCCATTATATGTCTGCTCTGTCTGTCTGACACCAATTGTTAGTGACCCTGGCAGTGTATGGGTGGGGTTAGATTGAGCTTTTAAATAGAAGGGTTGCCTTATAGACTGCTTTAAATAGTGCCAGTGGTAGTGAGTATTTCCTGTACAGAAGCAGTTTTGCTCCACCCAACCCCATGTCAGGGATACAACAAGGGATTTTTACAAAATATATCCATGATTATAAAATTTGCCTTATAAAAAGATAATTATATACATTATTAAGACCTGCATATCATACTACTTTAAAAAAAACTATAATAATATTATTACTTTTTTGTTGCTACTTTTACAAGCAGTATGATTGTTGTTATTTGTGTATAAGGTAGAGTGGCAGTACGATGCAGGAAATACTACATTTTGTAGTGCGGTGAATAATTTTTATTTTTTTTTCTCATGTTGTCATGTTGATTTGTATGTTTATAACACCAAAGTATATTGGTTTTAACTGCTGCAGAATTCACAAGTGAAATTAGTGAAATTTAGTGAAATTAATTTCCTGTAGTCTATTAGAGTGTTAACTGTGCAGTTTTGTCTGTGTGCCATGTGGGAGTCGTAAAAGAATAATTCCATTACTTCTTATTGTTCTGCTTTTAATGAATATATTAAATTGAGTAAAGACTAGCTGTGAGTGCTTATTTGTTACTTTGTGTAGGAGGCTTAGAGAATTCTGTGAGTAATAACAGAAATGTACATACAGGCTTTCTTAAAGTAGTTGGAAATTATTTTGTTTCTGCAATATAAGGCAAAATCATCAGCCAACAAACACAAAGTCTGTTATGTAAAGTCATGATTTACAATCTTGTTGAGTGAATATAAGCATTGGCCAATTATATGAAGTACTGAATAAACTGAGAACTGTGACGTGTCTTATATTTTAGCCAATCAGAAGACTTTGAGCTGCTTTCTGCCTGTTGATCTTTGTTGGGGGCGGAGATTGTAAAGAGGGGGCGTGTCTAACTCAGTGGCTAAATTTGCTGGAAATTCCAGAAGGTCTTAGAGGCCATTCACACAACTCATTTTTGTTTTGAAAAACTTTCAAACGAGAAATAATAATTTAATAAAATTAATTAAATAATATAAATTAAAATATGATACAATTGAATCTGAAAGACTCAGAGAGAACCCCAGTGTCAAAAACAAAAAACAAAAACACATTCCTACAGATGACAGTAGAAGATGAAGTGGACACAGACAGCATGTGAAAGGTTCTTACTGTACTGCGGCGAGACAGAGGCCGGCTCTGGTTGTTTTGGCAGTAACTGGAGATGAGCTGGAGCTGTATTTCCCAGCAGGCTAAAGCAAACAGTGGCTTGGCATCAGTCTGAAGTGGAAGAACATTTTTTCACTGATCTCATGATGTCAGGAGCATCCCAGTGTTATCAGACAGTACTTCTATAATGCGTATGAAGCATAGACAGGGCTCCACACATGGAGAAGTTGTCAGGGAAGAAGTTTGGATTCACTGAAAATGTAGTTCTTAACTGGTTTTGCTTCAGGACTTATAAATATCAAACATTAAAATTTATGAATATTACCTTATACAGAAAAGGCTCAACAATATGCAGAATTATTAAGGTGACAGGCTAAACTAAAAATTGACATCCTTGATAACATTATAAACATGGGCACTTTGTATGAATTTTATTTTTTTAATTTTTTTTTTAACCCAGTGTCTGCGCCTGTCTGCACATCAGAAGAGCCGCTGGGCTTTCAGTTCACTGCGATAACACTCTCCCCGCCCCCTACTACAGAAACACTGCATGCTTTGAAGAATGAGGGCCTTTGTTCAGTGGCAACAATAGATTGGTCAAAGAACTAAGATGAACTTTGCGAAATGAGGGAAGAAGCTGAACTCGTTACATGAATGAGTATATGAGTTTCTAAATTATTCGTGCATGTGCTTGTGTTTAGAACACGAGTTGATTGAAAATACAAGC
Organism: Cyprinus carpio; assembly: GCF_018340385.1. Lineage (NCBI taxonomy): Eukaryota > Metazoa > Chordata > Actinopteri > Cypriniformes > Cyprinidae > Cyprinus > Cyprinus carpio. Next base: position 20,058,656 of record NC_056577.1, on the reverse strand, counting down.
ATGCAGTATAGTATATTGGATAGTGGTTTGATAGTGCACATGAAGCTTGGCAGAGGTGTATTGTTTTGATTAGCCAAACAAAACATTATTAATAATACAATTAATTTAATGGTTTCAGCCCTGGACTACAGTTTTTGTTGTGTGAATAATTGAATTTTGTAATAATTGAAATTCTGTCTTGAACTGACTGTGTACATTAGCTTGTATAGTATGAGCTTACAGTATAATGTATTTCTGTATGTTGTATTAGTTAAAAGTGGTGGAAGCCAAATTATTATTAGCAACCTTGCCCAGGTGACATCATTCTCAGGGAAGTGATTTTATTGTGTGAGGGAAAACAACAGCAAACATTTATATTATCAATTAGTTTGATAAATAATGTGATGTTCAATTAGTTGATTGTCTCACTCTACAGCATTCCATCCTGTTTATTGTAATTACATGAATCAGTCTTATAACTTTAAAGGGATACTCCACCCCAACACAGAAGAGTTAAAATTAAAATATTGTCAGTCCTGAGCTTGACCAGAGCAAATTTATGAAAGTCTGGAATGTGCTTTTATTGAAATGCTTATATTTAAACAACACAGCCACAGGCTTTTTCTCTCGTTTAAAGTGTTCTATATAACTGAAAATCAGTTACTGACAGCAATTACTCGTCTTGCTATTGAGGCATTTAATGTACTCCGTTTTTAACATTATTCATTAATTCCCTGTGTTTGCAAAGGAGTGTGTGAGTGGGTGTTTACGTCTGTATGGTTCCAGAGGCCCCAGATAAGAGCTGTTTGCCAAATATGACCCTGGATTACCTCATTTGCCCCTAAAAGCAACACAGGGTAAGCGGTTGAGAGAAAAAATGCTGTTGGAAACATGGTGACAGGAGAAAAGAATAGTGCTGCAGTGGTTGATATGTTATTTTAGAAGGAGTGTGAGGAGAAGTTCTGACAGTCACATTGGTGGAAGGGAGAGGTTGATAGGTTGGTGATATGGTACTGAAGACATTTGCCATGCCATTTACTTTGTAGTCTGAAGTACTTCAAAGTCAGTTTGATGGTTTATGTGTGATGTTAGTGTTTTGGCCAGCTTAGCTGTCTCAATATATAGTACTGTTCAACATTTTGGGGTCATTATGATTTCTTTCAATATTTTTGAAAGAAGCATCTTATGCTCACCAAGGCAACATTTATTTTTTTCTAAAAAAAAAAAAATATGTAAAATGTTATTACAATTTAATTAAATATTTTTTTAAATATATTTAAAAATGTAATTTATTCATGTGACGGTAAAGCTGAATAAAATAAAATCTTTTGTTACAATATAAAAGTCTTACTCTCGCTTTTGATCAATTTAATTTGTCCTTCCTTTATACATTCTTACTGACCACAATGTGTATAACCACAAAAATATTTTCAGTATTAATTTTCATAATTATTTACTAGTTTGAAAAATTTAATTCATCACAGTACAGTGATAAATGTGGGGATACATGTGGAAACACTCAGCACAGAGTACTTCACAAAACATTTCCTGTTTACAGTATTAGAGGGGATTATATCTTTGTTTCCTTCCTCTCTTTTTACTGGTTTGCACTTTGCAAAGGTTAAAGGTGTGTTTGAAATGAACTTTTTTACTCACCAGCCAATTTAGCAGCTAATGTTTTGCATTAAAGTCAAATGAAATAGAAATAAAAACAGTTCTCAGTGACTTCTCTTTTAAAAGATTTTTGTTTTATTATAGCTCACTCCAAAATGAATGTTAAATGGTAAACACTGTAAAGTTTAGTGAAAATGCTGTCAGTTCATAAAGTTAGTTCTAATTCTGGTTCTAATCCTGGTTGCAGGAGTTGGATAGACAAGTTGTGCCACTACTTTAAATACTTAAAACAACAGAAAATACAAGATTGTTTAATGTTTATTGCATTTATGGTAGTGGAAGCCATTAAATAAATAAAGATGAACTGCAAGAGAGTGACTTTAAAAGAGTTACTTCCATTCCTTATTGATTAACTATTTGTCCAGGCTTATTTATGCAGGCCTTTTCCTGTTTCCCTTCCAAACAGTGAAAATGTGTATGTGAAACGAAGTGTCATGTTCATTCAAACTGCAAACAACTTCCTCCATTTGGTTTGGTTTCATCTCGCCTATAGGGCACCACAAAAGCCAGAAATCACCAGTATAACCTTGAAAAAATGGTGCATGATGCCCCTGTATGTGAATGTAAACTTCAGTTATGATCCTGTTATTATGTGAAATTGTTTATCGGTTTAAATGAAGGTTACTTGAATGTGTGTACTTTCCTATATGACCCTACAGTTCAGAGCACTGTTATGCAAACAGTAGACTTGCCTTAGAGCGAAAAAGCAATTTATTGTCATGCCACTGTGCTCTTTGTGGGATGATGATTGAAAGCATTAGTTCTATTGCAGGAAGGACAGATTAATAACTTCTGAATGGACCTTGCCTATGATATAATAGGAAAGAGCATCTGTCATCCAGACACATGTATGACGCATTACAGAGAAAGGACCCTTGTTGTCTGTCTGTTTGTGTTCATTACACATGAATTTCTGTGACATATGTATTTATTTCCACATGGGTAGGAAATTTATTTCTGACCATTTTATTTTAATCATATATGTTTCGGATATCTAAACAATCATGTATAAATTTCCTGCATGGCTGTAAATTCATGTGTACCTATGTCAGATGACAAATCTGAATGAGCTGTGCCGCTCACCGTGGGCTGGACTCTCTCACGGATGGCAGATATGGTGCTGATCCATTCAGAGCTGACTGGCTGCATTATCAGCTAAAGCATGAGCATGAGCTGCTCTCCAACCATTGTAAATAAGAGATGATAGTGTGTGTTTTACTGAAAAGGGGTTTGATAATACTTGGCATTTTCCTTAAATAGGGAACATAATAAGTTGCTTATAAGTTTGGTCTAGTTTAACAAATGATTAGTGAAGAGAGATGGCATTGTAGATCATCAGCCTCAGAAGGTCAAATTAGATATTATGTGAGTTACTTTAATTTCTTTTCATTATGTGAAGATTGCAATATTTGCAACCCTGTTACTTTTTTGTTTTTTTGACATACTGTAAGCATTTCATAAACATATAGAAATTAAGTATCTGCTTGTCACGTTGTTTTGTGAAGAATACTATTTCCACATCCAAGCCTCTTTCAATTAACAATATTATCTCAACAGCCATTAATAAGCATTGTTTTATCATATTACATTTTTAAGATAAGCTTTTAAAAACTCACCTTACTGTCTCGGGGTCATGGCATTACGGACACCAATATTTTAATGATTAAAAAAAGATTTTGGTATGGAGATAAAGGCTAGAATCATCATATTTTGCTAGTATTATGGCACACCATAAGTGTATATTTTAACACTGTTTTTGCTTTCTTTTGACATCTGACCCAGAAACGATGACACATGACATCAGACTTAACAAGATATATGAAAAAAAAGTGAATTAAAAGACCATATTTTATCAATAAACATTTCCCATAAATTACAGAATTTATATAATTATATATTTATATATAATAAATACATTTTTCAAATTAAAACAAGATAATTACCAATCACAAAATTATGTCTTTGCTAACTAAAATTAGTTAATAATAATAATAATAATAATAAAATAGTTCTTGACACATGGCTTGAATGTTAATTCCACAGATTATTGCAAATTATGCACTGTTTTTATGAATTTAGCTGTTGGATGCAGTGAGGAAGGTCAAAAGGTGGGACAGGCCAAGATCACCATTTATAAGGGATACACATATTTTATGTTTAAAACTAGTTACTTCTCATTAAAGGTTAATTTTCTGTTAAATAATTGTATAAACAGATTTTTTTCCCCCTAGATGTAGCCATATCAGTGGCAACTAATTTGATGTGCAGGCCATTCCATGTGTAACTGGGCTTCAGATGAGTTAAAAACTGACAGAGGCTGTGGACCCCATGCTGCTCTGTCCTTGTCCCAAAGATGAGTCATCCTGATTAGGTTTCATTACCTCCCTGCTCTAGACAATAGAGGCTCCATTGATTTTTATCATCAGCAGAGTGGATCAGGAAAGAGAGCAGGGCAAGAGAACAAGAGAACGAATCAGCAGAATCTGAGCATAAGGCATTGTGCAGCTGCCTTGAAATGTGTGTTGAAACTGGAGTTTGTGTGAGCCTCTCAGAAGACAGTATAGATACTGAAAAACCAGAGTCATTCAAAGACTGGGAAGCAAAGCAGAATGTTCTGATATTGCTGAGTGCTGCTATATTCATGTAACATAATCCATAACATTATTCACTTACAAAGTGCAAGATTTGTTCAACTAGTGGTACAGTTTAGATCACCACACGTTTTATATCAGTAGGCTTTAGTAATATCAATACAAGTTGGTTTACAGTGGTACAGCATTTGATTGGCCAAAAATCATTGTAATGTATGCCTGATAAAAGTACAATCGTGTACAGGATAGGAAACCTCAAAGCTAAAACAACTAGGCTAAAAGCCAAAGCCATGAAAGAACAGTGCTTAATTTTATTACTGTAAAGCTTAGGTTTTGTCTATATTAGTGAAAGTGAAAGTCGTGACATTTGCCAAGTATGGTAACCCATACTCGGAATTGGTGCTCTGCATTTAACCCATCCAACTGCACACACACAGCAGTGAGAAGTGAACACACCGTGAACACACACCCAGAGCAGCAGGCAGCTATATCCAGTGCCCGGGGAGCAACTGGGGGTTCAGTGCCTTGCTCAAGGGCACTTCAGCCATGGGTATTGAGGGTGGAAGAGAGCGCTGTTCATTCACTCCCTCCCACCTACAACTCCTGCCAGCACCGAGACTCGAACCTGCAACCTTCTGGTTACAAGTCCAATTCTCTAACCATTAGGCCACAGCTGCCCCCTATAACGTTTCTACAGTCCTAATGGCAAGCATGTACACAACTGACTTTCTCAAGTGTGGCATGAAGAGCATCAGCTGGTGAGACCTGAAGGCTAAATGAGCCCTTTGAGAAACCACACTGCTGCTCTCTCCTGTCTTTCTCCATCATGTGAAATGTATGCAGATGTTTTATCATCAGTAACCATCTCTTGCTGAAGGGTTGGATTTGTACTTATATTATTGTGAGTAGTGTTTTTTATTAAGTAATTTTTTCTGAGTAGAAGTGGAGCAGTAAACACTATAAACATATTCAATATAAAACCATCTCATTTTTATGATCTTTCTTTTTTTTTCAACTTGTTCAGCGTTTAAAATATATAGCATTTTGCTGATCCCACTTTCTTAATCTGGTGCCAGACTTTTGTTTATGCCCTTTTAACACTCCTCATTTCAAATACCGATTGCAAGCATAATGAAAAAGGCTCAGTATAGTTATAGTAGATTTTTAATTTGTTGCTGCTGATATAAAGATGTTTAGAGATTATACTTATCATTTAAAAAAAAAATTCCTGTACTATCTCAGTGTGGGTGGTGGAGGAAAAGAGCAATCTGGGTCCGCATGGACCAAACCCATCACAAACACAGTTGGTGCTGCGCTCAAATACAGATGACGGGAACTCCCATGTGCAAAGTCGAGATTAAAGATAGAGGTTAATGTAAGAAACCCACGGACACTCCTTAAAAAGCCACTTCCATGGGGAAAGTCATGAGGCAAAGAGAGAACAGTACTTACAGACAGGAAACTGTAGGAGAAAGTTTGTTTTTTCTGTTTCGAAACAGTTCCTGGGATAGGGAAAAAATCATAACATCAGACAAATTGGACTTGATTCCATGTTACAGACCAAGTCCAAACACTGCAAGGAGTTGACCTAGAATTTCCTGTGATATTGTAGTTCTAGGTATTATAGAAAAGTAGTTTTATAAAACATGAAATGGAAATTCACCCTATTTTGCATCCTAAATGCATCTTATTACGGAAGCCCATTTCCACCATGGAATAAAAACTGGTCACATTTTTGTTGAGGGAGCAATTCTCACTATTAACTGACTAAACTACAACTTTTGCCTTAATAAACTCATAATGTGCTGCTTATTAATAGTTAGTAAGGTAGTTGTTAAGTTTAGGAATGGGGTAGGATTAAGGGATCTAAAATAAAGTCAAGTCACCTTTATTTAAATAGTGCTTTTAACAATACAGATTGTGTCAAAGCACTTTACAGTATTGAATAGGAAAGGAACCAAAACTCCATCAGTGACAGAATGGAGAAAAAACCTTGGGAGAAACCAGGCTCAGTTGGGGGGCCAGTTCTCCTCTGGCCAGACGAAACCAGCAGTTCAATTCCAGGCTGCAGCAAAGTCACATTGTGCAGAGGACTCATCTGGTTCCTGTGGTCTTGTCCCAGTGGCCGTCTAGGAGATAAGGTCTTCACTGGGGATCTGTCTTTGGGGCTCATCTAGTAGTCCTGGTCTCAGTTGACATTCAGGGCTGTCGAGGTCATCTCTAGGTGCTGATCCACCATCTGATCTGGATACAGACGGGATCTGGTGGCTACTGTGACCTCGGAATAAGAAAGAAACAGACTAATTTTAGCGTAGATGCCATTCTTTTAACGATGTAGCAAGTACATTGTGTGTTTTTGGAAGTGCTCCCAGTTCTGGTTGTCCTAATTAATGCAGCCTAAAAATCCTTTAACGGATTTTTATATTAGAAATGTGTTAGTGTGTTATGTGAATCGTTTGAGATGCTAAACAATTGCATTTCAATTAGGGGTAGGAGTTTATATGAATGTCTTTAGATAAGTTTATTTGGTGCTTTTTTCTTTTCATCTTGCCTCTGTATGATGCATATTAAAGTTCATAAGTGCAGCGCTGTTTTGTTTACAGCGGAAACCAAGGAAACAATTTAAGCGCCACCTGCTGGCAGAGAGTGAATCTGCATTTTCACCTTGTCTACTGTTCTGTGTTATGCAGATATTTTGAAATTATACAGTCTAATTTAGATTAAAAACTGCTCATGTTGCATGTATGCAGCATCTTTCTTTGGATCATGATTAAAATGCAGTGGTTGCCTCAGCACAGACAAAGCCTTATTTTGCTTATATGAAGAAGCTTATTTTATTTGTGTTACTTATTTATTTGATTTGGGGCTTGTTTTAAAATGCCAATTTAGCTTTGTTATTAACATTTACATTATATTTAAATTTTGTCAGACACTTTTAGCCAAAACGACTTACAAATGAGGACAATAGAAGCAATCAAAACCAACAAAACAGCAATAATATGCTAGTGCTATATTAGTATTTTATTATAGTGTTATATTTAAATTTTACAAAGAAATGTGCAGCATTTTGTCGAAGCAATAATAAAAGGAAACATTTAATTTATAATTTGTCTTAAATCTCTTTTTGTTAAAAATAAAAATTGTGAATTGAATCGTGAAATCAAAATCATGAATCACGAATCGTGAGTTGAGAAATACTGAAAATATTGTTATAAATTGTAGCAACACCTCCCCCTTTACCTTTTGGACTCTGCTCATGACTTTGACCTTTATAAAAGTAATCTTGGTGGGTGAACTCATTTAAAATAATTTCATCATCTTGTTTTAGCCAGGTTTCTTTCTAACAGAGCACACCTAGGTTATGATTAATGATCAAATTATTTACAAAAAGTGCTTTTGTAGAAAGGGACCTGATATTCAAAAAGCCAAGCTTTATCATTTGTTTATCCGTATTATATCTGTTTTTCGTTTGTTGAACATCAATTAAATTGTTAGGTACACAGACCTTGTTACTCTTAAATTGGTTTGGACATTTTTTGTATTTTCTAGTTCGGGTAGTGTGATATCTAGGTGAAAGAGTCTCTATGTGCTGAGAATTAGCTGATTTCTGTGGCGTGAGGTGGCCAGCAGATGGTCGGTTTAGCCACTCTGTCTGCTTCCTGACCTGGGCCCCAGTTAGTTAAGGACAAACTCTAAGACTTTGTGCCATATTTCTAGAGAGAAGAGCGGCACCACCCCAGGAGGGATGGTCAAGTAGAATAAGGCATAATTTTGTTCTTTATAAGTACTAAAAAAAGCCAATATGCTAGTATTGCATATTGTATGTTAGCATACTAACATACAACTAGTTAATAATGAGGACTGATCCTTAAAATAAAGTGTTTCCAAGGAAATTCTCACAATCAGGCTTTGTTTCTCACAATTCAGTCAGAATTGTGAGATGTAAACACAGAATTGTGAGATTTAAACTCAGAATTCTGACTCTGTTTTTCTCGTAATTTTGAGAAGAATTGCAAGAAAAAAAAATCAGAATTGTGATATTTAAGCTCGAGATAAAACGTTGCTCAAAATAATGTCATTTTTTTATGTAATTGTGAAAACCGATATGATTATCCATATGATGAAAATATTGTGTTATTCTTCCATGCATGTTTTTATTTATTTATTTATTTAATCAAAAAGCTCACTTTTTTTATCAAAATGTTGCAACTCGATCATCTCAGATGAAATTACAGACTCCTCTCTAGTGATGTACTGTATGGTGGACTTATCCAGTCATAACCATTAACCTGCTTAAACCCTGTTCTTTTCTTAAAATCAACTGAAAGCTTGCATTCAGATCTGCCTCCATCCAATCAACGAATGATGGATAGAACAAAGTCTCCAACCTAGATTTTGTTTCTTATTCAATAATATATTTCACTTGGATATATGTCAAATTGCTGTTGTTACTTCAGTTACATCATGACTTTAAGCTAACTAGCAGTCTTTTCTCATGTCTAATCAGCCATTTGTGTTTTGTATTGAACATTATTTAAACAAACACCTATTTTATAGTTTCTTGAAAATTACCATAATTGCCCAAATCATTTTACAAGTTATTATACTTAAAATTTGTGATAGGATTATACTGTATAAAACTGTCTGTGGCTTAGCAAGTAGAAAAATGAACTGTAAATGATGCTGGGATTTTTGAGCTTGTTGATGTTGCATTGAGGCCGAAGCAGCTGATCTTTTAATGTTCAGTGTGTGCAAGCTTCCCTGTGCTGTGACTCTCTCTCCATCTGCTTCTGTGTCTCATGACACTCCATCTGCTTCTTAACAAAGAATCTTCATTCACTGCCAGTATTGAATCAATTCCATGTGAAGATTGTCTTTAATAAACAGGATTTCCATGTAGCAGAGCTGACGCAGTGAATCTTAAATGGCGTCTGGCTGAAGATGAAGCCTGTGGTCTGAAGAATCAAGTATGTCCAAGTGTGGTTTTGATAGACCAGTGTTAAAGGAGCTACATTAAATCTGTAGCTCATCAAGTTATAAGCTAATCATAATTTGAAGTAGTTCCATTACTACATTGTAAAAAATTATTGTAAATCTATTGGTAAAAGACTGTAAAAATGCTATCGTAAAAACCTATTGATTGGTTAACGATAAGTTCCCTTACAATATACGGTGAAAAACTGTAATGGACATTTCATGTAATTTTATGGTAAAATACAGTTTTTGAAGTGAAAAAACAGTGGTTTAATCCTGTACACTTTAATCCAGTGTAATTTAGAGTGAAAAAACGTAAATTGCCATCCCCAGTATTCCCTGCGTTAAATTTCACGTTTTCCTCTTAGTTTTTTTTCTTATCAGTTACGTTCATTAGCGTTGTGTTACATCAACTCATGAAATATATCAGCTCATGAAATACGTTTTTTTTTTAATGTAGATTTAAGTTAAAGCCGTAAAACCTAAAAAGTTGCCTGTAGTGCTTTCATACTAAATAATATAATTTAATTAGTTGCATTGCTTCTTTTTTGTTGCTAACACTGTGACTTAATAGTTTTTCTCTGCTATCACCTGCTACAGTTTTTTTTTTTTGCCAGTCTTACAATTGATTGCCATCAGTATTCATTGCGCTCAGACACTTGGACAAAGCCATTTGGTTGGATGTTTCGCTTGCAGTCAGCTCAAGGACTTGGCACATGTCACATACACTGGCACAAGAGCTGTACTTCTCCTCTTTAGTCTTACACAGAGTGCCCAGACCTCCACCAGATCTGGTGTGATTTAACATAATTGCTCCAGAGCACTTCAATTTTATTTTTACCACTTATTATTTAAAGAGTTATATGGTAATTGGCAATAATGTATAAATTATTTAATTTTATTTTGTTTTATTTGTGAAATATCAGCCAACAGTTTCTGAATCCTCGTCATTCTTGTCGCATTTCACTTTATAAGCTCTTAGGAGTATTGTTGCTAAAATGTACTGAATTTCTAACCTATGCTTATGACTTTGGGGATCATGCTGTGGTCATCACAGCTTATTTTTGCACTTATTTTTGGGACATTCGCCTGTACTAGAGCAGGTTGCTCAAGGGAATAATGGGGGTAATAGTGCCATTTCCTTCTAGAAGGCATGTAAACCTGACCTTTATGGATGCTGTGCAGGAATATATGAAATACGGCGGACAGTTGTTAAACGTCAGTGACTTAATTGCATATTTCTTAGTAGAAATGAAGACATATTTTCATATTGTCATATTTTTTCCACCAACCACCCATTGTAGAATATCATGAAAGTTTCTTAGTAGAGAGAGAGAATGTTACGCAAACATTGGCACTGTTAACATGAATTAAATTTAAGAGCTATTTTCTCTGTAAGAGTTTAATTAATGTCAAAAGACCTTTTTGTTAGCATTCAGTGATTATTCATATAATCACTGCTTTAGCAATTCCATTAATCCATTATATTACAAGATAAAAGTACAAGTGAGATGTCATGATCCTCTTTTGTCCCCAGAGTGTAGGAACAAATCTTTACAGCCATTTCCAATGTGGAGGTTATTTTACATGTGCAGGTGCAGCGAGTGTTTACTGTTCGTTTTGTAAACACAATTATTCTGCGTGACTGTTGGTGGATTTCCATAACAATGGAAAAACGGGCTCCACTATCCTTTTAACCAAATGAGTTGGCCAGGTTTAAGTGTTTGTTAGTCATAACGTGTCCATGCAACGTGACTGGGCATTGTACTTGACTGCAAGTGAAGGAACCCAGCAGAAAAAAAATATCATTACAGCATCTTAGTAAACATCTTCATAAAACAGCCAAAGTGAAGTGGATTTCTGAAGAGGTCTTCAGAAAGCATGAGATTTACATTCCACTGTTGAGTGTTTCCTTGGTCTTCTCCAGGGAAATCTTGCCCCATACTTCTGCTTGTTTTGTTTGTTAAGATTTTGTAACTTTAAAGTTGTAATTTTATATTTAATATAGCTTACACTGTATTTTAGTTGTGACATGACTGAATATGTGGTTGTATGAGTCACACTGGCTGCTGAAAAATGAGCTTTGACATCATCACAGGATTAAATCACACACACAAAAAAACTATTAATAATTTAAAATAAACAGTTATTAAAATAGTTATTACCAATAATTATATGTTAGTAACTATATTACTGTAACATTAAATGTAACAATATTACTGTTTTGAAATAGGTAAACATTTGTATATAAAATATTTGGTGAGCATAAGAGCCTTTTTTAAAAACATTATCAAAATTCTGACCCCAAACTTGGCAAGCTTAACATACTGTAATACGTACGTAATATCCACAATCTTTTATTTTAATATATAAGGTATTAATACAGTAAATTCAAAGAGATACTAGAAATAACAAGGCCATTAACACAATCTCGATTGTAATGTTTGAGAAAATAAATGTTATGCCAAAGATTAATATAGCTTATACATGTTTTTGTTAGGAGAAGTTATAAAAGCTTTATCAATCTTTCATGAACAGTTAATTTAGTTGCATTCACAAAGAACTGAACACAGTCTTTTCAATCTTGTATATATGTTTGCAGAGTGGAAAATGCATAATGCATGTTATAGCATTGAGTCTAGAGGCAGACTTGGCAACCCCATTTACTTCATGTTCAACAGCTTAATAGGGAGAGCCGTTGGGTAATAGTTTTCTCTGTGCTGGCAAAACATGAGTTGCTACAAGCTATTAGTAATATCAGCCAACACAATATTTTCCTTTCTTCCAGTACTATACTTTATCCTTTCAGGAGTATTGTTGCTGAAGTAATCAAAATGTGTTCATTATTAAAACATTATTATATAATTTTTATTCTTTAAAACTGACATTTTTGGTGGTATAGAATAGTCAATCATTTTATTAGGTAACCTACCTGCTGTTTAAAGTCACCAACTGATTATAACTGCATTTCTCTCAGAACCTTTCCTTTAGGTTATTGCTTGTTTGTGTGCTCAGCATTTTTTATTTTATTATTATTTATTTATTTATTTATTTATTTATTTGTTTGTTTGTTTGTTTGTTTGTTTATTTATTTATTCATGAACCTCAAGATCTGATCTGGCTATAAATATAGCCATCTGTCTTCAGACTTGTTAATGAATATTCTCAGATTAAGATCTGCACTCTTGGGTTCATTGTAGCTGTGCGGATCATTACGGAACGAGTTTAAGATTATTGCTTGTGCTCTCTGATCTCTTCTCTCAGTGTGATAGCTCAACTCTCCAGATGAACTGATTGTTAAGCATTAATCCCTGTCTAAATCAATCTGCCATGCTACCTCTGGCAGCAATATATTAGAATTGAAAAACCCGGCAGATTTATCTTAGTGTCTCTTGTTTGTTCTTCTTTATCCCCTGCTGAATACCAGTAGGAACTGGACCCTGCCTTATTTACTGGCCTTCCTCTGAAGTTGCAGGAGTTATGTTTATGATGGAAATGCTCTTGTTTATGATAGGTGCTGTGATACTACAACCATTTAGAGGCGTAATGAGAGGGAAGATATTTCAGAGTTTTAATAGTTTTCTGCCCTTGACCCTTTGATGACATCAGAAGTTTCACTGTTCTATAATAGGAAATGTCATTTAAATTCATGCATTTCATAATGTTACTTATTGTGTGAACCCTTTTCACAGACTGTGAAGATGTATTTTCATAGTTCACTTTGTAAATCTAGCAAAAAATGTTTATATTTTTATTTAAAAAAAGGTAAAGTACATTTATAAGACTATACTTTGTATTATATTTGTATATACTTTGTATTGCATTATATTACCTTAGCATTACATTTTCAGAAAACTACTTAACTGTTATGTGTGAGTGTTTCTAATAACAAGTTTGATATCTTTCTCTCTTTGGACTACCATAATCAAGTTTTCTCCCTCTTTTAAGAAGACATAGAAATTTTATTTTTTGATATTAGATCAAGTGAAAATTCAATATATATATATATATATATATATATATATATATATATATATATATATATATATATATATATATATATATATATATATATATAATATTTTTTTTTTTGAAAAATTATATTTTCAAAAGTGCAGTTTCCTTCACCACTATAGAAGTTTACCTTACTATGATGACTTCTCCTTCTGAGAACCCTGCAAATGTAAAAAAATGTTTGCTGTATTTCTTCTGTTAAATGCAAAAGGAGTTATTTATAGTAGAATGTCCAGTGCTCTTCTATACAATGAAAGTGAACATTTTCAGTGTGACATCAAAAGACTTGAAATATAACACAAAGGTCATACAGTTATGTACACATTTTATGATGCTTTTTCCCCTTTAACTTTTATTTTATAATAGAGAACAGCATGAATATTCTGCTTAACATCTCCATTCAGGTTTGGAACGACATTAGGTTAAATAAACAATGACAGAATTCATTTTGGGTGATTTTCTCAGTGTCATAACTGAATCATGTGCCTTAAGGATTATCTTTCTGGCTTTCCAAAATGCCTCTGTTTTCCAAAACAGTCTTCTGTCTCAATGTTTACTTTGTCTTTGTCTTAGTGATGAGCACAGGCCATTCTTTCTCCTGACCTATTTTCCCCAGTGGTGGACATTTTTCCTCTGGGGGGTTGAGATTTCAAGCAGAGTGTGTCTTTTGAGTATGTGCAGTCATTTATGAGAGTTTGTGAGTGTGTGTGTTGGTCTTTCGAGCACATGGCGTACGGTGAAGCCACCTGGACCCAATTAAGGGAATAGGCTGTTTGGTTCACATTTTGTGCTCGAAGCTAATGAACATTTTAGGTAAAATGACAGAATAGATGATAAGGGCTTTCTGTTAATTTGTGCAATTTTACAGTATGTCGACTCCACATTTTGGAGTGGAATTTGAAGTATATTGTATATTGGTGCTGATATTGGTTAATACAGATCTATAGACAAATCTATACAGTGCATGCCAAAACCCAGCTGTTTATCTCAGTTCAGCTGTTATGGAGTTCTCTCTGAGAAGCTCAGTGGTCCATTTGTTAATGAATAAGAGCTCTTACAAAATTAAAAAGTACTATTGTAATACCATGTTATTTTGAACTGTTGATGTACCGTGATAATACTATGTATTTATGACCATGTAATGAAATGACATGACATGAAATGTCCATTTGCATCATGGCCATGATAAACACCCAAACACAACCCTGATCTTAATGTATGCTGAATACTTATTCCTTTTTATCTGTCTCTCTTTGTATCTTTTATATTAGAGGATATAATTCAACAGTGTTGTTGATTTGCTTTGTGAGGCCCCAGCTGACTTTGAAGCTTGACTAAACTATGCTGGTACATTGTTTTGCTGTTTGCTGAGTTAATGTTGTTGTTGATTCAGTAGTCAGTTGTTAATTGTTATATGGTGATTGCTGATTGTCATCATTATTGAGGTCTGTGTTTGTCTATATAAAACTATTGCACATTGTTTTTGCTTTGCAGGATGTTCTCCTGTTCAGAGGAGTTCTCTTTTGTGAGTTCCCTTCACACTGTACAGTATATATATTCATAAAGAATTGACTGGCAAATGAATGCCTATTTTGGTGTATATATAATATATACACGCACAAACACACAGACGTGTTTTAAAAATTAGGAATAATTACTATTTAAAATATTTTTAAAAGATGTCTCTTATGCGCACCAAGACCATAATTACATTATATATAATGTATTTATAAATTTTTTTTTTTTTTTTTCCTGTGATGGCACAGCAGAATTATTGTTATCATCAGTGTTGACTACAGGTTTTGCTGCTTAATATTTTTGTGGAAACCGCGGTACATTTTTTTCAGGATTCTTTGATGAAAAATTAAGTTCAAAAGAATGGCATTTATTTAAAATCTTTAGTAACATTATACATGTCTTTTACAGCCACTTTCAATTAAATTAACGTATCCTTCATTTCTATATTCTATCTTACCCCAAACTTTTGAATTGTAGTGTATCATGGTTTCCACAAAAATACTAAGTAGCAAAAACTGTTTTCATCTTTGATAATAATAAAAAATGTTTCTTAAGCACCAAATCGGCATATCAGAATGATTTCAGAAGGATCATGTGACACTGAAGTCTGGTGTAATGGCTGCTGAAAATTCAGCTTTGCATCACAGAAGTAACTTACATTTTAAATTTTATTAAAAACAGTTGTTTTGAATTGTAATAATATTTCACAATATTACTGTCTTTACTGCATTTAATTGTATTCTAATGTATTGTATTTTATACTGTATGCTTTTATATGATGTCATCTGTACTTGGAAACATGGACAAAGTTCTTTGTGATGAAATATTGCCATGTCTCTAGCATTAACAGTAGTGTTTGTTGGGTAAAAAAAAACTACAGGAAGCTCTAGAAAAACTTTCTTAGCTATAACAGCAGAAAGAAGAAAACTAATCTTTCTGAAACATGAGTTGGACTGATGTCACAGGTGATTGCCAGCTCTGTGGCACCTACAATTAATCTTTGTTGTTTTTAACCACTACTGTTTTTCTCTGTAGTCTCTAAAACCCTAAATACCATCTATCTTTATTTTCACATATCGTCTTCTCTTTTCCTGTTTGCTTAAGTGTTGTCCCTGGACGGTTAGTGCTGTCATTTTCTCTGGCCTTCACTTCATGAGTTAGCTACTGGTAATCATGTTACCACTTCCATCATCATGCTTACATATGGAGCATATTATTTTCATAGCCATTAATTAGTGTTATGCTGTGTTTAGAAATCCCTGTTGTCAAAAACTGGACTTAAGCCATCTCATGGGGTTAGCTTATATGGAAAGTGTGACTATGTTCAGAGGCCGTAATCTGCTTTAGCAGTGTGTTTAAATGCTTCCAAACTGTATTGATATACTCACTGTAGTTGCTTTTGTGTTTTCCAGTATGTGGATTTAGGTGAAATTGTGATATGTCAGGGTTCAGATTTAAAGCTTGATAGAGCTTGATATATGTGAACCAAAAATGATGCAGCAGTGCTTTTTTAAGAGCTCTTTTGACTTAACAACACTAACACTAACAACAAAGTAGCAAAAACTATCATGTTTTGCAAAGTGCCATGGTGCGAGAAACTGCTAATCATTTATTGACATATTTCAAAGTATCATGTTGCTATTATTTGATGCCACTATTGTTTTATGGTACCTCTGCAATTCTCTTTTGTAAGGGTGGGATCTGTTTTTATCAAATTTACGAGCATGGAAATCTTCCAACAGCCTTGAACTACCACCTATTGTATAGTGAATTACATCCCTTAAGTATATTATTCATAGCAAAACAGTTATTTTTTTTCTGCCTAAAATAGCGTAAACAACCTAACCACTAATTTACATTAAATCTTAATTGCTTCAAACCTGTCTCAAGAGCTCTTTGACTATAAACATATTATTAATCTATCCACCCTGAAAGGCAAAACTGCTAGATTGCTTCAGTAGCATTATAAAGACTCGCATACCATACTCTACAAGAAGATCCTGATTATGTAATAGTCCACTTAACACAAACATAAAGGTAAATGCAAAAAAAGCCTGATTTATATCAGAATTATTCTCCTAGAGACACATCATTTGAAATAGAGTTGTCAGCATGTTAAGTTTCAGGTATTCAAGGAGATATAGACAGTATAAGGAAAATGCCCTTAACTGATAATTTTGTAACTTTTTGAGGCTACTACAGTTGCTCCTCCTGACTTCTTTTTTAATTAGACAAAAGGAACATTTGCTTCGATGGAATGTGTAAAAAACAGTGGAACATGTAAGGCAAAGAAAAAGTAGGCACGTAAAGGCAATGTCTGGGAATTTTCTTTGATGGCTCTGAGAAATAGATTCTCTCTGTCTTCTTGCTCTCAGCCAGACAGCAGCATTAAAGCCTGTGCATGTGTTAGGAAATATTTAGTAAAGATCAATAATGCCATCCACCATGTTGGAGCTCTCTGTTGCTGCAGATGCTTGACTGGGTCGATGCCTGACTCAGAGCCCTGCAGGCCCCATAGCTGTGAGGCGGACATGCCCCTGCTACACAGTCATGCGGCTCGGGACAATACATTGATGTGTAAAGACACGAAAGGATCGGTCTGTGCAAGAAACTGAACAGTATTTATATAGTTTTTTTTTTACCTATGATTCACCACAATGTCCGAACTGTCCTGAGCGCATTCTCAACTGCCGGCACATGACGAGTCTTCTTCTTCTTCTTCTTGCTTCACGGAGGATCACAGACTTTAAACTGCATTACCACCACCTATCTCTCAAATGGACCATTGACACTTTATTTACAATCTCAATTGGGAGTGTCAATGGTGTTGAAGAAGAAGACGCATCACATACCGGCTGTTGAGAATGCATCAGGACAGTTCGGACATGCGGTGAATCAGAGAAAAACAATATAAATACTGTTTAGTCTCTTGCACAAACTGATCGTTTCATGTCTTTACACATCAGTGTATCGGCACGAGCCACAGGGTTTCTCAAAGCTGTGATTCCCATTCACTTCCATTATATGACTGACACACTGCAACGGTTTGAGTTAAAAATCACCTACATCTTGGATGCCCTTGGGGTAAGCAAATAAACATCAAATTTTCATTTTTGGGTGAACTATCCCTTTAATGCAAATGTTTTCTGTCTCTGATGTTGGTGATGCTGAAATCAATTTTGTATCAGCAGTCGGCAGAGTGATTCAATAATGGATTCAGTTCATTGTTTGATCTGAAATGTCATTTGACTTTGGACACGAGCTGTTTCAACATTCTCTCTATACAAACATCCACCCACCTACATTCACACACACACACACACACACACACACACACACACGCATGCACGCATGCACGCACACACACACACACACACACACACACAAAGGCACACAGATACAGACACACCCACAGTTACAGCACATTTGTAAATTCATCAGATGCCATGTGTCTGTGTCTCTTAGGATGTACTGTGTTTTTGTGACAGTGTTTTTGAGCCATATCAAATCAGACAACTAACATCATCTCCCCACACCACAGGATTGAAAAAACGTACCAGGAAGGCCTTCGGGATACGGAAGAAAGAAAAGGACACTGACTCTACGTAAGTTTTACTAATTTATATACCAGAAATTTACCCCTAAAGGCTGATGTATCATATTTGATATGAAAAATTTTAAGGCCTCTAAAATATCAACATGATCAAAACCTGGCTGAAAAAAACTTTTTTACACAGCCTTATGCCTTCTGACATCTTGATTGAAAGTTTAAACTTTTAGCAAGAAAAATGCCTTTTAGTATAATTCTAAAATCGTCCCCCTTCAGGTCATAGTACATGTGTCTTTATTTCTATTTAGTCTTTCCTGACAATTTATTTATTTTTATTTTTTATTTTTTTTATAAGTTAAAAGTAAGAATAACTTTTATATTTTTAGTATAATTTAAAGATGAATATTTAGGTTTACTTGCTTATCCGTTCTTTTTTTTATTATTATTATTTTAATAATCATGTTAAAATGTAATGAAATATGATATAACAGGCTTTTTAAAAAAAAACAAAAAAAACTTTTATTTGTACATGTCTTAGTCATCATTATATTGCATTGCATTATGTTTTTTCATCCTTGATAAAAATACAGAGATTTTAAATATAATCTTGCTAAAACCTATAATTGGGAGATACAGAGTGACAACTGATATTTAAATGCAATTTATGCCAGTAATATTAACATAGATCTCATGGTCATTATAAACTGTAAGAATTATATCTTACTTTTTGGCCTTAAAAATATCAGTAACTGCACATATTTTTGCTTAATGTGGGGCTCTGAATAAAACTGAGGTGTTTTTTTCTCTCCACAATTATGACCTCCATATTCTCTTGTAGCATGCTATATGAGCTGTAAAGGCTTAATGTATTGAATATGATGCTCAACAAAAGCTCATATGCAACCTTTTTAAAGATTTTGTCTAAAGTTTCAATTAACTGTTCCATTACAAAAAATGGAAATGAAAAAA
This sequence comes from Cyprinus carpio, assembly GCF_018340385.1. NCBI lineage: Eukaryota > Metazoa > Chordata > Actinopteri > Cypriniformes > Cyprinidae > Cyprinus > Cyprinus carpio. Next base: position 20,039,387 of record NC_056577.1, on the reverse strand, counting down.
TAGTTTGTCTATTATCTCATATGTCAGGCTTTACAGGATTAATTAATTTATAATAGTAGAGCTTCCTAAGGCAAGCTGATGGAGTTCTCACACAAACCCATCAACACAATGGAGCATTTGCTGCTTGCACACTATGAATCCCTGTCTCCTGCTTCAGGGTGCTAAAAATGATGGCTGTTTTGAGAGTGTGTGTCTGTTTGTTTGGGGAGTAGTAAGGTGTTTTTTTTGTTCATAGTGGTGAATGGTTAATTGCTTCTGTGCTTGAGTTGAGAAAAAAGAGAGGCTTGCATGTTAAGTGGGTATTAAATACATCTCTGTCTCTGTCTTTGTCTCTTTCTTTTGTTTTCTCTGTTTTTAGGGGGTCACCAGACAGAGATGGTGGAGTAAGTACCGCTTAATTTGCAGCATTGTTTCAAGAGACAGATTTACTATTATTTGTATTTTGGAATTTGAATTTACGTTTGTTTTCTTTAGGGCTGCCAAAGTTGATGATTAACATGCAATTAATCAAATGTTTAACATTATTAATGTGTGTATTCATTTCATTCCGTTCATTGTGATTTCTAAGAAATTATGTAATTATGAAATGTTCTGAGCTAATTGGAGCTAATTAGACACACACACAAACACAAAAGACCCTAGCAGACCACCCATTTATCATTTATCACCCATTTGTAATGATGAAAGACATTTTATGGGTAATTTATCTATAAAATAAGCCCAGACAAGTCATTTGCATTCTTTGTATGGTAAAAATTATTTATGAAAGTGAAAAAAAAAGTGAAAGTGACGTGACATACAGCCAAGTATGGTGACCCATACTCGGGATTCATACAAGGGCACCTCAGTTGTGGTATTGCCAGCCCAAGACTCGAACCCACAACCTTAGGGTTAGGAGTCAAACTCTCTAACCATTAGGCCATGACTTCCCCATTATCATCGAAGATCAGTAAGAAAAATATGTGCTCACAATGGTTTAGAACAATTTCAATGCAAAACTGATCCCAAGCATTTTGTTTTAGCATGTCACGTTTTGACACAGAATATGATGTGCATTTGATAGCATTTTTGCTTCTGACAGCCAAAACAAAAAGTCTTGTGTTATCCCAGGGGTCCTCAACTCTGGCCCTCAAGGTCCACTTTCCTGCAGAGTTTAGCTCCAACCCAAATTAAACACATGAGCAAGTTAGTCAAGGTCTTCAGGAATGCTAGAAAGTTACAAGCAGGTAAGTTTGATCAAGGTTGGAGCTAAAAAAGTGGATCTCGAGGGCCAGAGTTGAGAACCCCTGTATTATCCCTTAATCGCAAGAAAAACTGCCACAAAGACATGATTCCTATCTTCCTCTAGCCAGATTATAACTATTTGTTCAATGCTCAGATGATTGTCACATGTATGAATGATTTTTAAAGTTAGAATTATGGTCAATGACAAAAGAAAATGCAAAGATAACCCGGCTGTTTTCTGCTACATCTGTTGGGCATTTTACTACATGGAGTAAGCAACAGAAAACTACAGATTTTGTGGGAAAAAAGCATATTTATTTATAAACTAATCATTTAAGAAAAATCTTGCAAAAAAAAAAAGTGTGTGAAAGTGTTTTGTTTTGATATTTTTGAACTCAGCATCATCAAATTAGGTAATGTTAGGCCTGTTTTGCAAATCAGTAAAAAAAAAATTTAAAGATGCAGGGCTGTGTAATAAGTGGTAATGTAAACAAGTTTTTTCATGTGAAGCCTTATTGGAAATATAAATAATCTGACATGGTGAAAAAGTTTAATAATACAAATGATATCTTTATTTTCTGTATGATGGATGTCCATGGCACAGGAGCCCCAAGATACTGAATCGGTACTGAACATAGAGACAGCATAGTTATATAGCTTGAAGTCTAACGCTAGAACTGAATACTCACTAAGCACCTGTAGATTCCCCCAAGCGGCACCCCCAAATAGGCCAAACTCATCTAATTAGAAATCAGTGATTCTGAGTGATGTTACTAAAGTTGTGTTTTGATTTGCTCAGCCACAGAAAAAGACCAATGGGGCTCCAAATGGCTTCTATGGGGAGATTGATTGGGACAGATATGTAAGTACATCATTTTTAATACCTTGATGATGATACTAAGCAAAGCATGACAGCCCAAGTCTGCTACATTAATGGCAGTTTGTTCCAAAAAATACCATCCACTGCATTTGTAATACTGACTGACTTCAGTTATTTTCTTTTGCAGAACTCACCTGAGGTTGATGAAGAAGGATATAGCATCAGACCAGATGAGGATGAGGGAGATATCCTTTAATTTTGCCATAAATTATTGTGATTACACTTTTTGAATCTTTTGATTTTATCAATAAGCAATGAGAATTGTATTGTCATTTTTAAAAAATTATAATATTTTTTTGTGAATGAAAATGAAGCTGTGATCCCTTAACAGCCCTCCACCAGCCCCCAAAGAAAAGTCTTACTTTTTCTCCTCCAGTGAGTCTGAAGAAGAGGAGGACCACCGCAAAAAGTTTAAGATCAAAATCAGACCACTGCCAGCAGATGCTAACATTGCAGCTCCCTCGGTGGATGAATTAAAAGCTTCTATTGGCAACATATCTCTGTCTCCCTCGCCTCTGGTGAGTCCAGCCAGTGTAACCCATGCATTTCAAGCTTATGATGTTGTTTCCTTTCACTTTTCTTACTTTAATATAACATGACTCAATAGTCTCTGCTGTGTTATATGTGTTAATGGTTTTGTATTTTGTACTTATTTTGACATCTCTTAGAAAAATATATTGCGAAAATACCATGAGGCTTATATATAGTGCTGGGCAATAAAACGATAACTATTATTAAAATGATAACATGAGTTCAATAAATGTTCGATATAATGTTTATGCACCAAAAAGTGTAACAAAACAGTGCTTCTATTTTAACTGAGCCACACGGACCATTTATCTGCTTGGCACAAAGTTCAAACGGCAGTGCAGCGCGAGCTCACTAGAGCAGATGCGATTACTCGCTGATAAGTCTCAGTCATGCGAGTACTAAACAGAGCTGTGAGAGCCAGTGTGAAGCGCTTGAATTCAGCGAAGAGCACAAATGACTCTGTGATTTAAACTAGTTTAAAACTGGATGAAACAGTGCTGACAAACAGGAGAAACACTGTGTCCAATGGTACAGTCAGAAGGCTTTTCAATCTACAAATCAGCATCGTTTACCATAAATTTACATCTACCTGCACCATGGTATTGTGCCAGAAATGTGGGTTGTTCATATCGAATTCTATTATATTATTAATGCAGACATGTATTAAATGTATTAAAGGAGTAATGGAATATAATTACAGTTGTGATTAAGCAACAGCATTTGTGTGCATTTACACTAAATGTATTTAGACTACTGTTTTTAATACAAATACCTAGAAACCATATAGTCACATTTTTACCATGGTATTGAGGTGCTATATGTGTGGTTTTAACCATGGTTATCCTGATCTAAATGTATGCTACTATGAAAGACCAATGGTTAATTTGAATAAAACTTGCATAAAATTTCACCATATATAAAAATCAGGTTGTTACAATATTTACAGATGTTGCTGAACATAAATGAACATTCCCAAAGACACATATAAGATATATATATATATATATATATATATATATATATATATATATATATATTATTATTATTAATAATATTGCAGCCGGCACTGCAAAATTTGTTGAAGATACACATCATCAACACAAACATGTTTCATGATTTTAAACAATATCACTCATTAGAATATGCACAAACTAAGAAATACATTTTTCTATTGAGATATTTATTTTAAGGAAAAATGACTGGAAAAGTGTAAAGAATTCAAAAACGTGAAGTGTTTGTAATGTTCTGACCATAAAGAGTAAGTTAAAACCACTCTAAACGATCTGGTTTCTACAACTATCACTTAAGAGTAAAAATCTTAAAAAAGTGATATGAAAAATTTTACCGTGATAACTTTTTTGGCCATATCATTTAGCTCGGCCCTACTTATATATTATATGTAGATATATAGTATTCCATGGTACTTCTACAGTGAATGTATACTTTTATTTATTTTTTTATTCTTTTGCTGTTATGCTGTGAGTAAGCCTATTGGGTCAAGATCACGCCTGCCCTTTCTGATTCGTATTGACTGTAACTCTCAGTGCATGTTTGAGAGGCAATTTATGGACACGTTGTGTTTGTCAGTAAGGAGAGGAAATAGCTTGTTGCACTGTTCCAGATTTTATTTGTACTGTATAAGGAAGCTCATGAAATGGAGGAAGTGCTTTAGGTTCTTCATTAACCTTGTCAACTCAATTTTATAGTCATATAATGACAAAAGCCACAAGCCAGACTTGGCTTACAGCACAAATGGCTTGTTTTTTGTGTGAGTGTTGCATGTAGATGTGTAGTTAATATAAGGGCTATCACACTGTGGAGGCTGTTTCTAGAGAGAGCAGCGTGAGCAGTTCAGATGGAGCTGCCTGCCGTTTTAGTAGTCCAAAAACGCCTACCTGCCATTTCACTAAAAACATTTTTGAGTTTCAGCTGTCTGTATGGCTGCATCCTATTAGTTAAAGCTGTTTTAATGAGCTTTAAATGAAGGATGAATTAGGATGTACCTTGAACAAGAATGTCTTTGTTGGTGTGCCATATATACTGCATTTAGGAGATGTCTGTGTGGTCAACCAATGTCTCAACATTCTCCACTGGATAAAAACAAACTCCTTTAACAAAACAATATTAAAAAGATTAATATTTTTATTTTATTCAACAAGGAAGAATTATATTTGGCCAAAAGTGGCAGTAAAGACATTTTTCAATATTACAGATTATTTTTATTTCAAAATAAATGCAGTTCTTTTGAAATTCACAAAGAATCCACAAAAATATTAAGCAGCGCAACTGCTTTTTAACATTGATAATAATAATAAATGTTTTTCGAGCACCAAATCTGCATATGAGAATGATTTCTGTAGGATCATGTGATGCTGAAGATGATGATAATAAAGACTTGACTTGACTTGATTAACGGCTCCTGAAAATTCAGGTTTGCCATCACAAGAATAAACTACTTTTATCCATTTTAAAATATATTAAAATAGAAAACAGCTCAATTTAAATTGCAAGAATATTTCACATTTTCACTGTATTAAATACATGCAGCCTTTGTGACCATAAAAGACTCTTAAAAACATTACAAAATGTTACCAACCCCAAACTTTTGAACAGTAGTCCATGGTAGTACAATGGTACTTTTGGCACTTTTGGTACTCCTAAGCATCCATCAGATTTTACTATAAAATATAAATATTCGTAAACTCACAAAGAAAGAATATTCTGAGAACATCTGATTCATATGATGTGTGTGGTTGAAGAAGATGTCCAAACTGAAGTACTGATTTTTAATAACTTTTTGCTGGGGAAGGCATCTGAATTTCTTATTACGGAGGTCATTCAGATGAGATATGGTGTAGATGAGTCTTATCTGACTCACTATTGTTATCTGGAGTCAGAGTGAGTAGGAGTTTCAGGTGGAGTCTCACACTGAAGTGACTCCACACACTGTCTCAATAATTCAGCTTGGAAACTGGGCACAATGACTCCACTGCATGGAGCGGCAGGCATACTGACAGAGCACAGGCTGCCAGGCCAGAGCATGCCACATGATGAACTTGCACACTAAATTATTCATGCACACAGATACATGTAATTCCGTCAGTATGCTTTCAAACCCATTTTTGTGTCTTGTCAATTAATCTTACTCTGATCTACAACTCAGGACCACCTACTGGGGTGTTTCTTTTTCTGCCTTGTTCCTAAAATTAATTAGCACTTAGATTGGTCTTTAACTGTCACAAAGTAATTATCTTTCCTGGGGTTTTCATTAGCTCTTATTCCCAAAGTTAAATTTGAGTTTGCACGTTTATGAATTGCTCTCTCAGTATGTTCAGTGAATGCTAAACCACTTCAAACTTTGAGCACTTTTGTGTAGTTTATTTAGCTATAGGTAGCTTTATGAACTGATTGCTTACTGATTGCATTGTGCCTGTTGTGGAATATGTAGTATGAAATAGTTCCATTCCTGGCTTCTTAAATCCATGATAAGGTAACAGTTATGATCTGATACCCCCTCAGTGGATCGTTATTCTTTTTATTTTTTGATTCATTTATTTTTTTATATAACAGTGTTGTGTTAACTAATAGGCCAAATTCACATGAACTGGTATAGAACTGTAGTGTGTGCGCATATATATTATACACTGCATTCATTAGTGTTAAAAGAATTGTTGCCAAAAAACAACATGCCTGGAACATATTAATTACTGCAATAATGATCCAGTTCTAGACTCTTAAGCTTTTGCTTTTTTAAACCTATATATGACGTTGTCTTCATCGTTATATTCTGTCAGGATTACTTAATAATGTAGTAAGTTTAGCATGCTTGAAATTATAACTCTAAAGCATGTATTAATCTCATGACATTATATCCCGCATTCAAGCATGTATTATAACTAATCCTGACCAGTTAAAATGATGAAACTAAGACATTGTTTATTTCCAAGACTACATTGTATACAGTATACATTATTCACAATTTTTGCATTAATCTGCAATAAGCAGAGTGGCTATAAAATGTGCAACACCATATACATATACAGTAGCATACATGTTGTTATATAACATATAACAACGATATATACTAATGGGTTTTATGTTACTGTGCATATTTATCGATTTTAAGATGATGGAGACAGGAGCATATGTGAGTGAGTAAGATAAAATATTATTGATATCGTAGAGAGATGGCAGAATTGTTGTCATTTATGATAGATGTCCACAAACATATGCACATCCAGGGTGTGAGTGGTCTGGCTTCTCAATATGTATCGGCGGATCTGATGTGTCAGTGTGTTAAGGGAGCTGCACAGCCACACACACACACACACAAAAAAAAAAAAAATATATATATATATATATATATATATATACACACACACACACACAAGGATGCGCTGTTTCTACGTGTATTTAGCTTTGATTTAAAAGAAAGAAAACAGTGCGTCCTTGTGGCACGGATGATACAGAAGAGCATACGCAGCATATGGTGATATGAAGAGACACATAGGAGACTGTTGACAGAGACAAAGGAATTGTTGAATAAAGTCATTATTTTTGGTTTCTTCGCTTACAAAAAGTGTTCCCGTCGCTTCATATAACCCAGATTGCACGTCTGATGGCAGATAGAGTATTCTGACGATGACTTTCATATGTTTTATGGACCTTGACACTGTTATTTACTGGCAGTCTATGGGACGGTCACAGGCCTCCCGGTTTTCTTCCAAAATATCTTAAATTTTGTTCTGAAGACGAACAAAGCTTTTACGGGTTTGGAACGACATGGGGGTAAGTGATTAATGACAAAATTTTCATTTTGGGGTGGAGTATCCCTTTAATTAGAGCTTTGTAGTCTCACCAATAAATCATCAAGACAGTTCCAACATTTTCATGACATTTAATTCGTGGACTGGTTCTTCTTTAGGCTCAGTCATCGTTGTTACTGGAAATAAATTTACCCTGTGTGGGTCAATCCGGACGCCAAAACCAAGAAGTGTGAAATTGGCCTATGGGGCTGAACAGGATGCTCAAGCAAATAGAGCTTTGAAAGCACCACAAAGATAAAGTTATGTTTCCATCACAGTCTATGATTTCCATCCAGTAACACGATATTTGTGATAAGCATCTAGGAATACACTACTATTTAAAGTTTGGGGTTGTTAAGATTTTTAAAAGTGTTCAGTTGTGCTTCTCAATATTTTTGTGGAAACTATAAAAAAAAATGCAGGATTCATTGAATGCAAAATTCAAAAGAATAGCATTTGTTTGAAATATAAATATTTTGTAACAATATATTGTAATTCTTCACTGTCACAATTTTAATGCATCCTTGCTCAATAAAAGTATTAATTTATATATGTATGTGTATATATATATATATATACATATATATATATATATATATATATATATATATATATATATATATATATATATATATATATATATATATATATATATATACAGGTGCTGGTCATATAATTAGAATATCATCAAAAAGTTGATTTATTTCACGAATTCCATTCAAAAAGTGAAACATGTATATTATATTCATTCATTACACACAGACTGATATATTTCAAATGTTTATTTATTTCAATTTTGATGATTATTACTGACAATTAAGGAAAATCCCAAATTCAGTTTCTCAGAAAATTAGAATATTAATTAAGACCAATACAAAGAAAGGATTTTTAGAAATCTTGGCCAACTGAAAAGTATGAACATGAAAAGTATGAGCATGTACAGCACTCAATACTTAGTTGGGGCTCCTTTTGCCTGAATTACTGCAGCAATGTGGCGTGGCATGGAGTCGATCAGTCTGTGGCACTGCTCAGGTGTTATGAGAGACCAGGTTGCTCTGATAGTGACCTTCAGCTGTTCTGCATTCTTGGGTCTGGCATATCGCATCTTCCTCTTCACAATACCCCATAATTTTTCTATGGGGTTAAGGTCAGGCGAGTTTGCTGGCCAATTAAGAACAGGGATACCATGGTCCTTAAACCAGGTACTGGTAGCTTTGGCACTGTGTGCAGGTGCCAAGTCTTGTTGGAAAATTAAATCTGCATCTCCATAAAGTTGGTCAGCAGGAGGAAGCATGAAGTGCTCTAAAACTTCCTGGTATACGACTGCGTTGACCTTGGACCTCAGAAAACACAGTGGACCAACACCAGCAGATGACATGGCACCCCAAACCATCACTGACTGTGGAAACTTTACACTGGAACTCAAGCAACGTGGATTGTGTGCCTCTTCTCTCTTCCTCCAGACTCTGGGACCCTGATTTCCAAAGGAAATGCAAAATTTACTTTCATCAGAGAACATAACTTTGGACCACGCTTCTGACACTGTCTGTTGTTCAAGACTGGCTAGACACAAGGAATGCGACAGCTGAAACCCATGTCTTGCATACGTCTGTGCGTAGTGGTTCTTGAAGCACTGACTCCAGCTGCAGTCCAATCTTTGTGAATATCCCCCACATTTTTGAATGGGTTTTGTTTCACAATCCTCTCCAGGGTGCGGTTATCCCTATTGCTTGTACACTTTTTTTCTACCACATCTTTTCCTTCCCTTCGTCTCTCTATTAATGCGCTTGGACACAGAGCTCTGTGAACAGCCAGCCTCTTTTGCAATGACCTTTTGTGTCTTTCCCTCCTTGTGCAAGGTGTCAATGGTCGTCTTTTGGACAACTGTCAAGTCAGCAGTCTTCCCCATGATTGTGTAGCCTACAGAACTAGACTGAGAGACCATTTAAAGGCCTTTGCAGGTGTTTTGAGTTAATTAGCTGATTAGAGTGTGGCACCAGGTGTCTTTAATATTGAACCTTTTCACCATATTGTAATTTTCTGAGATACTGAATTTGAGATTTTCCTTAGTTGTCAGTTATAATCCTCAAAATTAAAAGAAATAAACATTTGAAATATATCAGTCTGTGTGTAATGAATGAATATACAAGTTTCACTTTTTGAATGGAATTAGTGAAATAAATCAACTTTTTGATGATATTCTAATTATATGACCAGCACCTGTATATATTATGGAAATTTTGGATAAAAACTATATTTGTGTTATATCCCAAAATGTTCATAAAATATAAGTAACTAATGGTTTTTTTTTAGGCAAATCACCCTAATGTCTGTCTTATACTTTCTTTGTGTTTTAATGTTGAAAAAGTAACACACTTTAAGCAGTCTTATTATGACCTCAGTGACTGAAATCCACTTTGTCCCGTATATTGGAACGCCTGGCATTCCTTACTCATGAATTAAACATCAGTCACATGCCCATCCTGTGCCATGGCAACATGTGCGTAAATGTGTAACCATGGTGATGTATTAGCCATGAATACTCATCAGAAGAAAGTGTGAGCAAAGGTTGAACAACTCTACAATAGATAGCGCTCTCCTTCTATCAGAGTAGTGTGATAACTTGTTCAGCTTGTTGTATTCTCTACTGTACTTCACCTGTGTAGTCAGAGAAGAGATATTGCATCCAGCCAGCCATCCAAAGCACAGGAAGAGATAAATGTAACGTCGGTGGAGTTATAGTCGAGTGAAAACAAAGCCATGTGGGTTCTTTATATAGCACACCTCTCGGCCAGGTGCTGTGTTCCAGCTGGTATTCATGTTTTATTGATAAGGTTTGCTTCTTTATTAAGCCCCTTGTATTTGGGCTGTCATCCAAAAAGAGTTAATAATGCTACACATGGGAAACACTGTGTGCTCAGAGCTTGTTTGATCATTCGACAGTCTTAGTTCCAAGCTGTGTGACAGAATATAGACATGTAGCAAGCTGGAGGGATTTTTAAAAGAAAGAGTTGAACCCAAACTAACAAAAAATTGTCATTTGCTCACCATAATCTTGTTCCAAACCCTTTTTATTAAATCCATGGGAATACATATTTTACATTGTTCAACCTTTTCATAATGGAGACTAGAGCTGTGAAGCTCAAAAAAAAAAACATATTTCAAAAGACCATAAAGCCATAAGGCTTGTATGCTACATTATAAGTTTTCTAAAGCTGTCTATTCATTTTGTATTAGGGGAAAACACCAAAATATTCATGATGCCACATGCCTGTCCACATTTGTAGTTGCTGTATGAAAAAGAACACTGGAAATTTTGTACTTCCATTCAAAATTTTGGGGTCAGTATTTATTTATTTATTTAAGAAAGAAAAAAGAAACTAATACTTTTACTCAACAAGAATTCATTAAATTGATCAGAAGAGCTACAGTGAAGGCATTTATAGTGTTACAAAATATATCTATTTCAAAGAAATGCTGTTATTTTAAAAATTTTCAATTCATCAAAGAATTAAGTAAAATGTATCACAGTAAACAATAAAGTCATGTGGTTTGGAAGTAATTAATATATAAATTAAAATATTTGGGTGAAATATTCCTTGAATGTGTTAAATGAGCATGTGGTTGATTTTTTATTGTTAGTAGTGTTCATCAAATTACAAGTAGCCTACAGACATTCATTCAGGTCACTCACTGAGATCTTGATCTGATGCCACGTTTCACTGATCTCCTTATTAGCTGGGATACTGTGTATACTATGTGCTGGAGGCGATATCTGTGGTTGACACTGAAAAACTGACAAAATGGGTTTGCACAGTGTTGTATCATACTGTGAACTGTGTCTGCCATGTCATTCCTCTCAAATTCACTGTAATGTGTTTGTGCATGCTTACCATTGCTATACTAATGTAAATCATACTCCCTCTTCTTCTGTCTCTCTACCTACCTGTCTGTCTATTTCTGTCTGCTGGCTGATATAGAGGAATAGTCCGGTAAGCTGTTTATACATTGCCTAACTCTTCTGGAGTGACATCTTCTCACGTTTCTCGTATGCCATGGTGAAGGTTGCATGCACTATGTTTGATATGCCATTAAGAACTGATCTAAGGTCAGTTTGGGTGTTTAGGGATGGACTGGTGGGTGCTGAAATGGACAATATATTGTAGAGATGTGTAGAGACTATATGTGTACTATTCATTCATGGACAGGATACAAAATAAATTTCTAGTTTCACCATGGGACTGAGAATTGATTAATTAATATAATCTGACTACTTTTTGATTATTTTTGATTACTTTTGACCTAACACTCATTTATCTCATTGATTGGAATAGGATAATCTTGTACCATATTGATATAGAAATAAAAAGAGAAAGAAAATATATTCTGTTGTTTATTATCAGTGACATGAAGTGCATTAAACATTGGCCTACATTATATTATATTAACTTCAGGGGTTTCGTAAGTTGATGACAAGCTAGTAATAAATCAAATCTTAAATATATATAATTAAATACATGTAATCTTGTAATCAATAATAAAGTAACTGTAATCTGATTATTAGTATTTTAAATTTAACATAATCTAATTACAAGTACTTAATTTGTGGAATCTGATTATGAAATCCAGATTACAATTAAATTACTACCCAGTATATTAAATGATCTTATGTTCTTGGATCCTGTGCTTGTACATAAGTTTTTTTTAGATGAATGATTAATTTTGATTGTTCTTTTGCATCTGGGGTTTATACAAGTTTTACTTCAATTTTTTTTAAAGTTTATTATTTGAATTAATGGGCAGCCTTAGTCATCAGCCCAACTCTTACATTAAAAGTGTTTGGTTGCATACTGGTCTGCATGTCTCCTCTTGGCTCTGATTGGTGGTGACCATTACTTACAGTCTATAGGATTAGACTGCCACTGGCACATCGCCCTAATCACTCAGAACTCATGAGCCCGACTGAACTCAAACCCTCGTTCCTGGACTTTATCCTATATGCTATGAAGAAGGGAGAAATAGGAAAGAAAAAAGAAATATGAGGTTAAATCGGAGTGAGCAAAAAAGGATGTCTACGTCTAGAGTGGATGTCAACAGAAAATGTGTCCTTTCATTTCCATTCTGATTGTGAATTTGGTGCAGGAGTATCATGACCACAATTTTTTTGTTTGACATATCTTTGACGGATTTCTTCATAGTGACTCGTGAACAGTACATACTTTCTATACTTTTAGATCCTCTGAAGACTAAACAGTGCTGAGACAAGCAGCACTGCACAAGTGCACCGTTGGCAATATATGCATAAATACCATTTTTAAGAATAGCTGAAATCTGGAAAAGTGCCTTCTTGAACCAAATTATTTATAATAACACTAACATAAGATGAGACCTTTATTGGGATGTGAATGTTACTCTGACAGTTACGTGAAAAATGTCCCTCGTGCCATTCAAAAGCAAATGCTGAATTTTGTATTGGAGCATTTAAGGACAAAAAAGGCAATAAAAGTATTATAAAAAAAAGTGCTCAAAATGACTTTGTTTCATATTTTCTCCAGCTGTATGATAGTTTTATATGATGAACAGATCAAATTCATTATTGAGTGAAACCCTTCCTTGGGTTTCAAAATGAAATAATATTTTAATGAAAATCATTATTAAAGCACATAATAAAGGTAAATGTTTAGGAACAGAGGTTGCTTTTGATCAAAGTCTGTATTACTGATTTATCACTTTCTGACCAGGTGTCTCTTCTCTCTTCCTTTTTGCTGGTCACAGAAACGCAGCCCGGTAAGTGTCTTTTAACATTATCTTTCTGTTCCTAAAGTGCTTGAATCACTTTGTGATTCAGTTGAAACAGTTATACAGAAACAGAACTTTTGAATTTTGAAGATACCTTTGTTAAAAGATTAGATGTTTAGAGAGATATGATACTTCCATGTAATGATATTTCTGTATAGAAATGCAAAGGTCAGGACCAGTATGAGTTTTTTATTATTAAAGTATAATAATGACTACTTAGTTAACTTTAGCACTTTTATTCAAGTTCTGTTTCACTCATCTGTTCTTTTTTTAGCTGATTAAAATGCCAGAGTGAATAGAAATATTGCTTACTCGTGTGCTATACACCCATGTGACCAAAAATGCTTGTTTTGGAGATCAAACTAATGCCTTTTTATCATTTGTAGTCTAGATGTTGTAGAGCCTTAGCATGAAGCAAGTTCTTCATCTAAATTTGATTATTATCTAAATCTGAAACTATTGTCTGAATAATCCTCTGAATAAAAGATTTAATATTTTAGTACAAAGAACTGAAAAAAGAATGCTGTGTTCTTGTATTTGAAATTTCCAGGCAACATGAAGAACCTGATGTAATAACATTTATGACAGTGTTATTTGTTACTAATGCATCAGTGAGTCAGATAAGATTGTTCACCACCTGAGTCAATCAGAGGAATCAGATCTTCTGTCAGCTGTAGAATGCATTATGAAACAGCTATTTACAAGGCATCGAGGCAATGTCTCTGTCTGAATTTGACTCACCATTCCCTTGATTAAATTGACCTAAAATGCACTCTTCTCAGGTGATGAGCGATATGGTGTTATGAGCTTTTAGTCTTATGAATGTTTTGGCCTTCTGTTTCAGGGGCTGGCAAAAAGAAATACTGGTAAGTATATAATGCTATTTGTTCTTGGGTTTATGAGTTTGATGTCAATTCAAATCTGACACTAAATAGTTGTCTGGAATTAAAATGTGAATATAAAGGTATGCTTGCATGTGTACACTGTAAAAAATGACTGTGATTTTAACAGTAAAAGACTGTAAAAATGCTACAGTAAAAACCTGTTAACTGGTTAACAGTAAGTTTCCATACTATAGTCGGTGAATAAATGTAATTACATTTAATGTAATTTTACTGTAAAATACTGTTAAAAATACGGTTTTGGAAGTTAAATATAAAAAGTAATTTTGTATAATTTACATTGACACTCCCAGAATTCCCTGCATGACACTTCATATTTGATGTTTTTTTTTGTTGAAAAAACATGTTTCTTCTGAGTTTTTTTTATTTTTTTTTTATTTGTGTACATTAGGGTTTAATCATACATCTAATGTTGTTAAATGAATGTTTATTGCATTATTTCAGTATCATGTGTGTCACCATGATGGGGTTTAGTGTTTGCGTGAATGACACTGTGCATCTTCTATATACAGTATAAGTATTGCCCTCCTCAGCTCGTATAAAAGCAGTTTGTGATGAGCTTTGGTTCATCATGTGATTTCTCATCACCACCAGTTTTTGGTGGTTATCAGTGCATTACAATGGTTCAAAACATATATTAGTACTTCAATATGATGGTTTATTAACATTACATCAGTTAATGAAATACGATATTTTATTGTGAATTTAAGTTAAGTCTGTAAAACCTAAAATGTTGCTACCATATTTTTTATGGTGAAGTTCTGGCAACCACAGCTGCCGGTATTTAACATAAATGTAACAGATTTTTTTTTTTTTTTTTTTTTTTTTACAGTGTATGAGTAGGTGCAGTTTATTTGTGTTCATTTGATCATGCTGTTATTCTCAGGTGAAGAAATTGCACGACCAAGACGTCCTGTTCCAACGCCAGCACCAGCTCCCGCCCCTTCCCCGACACCTGCACCTGCGCCCCCTCCTGAGCCTGCTAGGTATCTATACGCACACTTACAGACTTAATGAAACAGTAATTTTGTCTGTTGTTTCCATGTTTGTGAATGTCTAAAACTCAGGTTGCTTTTTGTACATAACATTTAGGTGCAGGTAAATTACGTGCTGTTCAATGTTATAAAAGTTGCATTTTGATTCTAAATGTAGTGGTAAATATTTGCAGATTATTTTATTGTCTGCAAGTACTGCAGTATGCCATGTCATTGTGAATTTGACAAAGAAACTGTTAACCTGAATGGTATTATTCTGAGTATGGTGCAGTGTAAACTGAAATGTGTATCATTACATGTAGATGGAACAATTTGTGCTGGAACTAAAATGTCTGGAATTGAAACTAAACATTATTTTTAACAAATACAAATAAAATAAAAAGCATTTATGCACTGTTTAACTAATTAAATTATAGAAAACTTAAATTGAAAACTAAAACACAAAACAGAATAAAAATAAAAAAAGTTACATTTTAGTGTGGTTATACAGTATATAACCCTGGTTGTTGCGACTTAGCGTTGTTTAAACATTTGTGGATGTTTAAGTGAGTCTAAATGGATTATATTAGACAATTTGAGAGTTGCAGCCTGGTGTGCATCTGTGTGGATGAGTCATGCAAATCTGGCTGAATTCTCCTCCATTTCAGTAATAAGAAATCTCCAGTGCCAGAGGATGCAACAGCCTTATTCGGCCCTCCTCTGGAGACAGCCTTTGATGAGCAGAAGACCAGTGAAGGTACTATTTAATGAAACAGCTAATTACTTACCCCTTAGTGCTGCTTATAGATGTTGATCTTTCATTTATAAAATCACTGAAATTTAAACATTCACAACCCAGCAGAACCCGATCACAGCCCAAATTCTTTATGTTCATGTCATTCACTTGAACAAAAATTCATTTTTCTATGTCATATACAGTATGTCTTCAAGGGACTCACAGAGGATATAAAGATTACTTTTTTTTTTTTTTTAGCTAAAAGTATTTAAGAATACTGTTTGATTGTATGCTTCTATAATCAGTGCTGTTTTTGTTTTTTTTAAGCTTTGTGTATCGTATACTACAGAACAGAATATTTATTAGTGCCTCCCACTCAATTCCATTTGCAGCAGTTGAAATGAAATCAGTTCGATTTATGACAGAAACAGGGATAGAAAAGTGTTGCATGGTGATTCCTTCCTCTCTGTGAGTCACACAGTTAATTCTGCTCCCCCATCAAATGTGTAACATGTCCTCTTCCATAAATTAGTGGTGATAGAGGAACCTGAGGTTTGGGGTGCACCCCTGCCTGAGCAACACCTAGACTCCTCTCTGGCAAGACCTTTTCCTACAGGAAGTAAGTCATTGCTTGAGTGGCATGATTGCCATCATCCTGGTATCATAAACCCATACATTCCAAAACAGTGAACGGTCGTTTGAGTGGAAAAATCATGATTGCCTCCAAATTTTTATTTTAATAACTTTCCTTTTGGCAGTCTCCATTAACCTACTAATTTCTAAGTCATTAGCCAGAAAAACAGACAAAATCCTAAGAGTCATCCAGCTCATCTTGTACTCATGTCATCTGGTGACGGTTTACTCAACATGGCCTATTTTTATGTCTGCCTAAACCTCTAAAAAGCTATATGACACTGAGCCTAATATATGGGTTGGTGTAAGCTTAAGGCTAAATGAAGTTTGGCTTGCTAGTAGTAATATATTTCTAAATGTATTTTTACATAAATTTGTCAATACTAGGGCTTGCATGACTACTAATATTTTTTACCCGTCTAGGAAAGTAGTCAACTGCAAAATGTGTCCGTGTTTACCTTATGTAAAAGAGTGAAAGACTGGTCTGACAGCCAGCTGGAAAGTTTGACTACAGCTAACATGATGCGGGTGAGAAAGTTTAAAATTGTAAAGCACTCCAAATGTTTGCCCATTACAAGTTACTACTCAAGGCTATTAACATGCAGCTGAACTGGGATGCAATTTGCCAGCAGAGGAATTATCTTCCTGTTGTCGCCACATAAAGACTAGACTAAAGACCGCTTTATTTACCCATTATACCGTGTGAGAATCATATTAAATGTGATACTATAAAGACATGTTAAAAACCATTAAAATAATAATAATAATAGAAAAACAGATTTGTCATTGTTAAAAACTAGGAATGTCAATACTGACCAGTTAATTGAAAGCAGAACAAAATAGTAATGATGTAAGCTTTGGTGTTTGTGCTATTAAAAATACAGTGTTAATTAAGCATATTTATTACTTTATAACCATGTTGTTGTTTTTAAAGCTCTTATAATTTTTTTTTTTTTTAATTCTATCAAATTTTCTGGACCTCTAAGCGACCTTGTAGTCCCATGATGGTCCACAGGCCCCAATGTGAAAACCTCTGGACTAAAGGACTAATTGTAGAAATTATAGACTAATTGATTAGTCTGTGCAAGCCCTAGTTAGTGCATACTAAACAAATAAGTGAAGTTTATACATATATTAACATGAAAATTATGTATCGTCCTAAATAATATGAAAATAGTGTGAATTAGTAGGTCACAAAGAGTGAAGTGTTATCATAGAGTCTGAGCTATTCATCCCATGACACAGTCCTTCTATGTTGTCCCTGACTACCTGAATGAGACCTTGCCTTTGCATGGTGCTGTGGGGCATGGAGGTGTGGCCTACGGGGTCTTGGGGGGTGTATGTGAGAGCTTGTCTCAGCCGCACTAATGTCATTGCAGCTCTGCCTCCGCTTCCGCCTAAGAATGTGCCGACCTCCCCCCCTCCGATTGAATCTGCTGCTACAGAACTTACCGGTAAGATGCCCTAAACACCCAGGCTTTAGTCTATACCAGGGGTGTCTGATCCTGCTCCTGGAGGAGCACGGTTCTGCAGACTGTATTTCCAGTCCCAATTAACCACACCTCAACCAGCTAATCGAGGTCTTGAGGAATGCTAGAAACTTTGAGGCAGGTCTGTTGGGGCACGTTGGAGCTTAACTGTGCAGTAAGTTGGCCCTCCAGGAGCAGATTTGGACACCCCTGGTCTATATCAATATCTGACCCTAACAAGTGTGTGTCTGGATTCATTTGTGCTTGTCTTTTGGTACTCTGGTCTTGTAAATATCTCTTTTGTAGGGTAGATCTTTACTTGGTATCTCTTGCCTTCTCCTTTGTCTTTCCTTCTGCTTTTAGTCTGCTTTTCATTTTTCTCTTATGATATCTATGATATTTGTGTGGTTCCTGATGCAGATGGGCATAAAGAAGTGGAGACCTTGCAGAGGCCCTCTATAACTGATCTAGACAACATCTTTGGCCCAGAAGACTCTTCAAAACCTGGTGAAGATGTTGGAGATAAGTGGGTCTGCTTCAACGATGAGTCACCTAAAAGACCTCCTCTTCCTTCAGAAGGAGAACCAGCACCTCCACTCCCCTCATCTCCACCTCCCCCAGCAGAACCAGCACCCCCATTACCTAAATCACCACCTCCATCAGAGGAGCCGAATCCTCCTTTACCAAAATCTCCACCTCCTCCTGCAGAGATGGCACTTTCTCCTCCTTCCATTAAGTCACCAAAGGATAGCCTCCCACCTGTTCCCAAAGACACCACTCCTTCTCCACCAACTGTCCCGCCTCCTCCGGTTGAAGAGGCCCCACCCACACCGAAATCAGATGATCTTTCGCTCTCCAAAGGAGACTTTTCGCTATGTGCTCCCCTGACAAAGACCCAGTCAGACCCAACCAACAGCCCGCCAACCACTATAGAGACAAGTGAACGCACAATCCCTTCACCCTTGGTTTTGAACCAAGAGGACAAGAAGAGCCCTGAAGAGAACCCAACAAAAGAGGACCCAAGTGAGAGCAGGGCTTCACCCAAAGAGATTGGTCAAGGACCACGTTCGACACCTCCTCCTCCTCCACCTCCCACATACAGGGCAGTAGTGTCATCGCCAGGGCCCATCCCTCCAGCTGGTACGAGTGGAAATGAAAGTGGTGAGTTTTATCTAAGAAAAACCTGTCAACCAGACCATCGGTCACAGGACATTTAAAGGTTTAGATCACCCGAAAAATAAACCTTGTGTCATCAAAATTTCACTTGTCCTTTGAAACCTTTATGAGGTTTTCTGTGGAGCACAAAAGGAGTTATTAAGCAGAAAGCTTTTCTCTTTCCATTTATTGAAAGTGATTTCAGTGAATGTTTCAGTCTGTTCCTCACACAAAGCTATCATATGACTTCAGAATATTTTAAAGTTGTATGGACATTTTATGATGCTTTTTGGAGCTTGACATCTACTAGTCCCCATCCAGTTTCATTGTATGAGTGAGAGCAGCTTAGACGTTCTGCTAAACCTCTCCTTCTGTGTGCCCTTGACAAAAGAAAGTCGCTCGGGTTTTGGCATTTCATTGCCAAAATAATTGCTAGTTGCAAACTTGTTTTATTCTGTTGATAATTTTGAAAAGGTTTTTAATTTTGAATAACTAAACCTGCCTCTCACTGTTAACATAGCCAAAGAAACTGGTGTTAAAAAAGGAAAGCAAAAATAAATGATTAGTTGCAGGCCTAAATTTTAGGTGAACTAACCCTCAAACAATGGCAACCAGCAATATAAAAAAAATCCACATTATGGAAAAAACAAATTTAGATTTATAGAGTATACTCTAAGGCAATAATCAGTAACAAAAGGTTCTGAATGTTGAAATACATATAAATTTGGTTGAGTCTGAATTTCAAGTCGTTCTGCTCCAGTCACCATCATGTTACATGTACTATATATGGGTTTTTACAGGAGCACTGCCTCAGTAAGAAGGATGAAGGGTATCTGACACTTTTTGCCTCATTGTTTTCTATATATAGGCACATTGAGTCATATTTTGGCAGTTTAAAGTTTTAATATTTTTGTTTTCAGTGTTTCTGTAATCTCTGCAGGTTTCTGTGTAAAGTGTGATGGTTCTCTTAAAGTTTTATTTAATCTGAGCAGATGGGCTTGTATACAGTAGTTCATTTCTGAGGCTATTCCAGTCAAGTATCATACATTCTTGAATGTACAATCATTTTATTTGAATTGATTGAGTTTGATGCATGTTACTCTTTGAACGGCTTTGCTTTAATGGAATACTGTCGCTCCACAGGCTCCTCCTCCCCTGCACGTCCCTCTACACCATTGGATACCAGCAGCTCTCCCCCTCCCCCTCCCCCTCCTCGGCCACCCTCACGACCCAAACTGCCTCCTGGAAAACCAAGCGTAGGGGACGTGGTATGTAATAACATAAAACATTTACAGTACTTTCAAATACTATTACGGTGACTGTAAGCTTCCTACAAATTCTTAATGTCACTGAACTTTTCATAGACTATGTAATTTTTTTTAACTTTTATAGGTTGTCAGAACTCACCCCTCAAAATATCAGACCAAGCCTAGTTTGATATTTACTACCCATGTAATATTCTTTAAATAAAAACCTTAAGTTTAGTGAAACAAAATACAAGAAACTGCCACAGCGTGCTTTGTGTAAATTTCCTCCTGATCATCTGACCAGAATGACCAACCCCTACTCTTTTATTACTAACTTCCCTTCTGTCTGTTCTTCCTTTTCCCTGCTTTTCCTGCCAGAATCGGCCGTTCAGCCCCCCTGTACACTCGTCAAGCCCCCCTCCTTTGGCTCCGTTGGCCCGTGCAGAAAGCACCTCTTCAATCTCCTCTATCAACTCTCTGAGTGCAGCCACCACTCCCACCGTCGGTAAAGAGCTCTCCGTGTCTGTGTCAGGTGTGACTTCATTTCCCATCATTCTCTCTGTTTTGCCATGCCGCTCTGTCTATATGTGTCTGCTCTGGAAATTGCCTTTCTAACTAGAATTTGGCATAACAAGGGCATCTGTTTCTCAAGGGCCTCTGTTTCTCAGTATTTAGCACAGTTTGAATTCACGGTCTTAATATTTTCACAGCTTTTGAAAGAGGAATCAACTCTTTATGGCAGAATCTGTGGCTCATTGTTGATTACAGCAGTACACTTATAATGGAAGCTTGACATTAAAGCTGCCAGCACAGCCAATAAACTTTTAAAATATACAACTCTCACAGTACAAATCATAACTAATGGAATGGATGCTTGATAGCAGACTGGTGTGTTAAAACTGCACACAGCCTTGTCTGTGCAAAGTTATATAACTCATGTCTGCAAACTCCACTGGTTTTGCTGATACATTTGGTTACTAGAAAATTCTCCATATAAACAGGAAGTCTCACATCAAACATCATTTAGACACATTTAAAGTTTAATCAAAAATGAATAGTTTTATTCTCAACCCTGATTGGATGAGCTACAGTTGAAGCTGGTGAAAAAATAATATATTGTAAATTATTGTAAAATAAAATAGAATAATAATAAAAAAAACACACCTTTGTCCAGAAATTCTACATTAATTCCATAATAATAACAATGTTGCTTGACAACTGTAAAATCCTACAGTTTGGTAATTGAACTATTTTACTTGGCAGAAGAATTATAGCAGTTATTATTAATAAAAATAAAACATTAATTAAAAATGTCTTTTATCATATTGCTGTTGCTGCTGTTGTATTAAATTATACATTTTGATTATTTTTATAAGCTTATATTTTATGTAGTGATCAGCAGCATTCTTCAAATTCTGTCCATAAACATAAAGTTGTAAATAACCCGGAATATTCCTTTAACTCGCCAAAGACTGTTCAGCATTTTTAACACATCTGTTTTGAAAAGTGTTTTTATTTCTTTCCTCTACTTTTGTTATGTTGATTACAGTCCAACACTATTTGCCACAGTATTTACTTCATCCATTTTTAATTCTTTCTGTCATATTTTGCTCTTCACATCCATAAAAGATGACATGCCTGTAGCTCATCATGCATGTTAGAGGTTGCTTCGCCTGTATCAGTTACGCAACATCTTATAGTCCCTGAAAATCATCTGTCTGGCTGTAGACTCTTCAGAAAACTCAAAGAGCACCACCATCCTGCTTGAACAGATGAGACAGACACACACACATGCACATAGCCTCTCAGTGTTTGAAGTGCTGTCTGGAATTTGGCCCAAGTGGCTGCAGAGCTGATCAGTATGCCTGCCATCACACTAGTTTGAATGGAGAGCTCTCTGATGTTGCACCTGGGTAAAAACATTGCTAATATCATCATGCTGCAAATTTCGAGCTTTACTGCCACTTGATTTTAATCCTCACAGGTGAAATCCACATCTTTAAATTTTGTCATCAACATCCACACCACATATGCTGCGTTTCATTCAGAGTCAAATTTAGCATATTCCTACTTGATATTTCCAACCATAAAGTGCATGATGCTTGGCGGATAGGGAAACAAAATGACTTTGCCCTTATCATTGCAGTCATTTAATTGTCAATAACTCCAATATAAAAAGTAAAAACATATAAGAAACCAGATAAAAATAGGAACAATTTAATGTATTAACAAACATACAAATATGTTTATGTATGTATAATATATGTCCATCCTAAAATCTGACAATACATGGTAATTACTTTACAAATCACATCTTCTCATTGCTTAAGTGATCTTCATGTCATTCATAGTCCTGGTCCTGGTTTTGTCTGAAATTGTATCACCCCTCTCCAGCACAGTAGAAGTCCTCACATACTCTTACCTCTTGTGTCACTCATTACTGCCCCCTGTTGTCTTTCATCCCAACTTCAGCTACCTTCTCACATTGACATATCAGACATGTAGGAATATACAGTATATGATATACTTTTCACAAAATGCAGGCTCTAGCTTCCTACATACACATTGCACAGATGATGCCAAAAGCACTTAAGTAATAATTAAAAAAAATGAAATGAAATTAAATTCTGTCATTATTTATTCATCCTCATGTTATTCTAAACCTATTTGCTGTTATTTCTTCCATGGAACAAATCTGAAATGAAATTATTAATTATTCATTAATAAGAAAATATTATAAAAGCACCATAAAATAGTCTGTATGACTTTTGTTATATTATAATTTGTGTGAGGAACAGACTGAAATGTAAATCACTATATGCTGACAATCTTCTTCTCCAGCAAGGATCATTAACCTCAAGAATCACATCAGTGAAGAGTACATCAATAACAACTTAAATTTCAGTCTGTTCCTCACACAAAGCTATTGTATGGCTTCAAAAGACATTCCCAAGGACTACTGCTGTGATACAAGACACTTTAGATACAAACATCATCTTAATGAATAAACATAAATGGAACATAGTTGGCAGGATGTTGGCATTTAGAATTTTGGGGAAAAAATTAACAGTGTACAACCCGTATACTGTTATTTTATTTTAAATTTTTTTCATCAAGAGGGTGTGACATAAAAATGTTCCATTTTGGATGATCTGTTCCTTCGAAGGTTTAAGTATAAGATGTGTAACTTCATCCTTGAATCTAAAAGCTGTAATTTGTATAAGCAGCTCAAATCATCTCCAGCTTTCATCTGTCCTGATATTAAACGTAAATGAATCAGAATTTTGAAATATTTATAAGACCATAATTGTACACTCGGAATCTCCTTGATTTAAAAAATGTCGCTTCTCAGCTGTCATTGCACATTAAAGTAGAAGTTTGCACATGCATTGTTATTAATAGTAACTATAAATCTGAAGCTAATAGTAGCTGTATGTCACCTTATTTTCATAAATCGTGTCTTGCTTCAAATAAAATGACTGATAACTACACAAAGATTGAATTAGATTTTATTTATTTATTTATTTATTTATTTTGCCCAGTGTGCTGTTCAACATTTGTGAATGTTTCACATATCATAGTCATCTCCAGTTAATTGTGACCGTCTTTGACCTTTGACCTGTGCCCCTGGCCTCCATCACTGTGCCATATGATGGACCTGTGTGTGACTCACGCTACTGTCCTTCTCTCCCCCTTCTCCTTCCCTGCCTCTCCTCACTCCCCCCATCCTTGTACCTCGTCCCCCTCCAACACAGAGACAGACCAGCCCTCCCTCGTGTGGTTTGACAGAGGCAAGTTTTATTTAACATTTGAAGGTAAGTTGGGGTTAATATCTAAGGACGTAGCGCGTGCACACTCAAGTCTCATCTGACATCTGACTTCCCCCTTTTTCTCACATGTTCGTTCTTTCATCAAAACCAACTGTGACACATTTACTTGTTTTCCAAACATCTGCTTTGCTCTGTATCCCTGCTTTGCCATTTAACTGTTCATCTTACAGTCATTGGCAGGTTTTCTTTTCTTTCAAGGATCATCGTATTTTTACCTTTGTCACTAATACTGTGTTTTTTCTCGTTCTTGTTGTGGCTCTTCTGCTTTGATCTCATAATTTTGACTTTGCTCTTGGATCATAACACTATGATTCAGCTTCAAATGCATGCCATTGAAGCTGAGTGTTTTCTGTTTCAACTTCCTTTCTTTTTCTCTTCCATCTTTTGCATATATTACACTTATCCTTGATTGTTCTTATGAATCCAAATTAATTAAATTGCATTCAAATGTAAAATTTAAACTAGAATAGAAAAAGTTTCATGTGAAAAAGCATAAATTGTGTGTGTTTAAAAAGAAATATTGAAAATTTGGATGGTTTAAATTTTTAAAATATCAAGTTGCATCTGCTAGAAATGGTACTAGATCTATTGTTGTATAATTTTTTCATGGTTACAATTTATAAAGATGCAATCCCGCACACTATCAATTCTTGCTAAATATTGAAGTTTATTAACAAAAGCAACGTTTCAGTCCACTGACCTTCATCAGGCATATGGTTACAATTTGAAAAATTTAATTTGTAATCGTGTATTGTTACGGTTTTGTGTAATATCTGAAATTGTTGAAACAATGTGCATTTATTGTTCCTCAATATTACTCAAATAATCAATAAGGAACTGAAAGCATTGGAGCTGGAATCTGCTTTAGAATCATTAAATTCATTGTAATTCTCATCTCACTCACACAAAACCAGATTTAATATTTCTTAAAATAAAAATATATTTTTTTAAAAAACTGTTAATTTATACAGATATGCTTAATGGTTTTAATGCCAATTTATTTACAAGTGTCTTTGCTGCTTACTTAATTAAATTCAACCATATAAATAACTGCACATTTTTACTTTAGTTAAATGTCATGCCTGAGTTTTTTTTTTTTTTTTTTATTCTTGAAACTAGTTTGTATGCCCCACTAGTGAACTGCTTTGGGAACTAATGCTTGAGGTGAAATCTAATCACGTTTGGCCTATTAAACATTAAATAAAATTGAGCAAGCTTGCTTTTACTGACTAGTCCTAAAAGTGTGGTCAAACAAAGTAAACAGAAAATAGAGTCCATCTGCTGATTGTCTCAAACTAAGAGATGTTTTGTTTGTCTATTTGTTTGTATTTCCATCTTTCTCATTCTTTGTTACCCATGTATTTGCCTCCATGTTGTATCTCAGTGACTGATTGAAATTGTGTTTTGTCGTAAACACACTGTAACTGCGTGTGTTTCTGTTCTCTCAGGCTGTTCTCGAGGGCCCAGTCCCCTCACCATGGGGGCCCAGGACACACTGCCTGTTGCTGCAGCTTTCACAGAGACAGTTAGTGCCTACTTCAAAGGAGCTGACCCCAATAAGTATGTGGCAATCTCAGAACCATGTTAGCATATATGTGTGTGTATATATATATATATATATATATATATATATATATATATATATATATATATATTTGAATTGATATATATATATATATACACAAACCCGATTCCAAAAAAGTTGGGACACTGTACAAATTGTGAATAAAAACAGAATGCAATGATGTGGAAGTTTCAAATTTCTAAATTTTATTCAGAATACAACATAGATGACATATCAAAATGTTTAAACTGAGAAAATGTATCATTTTTAAGAGAAAAATAAGTTGATTTAAAATTTCATGGCATCAACACATCTCAAAAAAGTTGGGACAAGGCCATGTTTACCACTGTGTGGCATCCCCTCTTCTTTTTATAACAGTCTGCAAAGTCTGGGGACTGAGGAGACAAGTAGCTCAAGTTTAGGAATAGGAATGTTGTCCCATTCTTGTCTAATACAGGCTTCTAGTTGCTCAACTGTCTTAGGTCTTCTTTGTTGCATCTTACTCTTTATGATGCGCCAAATGTTTTCTATGGGTGAAAGATCTGGACTGCAGGCTGGCCATTTCAGTACCCGGATCCTTCTTCTACGCAGCCATGATGTTGTAATTGATGCAGTATGTAGTCTGGCATTGTCATTTTGGAAAATGCAAGGTCTTCCCTGAAAGAGACGACGTCTGGATGGGAGCATATGTTGTTCTAGAACTTGGATATACCTTTCAGCATTGATGGTGCCTTTCCAGATGTGTAAGCTGCCCATGCCACACGCACTCATGCAACCCCATATCATCAGAGATGCAGGCTTCTGAACCGAGCGCTGATAACAACTTGGGTTGTCCTTGTCCTCTTTTGTCCGGAAGACATGGCATCCCAGTTTTCCAAAAAGAACTTCAAATTTTGATTCATCTGACCACAGAACAGTTTTCCACTTTGCCACAATCCATTTTAAATGAGCCTTGGCCCAGAGAAAACGCCTGCGCTTCTGGATCATGTTTAGATATGGCTTCTTTTTTGACCTATAGAGTTTTAGCCTGCAACGGCGAATGGCACGGTGGATTGTGTTCACCGACAATGTTTTCTGGAAGTATTCCTGAGCCTATGTTGTGATTTCCATTACAGTAGCATTCCTGTATGTGATGCAGTGCCGTCTAAGGGCCCGAAGATCACGGGCATCCAGTATGGTTTTCCGGCCTTGACCCTTACGCACAGAGATTGTTCGAGATTTCTCTGAATCTTTGGATGATATTATGCACTGTAGATGATGATAACTTCAAACTCTTTGCAATTTTTCTCTGAGAAACTCCTTTCTGATATTGCACCACTATTTTTCTCCGCAGCATTGGGGGAATTGTTGATCCTCTGCCCATCTTGACTTCTGAGAGACACTGCCACTCTGAGAGGTTCTTTTTATACCCAATCATGTTACCAATTGACCTAATAAGTTGCAAATTGTTCCTCCAGCTGTTCCTTATATGTACATTTAACTTATCCGGCCTCTTATTGCTACCTGTCCCAACTTTTTTGGAATGTGTAGCTCTCATGAAATCCAAAATGAGGGAATATTTGGCATGACATTTCAAAATGTCTCACTTTCAACATTTGATATGTTATCTATATTCTATTGTGAATAAAATATAAGTTTATGACATTTGTAAATTATTCCATTCCTTTTTTACTCACAATTTGTACAGTGGTCCCCAACTTTTTTGGAATCGGGTTTTTGTGTGTGTAGGATATATATATATATATATATATATATATATATATATATATATATATATATATATATATATATATAATATATATATATATATTTATTTATTTATTTATTTATTTATTTAAAAGCATGCATCAGGTATTTTAAAATGTACATAGTGTTTTTATGTTGATTTTATGTAATTAAAAATGACATTTGCACCATTTTAAACAAAACTTAAGACTGAATGTACCTGAAAATATCAAATGGTGTAACTGCCAAAGAATGAGAAATATTAAATATTTTATCCACCTAGATTGCAAGCATACTCATAGAAATAAATACTTCATTTAATCTAATGAGGTGTAAGACTAGATTAAATGTCTAGTATACATTTAGTCATTTAGACATAGACTAAATGTAAATTGTAATGCATTTTTGCAATATTTGGCGGGACATAATTATGCTGAAAACATCTCATAAGTAATCTTTGACAAATTATGTAAAAATTGTTAAAAACCATGTTATTACAATAAACTAGATGATTACATTTTATTCCACATTAATTTTCCTGTATATAATTATATTTTTAGGGAAAATACTGGTTACGCCAATTGACACAAACCAGTTACACCACCTGACCATGTTGCTTCTACAGCCAAAGGCCATTGTTTGAAGAAGACATTGACACTGAAAATCAAGCATGATAGTCAACAAGTTCAGCTGAAGTGGTTTTATTTATTTTTTTCAATACTGAAAACAACATCTGGCAACAAGAAATCATCATAGTGATGAACAGTGAAGTCATGGCTCGTATTGTAATTACAGTTAAGAAACAGTATCTGATAACAAGAAATCATAGTGATGAAAAGTGAACGCATGTCTCGTGTTGTAATTTAAATTTTCGTGTTGTAATTTTGTATTGTAATTTCGTATTGTATTTGGGGAATCTAACACAATTGGGGGGAAAGGGACTAATTATCGTATTAATTATAAAATATCAGAAATGTAATGTATTGTATGTTACAGATGTAAACTTTTATCACTGAATTTATGTTAAAATGTAGACACCCACTTCATTCTACAACATTATTAAATCATGTATGTATATATTACATTATATTATATGATATTATATATTGCTTAAAGGGATAGTTCAACCAAAAATGTACTCACCCTCAAGCCATCCTAGGTGTATATGACTTTCTTCTTTCTGACGAATACTGTCAGAGTTGTATTTAAAAAGGTCCTGGCTCTTCTAAGTGAATGGAATAGAAATATGCATTAAAGCTAAACATTTCAAAAACAATAAAGTTGTGCAACATAATTATTTTATCCTAGACTTACAGAGATTTAATGATAAAGTTGTAGATAAAGCACCACTTTCTCAAAAAAATATAACATTGAACACTTGAAAATAGCTCCAAGTAGTAGGTTAGTTTATATTACATCTTTAATAAGCATCATAAACTAGTGATGTTTGACTAAATTGGCCCCTAACAGAAAGCTTGTAATAGGAGTCAACCAGTAACCAGTTACACCATTTGACATTTTAATTTAAAATCAAATTTGACAGGCATTGTCATGGACATTTTTTTTTTCTCTGTAGAAACTGAGTCATAGCATAATATATGTATATATGTATGCATACAGTGCCCTCCACTAATATTGGCACCCTTATTAAATATGAGCAAAGGTGGCTGTGAAAATAAATCTGCATCATTTATCCTTTTGATATTTCATTCAAAAAATTCTAAACTATCATTGAAGTAAAACAATGGAAAGTGGAGGAAAAATCTCATTATGTTTTTCTCTAGTTCACTTTGGCCATAATTATTGGCACCCAATTACTGCAACGTCATTTCCCCAAGATAACAGCTCTGAGATTTCTCATATAATGCCTGATGAGTTGAGAGACCATGAGACTATTCCTTCATACAGAATCTCCTTGAGAATACCAGCTCCAGCTATAGGGTTCAGCTCAGGGAACTGGGACGGCCATGGCTGAAGCTTCCTTTTGTGCTCAGTGACCCATTTTTGTGTTGATTTTGATGTTTGTTTTGGATAATTTTCCTGATGGAAGCTCTAACCACGACCCATTATAAGATTTCTAACGAAGGCAGTCACTTTTTATCTGTTGGTGTTTGATAGAATCCATGATGCCATGTATCTGAACAAGATATCCAGGACCTCTGGCAGAAAAATAGGTCCATAATATTAAAGATCCAGCAGTATATTTAACCGTGGACATGGGATACTTTTTATCCATTTGCACCAAACCCATCTGGTGGGTTTACTGCCAATAAGCTCTTTTTTTTATTTTTTCTGACCATAGAAGCGAGTCCCATTTGAAGTTCCAGTCGTGTCTAGCAACAGAATATGCTGGAGTTTGTTTTTACATTCGCAAGAAGGATTTTTCTTGAAACCCTCCCGAACAACATGTGGTGATGTATGGGCTGTTAGATTTTTTTTTTTTAATTTTTAGGCTTTCTGACCCCAATTCTCCAGCTGTGATCCTTGGAAAGTCTTTGGCCACTCAAACTCTCCACCTCATTGTGCATTAGGGTGATATAGACACATGTCCTCTTCCAGGCAGATTTGTAACATCTTTAGTTAATTGGAACTTCTTGTTATTATTGCCCTGATGGTGGAAATTGGGATTTTCAATGTTTTAGCTATTTTCTTACAGACACTTTCTATTTTCTTACAGCTCAACAATCTTGTTCTGCACATCAGAACTATATTCCTTGATTTTACTCCTTCTGATAGATGATTAAGGGAATTTGGCCTTTGTGTTCCTTATATTTATAATCCTGTGGTGCAGGAAGTCATGCCTTTACTTAGTTCCAATAATTGTGGCCAACATGCATTGGAGAAAAACAAGTATTTCATAATGTGAGTTTCCTCCCACTTTTAATTTTTTTACTTCAGTGAAAGGTTAGAATTATTTGAATGAAAGATCAAAAGTGAATTATGCAGATTTATTTTCAAAGCCGCCATTGCTATATATACACAGTGTCCTCACCTAATATTGGCACCCTTGGTAAAGGGGGGCTGTGAAAATAAATCTGCATCATTCATATTTTTTTTTTATCTTTCAATTAAAAAAATAAAAAAAATAAATTAAATAAATTTATCTTTCAATTCATTTCAATTCATTCTTATTCATTGATGTACTTTATTACAGTATGTAGGGTCTCTTTATATAAAATGTGTTTTTTTCTTGACATTAAGACATGGGCACTGGAATAAAAATAAAAAAAAGCCAGGTCTTGAGATGCTTTTTTTTTTTTTTTTACTTCTTTTAACTTGAATGTCTGCTTTCTAGAAAACCAGACATTTCCATCTAGCACGTGTTTTCATAGAAAGACAATGAAAAAGTAGTGCAGTGAAAAGGAAAAAACTTGTTCTGTGTGAATAGCCCTTATGAAGCGTTTTATTGATCACTCTGTTTCTACACACAGATCTTTACTTATGTATGTGTATAATAATGTCACTTTCTAGTGTGTGGTGAAGATCACCGGAGAGATGGTGTTGTCCTTCCCAGCAGGCATCACACGGCATTTCGCAAATAACTCCTCGCCTGCTGTGCTAACCTTCAGCATAACCAACTACAGTCGTCTGGAACACGTCCTTCCTAACCCTCAGTTACTGTGCTGGTAATAACATTCATCTAACATCAACTACAACAGAACCTTCAAAGACCATGAACTCCATCATATTTATTGACTAGTGATAATTATATATTTCCTTATCAGTCACACAAATTAAGCAGCAGCCATCAATATATGATCAGTTATTGCTTATGGACTTTCATAATTAGTAATGTGATTACCAAGTGATTGGTAATGGAAGGAGAGTTGGTAACTTACGGTAATACTTCAGTATAGCCTCAGTGTGAGAATCACTCCGTACAGTCAGCTGAGGGTGACTCACATACTGTATGACTAATCACATGTAATCTCCACACTTTTGGAGAAGTGTGTCATTGTCTCCTTTTTTTTTTTTTTTTTTTTTTTTTTTTTTTTCTGAGGGGATGTGATCATTTACTGATCTTGCAAAAGCATTCTTGGCTATATACACTACTGTTCAAAGGTTTGGGGTTTAGTGCAAAATATGATATGCTCACCTAGGCTCCAATTATCTGATCAGAAATACTGTAAAATGGTAATAGTTTTAATAATTTAAAATATTAAAAAAATGTAATTGATTTCTGTAATGGCAAAGCTGAATTTTTCTCAGCCATTACTCTAATCTTCAGTGCCACATGACAGAAATCATTCTAACATGCTGATTTGCTGCTCAGGAAACATTTCTTTTTATTATCAATGTTGAAACCATGATATATATATATATATATATATATATATATATATATACAGGTCCTTCTCAAAAAAATAGCATATTGTGAAAAAGTTCATTATTTTCCATAATGTAATGATAAAATTAAACTTCATAAATTTAGATTCATTGCACACCAACTGAAATATTTCAGGTCTTTTATTGTTTTAATACTGATGATTTTGGCATACAGCTCATGAAAACCCAAAATTCCCATCTCAAAAAATTAGCATATCATGAAAAGGTTCTCCAAACGAGCTATTAACCTAATCATCTGAATCAACTAATTAACTCTAAACACCTGCAAAAGATTCCTGAGGCTTTTAAAAACTTCCAGCCTGGTTCATTACTCAAAACCGCATTCATGGGTAAGAGGTTAACCCAGAAGGCCATCATTGACACCCTCAAGCGAGAGGGTAAGACACAGAAAGAAATTTCTGAACGAATAGGCTGTTCCCAGAGTGCTGTATCAAGGCACCTCAGTGGGAAGTCTGTGGGAAGGAAAAAGTGTGGCAAAAAACGCTGCACAACGAGAAGAGATGACCGGACCCTGAGGAAGATTGTGGAGAAGGACCGATTCCAGACCTTGGGGGACCTGCAGAAGCAGTGGACTGAGTCTGGAGTAGAAACATCCAGAGCCACCGTGCACAGGTGTGTGCTTTTTTGAACCAGAAACAGCGGCAGAAGAGCCCTGACCTGGGCTAAAGAGAAGCAGCACTGGACTGTTGCTCAGTGGTCCAAAGTACTTTTTTCGGATGAAAAGCAAATTTTGCATGTCATTCGGAAATCAAAGGTGCCAGAGTCTGGAGGAAGACT
The DNA here is from genome assembly GCF_018340385.1 of Cyprinus carpio. Lineage (NCBI taxonomy): Eukaryota > Metazoa > Chordata > Actinopteri > Cypriniformes > Cyprinidae > Cyprinus > Cyprinus carpio. Next base: position 20,006,789 of record NC_056577.1, on the reverse strand, counting down.
GGGGAGAAGGAAATGCCAAAATGCCTGAAGTCCAGTGTCAAGTACCCACAGTCAGTGATGGTCTGGGTTGCCATGTCAGCTGCTGGTGTTGGTCCGCTGTGTTTTATCAAGGGCAGGGTCAATGCAGCTAGCTATCAGGAGAATTTTGGAGCACTTCATGCTTCCATCTGCTGAAAAGCTTTATGGAGATGAAGATTTCGTTTTTCAGCACAACCTGGCACCTGCTCACAGTGCCAAAACCACTGGTAAATGGTTTACTGACCATGGTATTACTGTGCTCAATTGGCCTGCCAACTCTCCTGACCTGAACCCCATAGAGAATCTGTGGGATATTGTGAAGAGAAAGTTGAGAGACGCAAGACCCAACACTCTGGATGAGCTTAAGGCCGCTATCGAAGCATCCTGGGCCTCCATAACACCTCAGCAGTGCCACAGGCTGATTGCCTCCATGCCACGCCGCATTGAAGCAGTCATTTCTGCAAAAGGATTCCTGACCAAGTATTGAGTGCATAACTGAACATAATTATTTGAAGGTTGACTTTTTTTTGTATTAAAAACACTTTTCGTTTTTTATTGGTCGGATGAAATATGCTAATTTTTTTGAGATAGGAATTTTGGGTTTTCATGAGCTGTATGCCAAAATCATCAGTATTAAAACAATAAAAGACCTGAAATATTTCAGTTGGTGTGCAATGAATCTAAAATATATGAAAGTTTAATGTTTATCATTACACTATGGAAAATAATGAACTTTTTCACAATATGCTAATTTTTTTGAGAAGGACCTGTGTGTGTATATATATATATATATATATATATATATATATATATATATATATATATATATATATATATATATATATATTAGGATTCTTTGATGAATTGAGAGGTCAAAATAATTATTTATTTGGAAATTAAAAAAGTAACAAATGTCTTTACTGTCATTTTTGATCAATTTAATGCATAATTTCTGAATAAAGAATTTTAAGATTTGAATGCACTTTCAAATTTCCTACAGTGACACCACGCAGCCCAATCCGAACTCAAAGGAGTTCTGGGTGAATATGCCGAACCTGATGACCCATTTAAAGAAGGTGGCGGAGCAGAAACCACAAGCAACTTACTACAATGTAGACATGCTGAAATATCAGGTGAGAACCTCAAAGCAACACTGATTACAGAGACGTAAGAGTACTTGAAGTCGTTGGATTTTAAAAAATCTAGAACTGGTATTTACTTCTCAATTGGTTTTGCTTCAGGACCCAGATTTGATCTTGGACATCAAGTAGTGACCTAGTAAAGTTCTGAAATTGTTAAGTTGACGAAATAAAAATGTCATTTTAAACAAACTAATAATAAAATGAACATTTACCATTTCATCCAATTTTGTTTTTACAAGAATGAGGCTATGTCATTAACACTTCATTACCAAATATGCCTCAGGTGTTACAGAAGGGCCCACAGTCCACTCCTCTAAATCTAGCAGTGAGCTGGAGGTGTGAGCCCACCAGTACTGATCTGAGAATAGACTACAAATACAACGGTGGTGCCATGACCACTCCTGTTGCCCTCAACAATGTTCAGTTCCTGATCCCTGTGGACGGAGGCGTCAGCAAACTGCAGGCTGTGCTTCCTCCAGCTGCCTGGTGAGAGAAGGACTGGATTCTTCTATTCATTCAAAAATATAATTGTCATTGTGAAAATAAAGCATTGTGATTGCACTAGATTGCAAGTTTGAAAAAATGATACTATGACGTTTACTAGATTTGGAGGAAGAATATATTTTTTTATTGCTATGTTTATAGGAATGCGGAACAGCAGAAAATCTTATGGAAGATTCCAGATATTTCTCAGAAGTCTGAGAATGGAGGTCAGATTCATGGTTTTTTTATTGTTTATTTTTTCACTTTTGTTTTATGTTTTTTAATATGCAGTTTTTTAGGAGTTGTATGTTGTTTTATGCAAGGCTTCATTTATGTTAATTTATAATCGTTTTATTATGCTGCTTAATATTTGGGAATTTGGAAATGCCAAAAAAACAGCATTTATTTGAAACAGAGACATTTTGTAACATTATAGATGTCAAAAATTTGACTCCAAACTTTGGGACGGTTTAAACTATCTATTATAAATAATAATAAATTGATTGATTCTCTTTTTTTCATCCACTCTTGTTTTATGTCTTCAGGTGTGGGTTCTCTGCTGGCCCGTTTCCAACTAACTGAGGGTCCCAGTAAACCCGCCCCTGTGGCAGTGCAGTTCACCAGTGAGGGCAGCACTCTGTCAGGCTGTGACATTGAGCTGGTTGGCCTTGGATATCGTTTTTCCCTCGTCAAGAAGAGGTTTGCAGCAGGTGAGTTATGCAAGCGACATCTGTTTTGATCATTAATTTACTAGGAATCTTCTGGAGAGTCCAAACTTGAGGTTATCAAGGAATTGTGAAAATAGTTACGCTGTGTGTGCTTTTATCATAGGAAAATACATGGCAGACAACTAAACAACACCATGCAAGTCTGCATATTTTGGACCAATTCTGAATATTTAAAACACAGGACATGACCCCAACTTGACCTTATGGATGAACCTTTGTAAATGTACAATACAGGTGGACCTCACACACACTCCAGAAGTATTATTGTAAAATTGCATTGTAAAATGTGGACCGTTTTAGGTTGTACTTCTTCTAATTGTGAACTGTATTCACTTTGCAACATCAGTTAAATGACCTGGGTTTGTTTGTAAGGTTAAGCCTCTATTTCTGTTCAACGTGTTATTGGCTGTGCCTACCTGAACCTGAATTCTCTGTATCCTTCTCTAAAAGTGATACTGAACATGTTTTTATTACTCTATGCATTCAGTTTGTTAAAAGTATCAAATTTTCGAACAAGGTAGCAAAATAGTACGATGAACAACTGACTGTCTAAAAGAGGAATGAGCCTCTGCCACAAGATGGCGCTATACTGTTGCATGTAATATGAGGTCTGCATCGGATTTTGGTATTGATCAAGCTTATTTAATTGGAAAATGATAATTTTACACAAATTATCATTTTGTCAAATATTTTGTGTAATGATAGAAATTATATTTTGTCAAATCTGATGCTTGCAAATAGACTCAAAAAAAAAAAAAAAAAAAAAATGATTTTCCTCAAAAGAAAAATCATTTTAAATGGAAAACGTATATCTTGAAGGCCGTTTGGTGTTTTCTTGTATTGTTAAATAGCCTTTCTGTTGTTCCCGAAGGGACAGTGTTAGACATCAGAGTACATGACATCATTCTATTTTTATTTATTCATGATTTGTTGTATAAAAAAGGAAATTAAACAAGTTACACTGTATATGAATAGACTTTGAATGGTATCATAATTTAAGATCCTTGAAGTTTTTGACTTTTTGTTATCTGTGTAGTTGGGTAAGCTGTGTACAGTATAATGCTGAGGTATAAATTTATTTCAGATATAATTTTTTTAACTAAAGTGCAACAGAAAATTTATGCTATATTGGGTCGGGGGTGACATTTAAAAGAGAAAACGAAACAGGATACTGTATCTTAACTAGATGCGTCATGCTTGATGTTATTACAGTGTTATGTATAGCAGCACTATTAGTTCAACATGGATTGTCAGCTTTTGGACATAAATTCTTTTATCATTCATGCAGATGTGTTTGTATCCAGCCTGTCCCCCGCAGCACATGTTATTGAGTGTCCTGAGCATGAGCCCCTGCGCTTCAGAACATCTTTATTTTGCAAATGGTAATGGTCTCTGTGAGATGACAAGGTTCTCGAATGGTTAAATGACCAAATCGCTTTTTCTTTTCTTTTCATTTATACGTGTATCTCCAGAATTGTCCTTTAAGAGAAAATAAGCTGCATATTTTTTAAATGTTTAAACCTATGAATAAAGTGAAAAATATTGTTTCTTGTGGAAAAAAATGAAAAGGAAAAAAAAAAAAACACTGTGTTACTGTTTAACTTCCCAGATGTTCAATGTCAAGAACAAACATTTTGGTTACATCTTTGAGTGTCTGATGTAGACGTTGTGATGGTTTGGAGAAGAATATACTGGTGCTTTGTGATTCATAGGTTTCCATCCACATTTAACGTTAAGGATGAGCGCCACCATCCGTTAACCCTGCATTGCATATTTTCTGAGCACTGTAACTGAAGGGTTTTTTATTGCACTGAGTTCAGTCGAAGAACAATTTGGAGTCTTGTCAGCTGAAAGAAAAAACCTATGAATTTAACTGCGTGTAATGCTTAATCAGTGTGTCTACATGGTCTAAAGTGAAACGTCACTCAGATGAGCAAAAGAATTGAGAAAACTCATATCAGTTTAAATGTATGTGGAGCTTTGTGTGAATGTTAAATTGCATCAGTGTGTGTGTGTGTGTGAGTGAAGTTGTGTATGTGTAAGAGGAAGAGTTTGTGAGTGTGCTTGTGAGCACGTGTGCGTGCGTGCGTGCATGCGTGTGTGTGAAGTTGTGTATGTGTAAGAGGAAGAGTTTGTGAGTATGCTTGTATGGGTGTGTGTGTGTGTGTGTGTGTGTGTTGTCTGGTAACTGTAAATCATCTCCTCCCAGCAACATGTGTAAGATGTGTTTGTACAAAAAATGTTAACAAAGATCTGAGATACTGATATTACTTTGCTCTTTCCAAAACAATAAAACATATAAGCCTGATAAGTGGATGTATTGTGTTATGTTTAAAATTTACGAACTAATATTACTGTAAAATATTATGCCTGAAATGTAATAATATAATATAACATTATAATACAGAATGTTTTAATATAGTTTCATATCAATACTCAGTTACCTGTAGGTCCAAATTGGTTTAACCACCAAAAACTTATGAAGGAGTCTGACGATAAAATATTGTGAAATCATACTGGTGATTTTCAGGTTTGTTTGGGAAAAATAAACACCTTTGATGCATATGCAATAATGTTTATTGACAAAGTTTGCAAAATACAAGTTACAATTACAAACACTTTGAATGCAAGATTACTGCTGTGCACCTCATTATGTGATTTCACTGCTGTTGGTAACTTGATATGAAACCACTTTTCATGGTGCAGCTTAGAGTACAAGTGAAGCAGAATGATCTAATCCCAAATTAGACATGCTTTTTACATAAATTAGTATCATCTACTAGCAAATTAAGATGTTATATGAATTACAACTGACTGTACACTTAGAGTACACTTACAGAGATGTTCATATTCATCTGGACTCAATGTGGAAGAAAACATATGGTGAGACAAATAGAAAAACACAGGTTCAGTTCTCAGCAGAGCAATGTGAGGTCACTTTTCTTGCAGCCAAACTGACAACAAACGGTATTCAGGTCTCGCCTGGTCAGGTCAGATCCCAGACTCTCACTAAGATCCTCAGAACTGCTTAGATCTCCATTAAAAAACCCTGTGCAATGACAAACACAAAATACAAAGTTATGTTTGTGACTTCTGAATCTACAGTACTCAGACTTGAGACATGTTTGCTGCACTGTGAATATGACAGGAGTTTTCTGCATTAACTCCGCTCGTGTCAGTCTAATGGGAATGTAATATCACCAGACGTTGTTTATCTAGTGACTGCAGAAGACTTGTTCTCACTGATACAATTAAAGCAGTGCTCTGTTAAATATCATCAGGCTTTAAGGGTAAGAAAGAAGAAGAGATGCTTAGATACTCATACAATCATAGGTCATTTGCAGAAACTTTTTTCTTAGCAACTTATAGAACCGTTTTAGAAAAAATATAAATGTCAAATAAGCAGTATATAAAAATCTAGAAATAAAAATACATTCTAGTTTTCTATACTTTTACAAACTAGAATGTATTTTTTCATTGCTTTACTGTATATTTGACAAATTTAAATATACACATACTAAAATGTTATTATATATTTAATATTTTATATATAAACAAACAAATAAAAAATGTATATAAATATGGTAAAATATCACCAAATATTGACTTTTTTTATACCTCCCATCTCCCTTTTTCTTATATAATCTGAATTGCCAGTTCTTTAAATTATTTTAGACTTATTTAATTATTAATCTGGATTCAGTTAAATTTAAGAGAATTTCCAAAGGGTGACAGGGGCTGTTGATAGAAGAAATAATATATTAGTAATAAAATCCTTATTTACATACGACAATTATTATTTTAGAACAAATCATCTTTTTGTACATTTGTGGAATATTTCTAATGATTGCGTTCACATGATTGAAATAATTAACTACTATTCATTTTATAAAGAAAGAGGTTTAATCTAATACATTTTCATAGGGGAGAAAAATACTTTTTTATATATAAATGAACTAGATCTGTTCTAAAGCCCAACACTGAAACCAGCATTTAAGGCACATGATGATGTTTTCAGAATTAGCATGAATCTCTGCTATAGAAAACTCACCTTCCATATCCTGCGGACTGCCGAATCTCCTCCACCTGGAGCCCCCACACGTGTAGACGATGGCACGGATGAACTCTCGGCCGCACAGCTTTACTGTGCTCACATCAGCCTGCACGTCTGACACACTACACGCAGCCCACAGCAGCAGGACGGGCAGCAGTAGTGCAGGAGAATGAAAACTTGTCATAGTGGCTTCAGTGTGAACGTGCTCCACCTGTTCTGCTCTTGTGTTTTTCCCTCTGTCTCTCTAAGGTCCTCTCTATCTTCTGCCAAGTGCCAACCTCTCTCTGGTCTGGCGAACGTCTGATTAGCTCATGAGACGTGACCCCAATTTATGGCGGCATGTTGGACAGCTCACGCTGGACCATTCCAGTCTGTCCAAACTCCGCCCAACACTTACTCGATCCCCTCAAGTCAAACAACTTTGATCGGAAAACAAAGGGCAGCAGGTATTTAGGTGCTTTACTGCCCCAATCTGGAATGAAATTACATCCTTAGGGACAAGCTGTTGTCTCTTAACATCTCCAGTTTAATGGTCTCACTGCAATGATATTCTCCTTAATGAATGGATAATCTAGTCACATAAAGACCAACGCTGTTCCCCGAGCAAAACAGATGTCCACTATCTGCTTATGTGACCATCAAATTCTGTTCCCTTAAACCAAGTTGGTCTATGAGAAGAAGTAGTGCAAATGAGCAATATGGCTATAATCCCAGCCATTATGGTTTTATGGCTGATGATTAACAGTGTGATCTCTACTGATAAAATAACATGTGCCTGTGGTCAATACAAGGAAGGATAACAGGAAAAATATTAAGCGAAAAGTTTTTTTATCAAAAAGAAAGAAAGAATTTGTTTCCTGAATTCAATTACAATTTCATTAACAGACATTTGGTATATAATATAATTATAAATGAGATTTTGTGTTGAAGTACATCCATGGCACAGTAAGCTATCATACACTTATAAGTAAAAGCTGACATTCATAAATATTGCTTGAATTATTATATTTACCTTCCATTTCTTGCTATATTAAATTAAAAATGACTGCACGACATAGTGAATATAATATAATATAATATAATATAATATAACATAACATAATATATTACAAATTTCTCTTAATTACATTTTCATTTATTTCAAAAAGCATACTGAACATAATTTATAATATAATCAAACATCAACTTTAGTTTGTCATTAATTCCAAATGTCAGTTAATAACATTTTATTTTAATTCAGAAAGCATAATATAATATAGTATAATATAATATAATATAATCAAAACAATATTTATGAACATCAACTTGTCCTTCAACACAAAATCCCATGTGGGAAGGTGTTTTAAAATGTAAAATTACCATATGCCATATGGATAAAGTCCCATATACATTAGTAAACAAGCAGGATCCATTTCCTGTCATAATGTCACAGCTGTTCTTTTTAAAAGCTCCCTTATTTAAGCTGAGTTGCATCTTCATCGCTAAATTGTTTGATTTGTACTAAAAAGCTCAGATGATAGATTTTTCAGAGACGTTAGAGAGAAAAACAGTTCAGTAATGAGTCATTTCTAAAAGTGTGATGTGGTCCTCATTTTGTAGATAAGCTGTAATGTGTGGCGGCCAAGTGGAAATAAAACTGTCTGTCCATTACCATAGAACAAACACTTACATTCTGTCTGTAGTTCCCATGGATAAAAACAAAACAATACCATATGACAATACAGTATAGTACTTTGACTATTATTTTGGGAAAAAAATGTGTTCTTTACCAATCAATGCCTGAATGCAAAAGTGTTTGAAATACAAGCCTGTTATCTCCAAAATTCTTTGGTTTCATTTTTTGCAATATACAGTACATTTTATTATTTTTGTTAAATAGTTTACAAAGCGATGATTTTATAGTACCTACAATGATTTTTAAAATGCTTAAAAAAATACATTAACCTAATTAAAATTACAAATAATTCACCATACTGTAATTTAGTGTAAGCTTTAGACATTTAGTGTAGGTTTTTACACATTTACCTAAAAAGATTGTTTATTGTATTGTAGGAGTATATTTATTCCTACAAAGAAGCACAATAAGGCACAAACAGGCAATGTGCTGTAAACCCACTGTTATGTAAAATGGAGTCGCTCAGTCTGCCAGAGAATATAAATTATGATGATGGAGAGGTAAAGACAAACAGCCTGACCCTCCTATGCGCCTCCGTCAGTCTTTCCTAATGTGTGTTGACTGGACAGTGTGGACCGAATTACATCCTCCAACATCTCCACCTACACAAGAGATATAAATGATTTCCACATTTGAGTAAATGGGTTACTTGGAGTATGGCACGGATCGAACAACATGGAAATGAACAGATAAGGCCTCACCTGTGTGCTGTCTCCATCTGGCAGGTTCTTCAGCTTGTACACAGTGACCTGCCCCTCACTGTCCCCCACCAGAACACAGTCTGTCTCGGGGGTGAACAGCAGAGCCGTCAGAATTCACTCCTGGACTGGTCATGCTGACAATAGTCGGGTCCAGAATGTTAAAAAATGGAGTACACTGTAAACTTCTGGACAGAAAGACTGAGCACCAAAAATTATGTTAAAATTAAATGATAAACCCATAATAGTGGTTAATAACATTATTATTATTATTCAAAATTATAGGAGTTATTGAACAGAAGAACACAAGATCTTACCTGCTGACTCTCAGGTCCCAGAACTCCACCTTGCCCTCACTGACAGCTCCAAAGACAGTAGCACAGTGTGGGGATCACATGATATTAAACACAACTTTCTGACCAGAAGTGAAACCCAGCACATGTTTTGGGAGGTCCTGCTTCCACAGATAAACAGTCCAATCTGAGGAACAACTTAGGAAAATTTCAGGACAGAACGGCAACCATGTTACCTTATAGACTGGACCCTGAGGGAAGGTGCAGAGTGAATAGATGAAAAAAAGGAAAAAAGTTTAAAAGCTTAGAGATACATAAAGAGACATGAAGAATTTTGCAACAACAAGCATTTAAGGCACTTTAAAAATGAGACAAACATTTTTACGTACTGTGTGGGCATTGCAATTTTTCCAAGAATTGCTCATTATGTGAATAAGAGCACTTGTGAATATGACCTTCCTCTGTTCCAGCCAGGTAGATTTTTGAATCCTGTAAGACAACAGCATGAGCTAACAACAAGTCTCAATGTAGGCCTCACATTAGGATGGAAACCGAAACACAGCCCCGGAGCCTGGGATAAGATCTTTGGGTTCCACCGCTGGTTGTTCATTATCATATTGGGCGACTTTAGTTTCATCAGATCTAACTCAAATTACAAATTACAAATAAGTCAACATGGCTTAGACATACAGAAATGAAGCTATTTTAACTAAAAGCAGCTAAACTTGTCAGTTTTGTCTCAATGTATCCTCTTCATATATATTTAACACAGTCCAAGCTCCAAATATGAGTAAAAACCAGCTTTGGCAGGTATATAAAACTGTGTTATATAAATAAATACATATATACTGTACATACAGTACATAAAGGTTTCATGGTCTGTAAAAAATATTTATGGCCGGTAAGTTTTCTCAAGTCACCGACCAATGGCAGGTGTGGCAAAATGTTAGTTTTAGGCCCTGTTTGTACATTATTAAGGTGTAGTAACGTCTGTTTGGGAACTTTTCTGTCTTTATTCAAAACTCCCAATCACACATATTCCTATTTAAATAACTGGATTTTGCCTGCAAAATTTTATAGAGCATAGATAAACGTGATTGCTCCTTGATACAAATATGACTTTTATTATGGAATTTAAGGCTTTTTTTTTTCTTATTTTGAGTTAGTTTGAAAAAATAAAAAATAAAAAGGTGATTAAATGATGACTTTTTTTTTTTTTCATTTGAACGTACCAACACATTCCAGGCCTTTTTATTGGATCCATTTGCTGATTCTTCCTTCACCTGATACAGAGATGAGCATGTCCCCATTATCCTCTCCAGCCAGACCTGTCTCATGATCAACCCATCTGAGCTGCCACACTGGACATGAGTGCATGTCAGCGCAGTCACTGTGTACACAAACAGTGCTCCAATATTGCATTGACTTCAATCCTGTCAACTCAAAATCAGATTCAACAGCATTATAAGCACTAAAAAATAAAGGTAAGATCTGTGGCCAGTTATATAAAATGCTTAGACTAGTCTTACAAGTTAAGCATCTATTTTTTTTTTTAAGACTGATCATCAATGTTCAAAAAATCATTGATCATCACTGTTACAAAAAAATGTAGATTGGTCTAATTTGAATTAAAAATGAGTCATTACCCCTAACTGCTAGTTGGTCAAACTAGTTCTTAAGACACAGTCTTAACAAAAGAGGCTAAGTTTATGCAACTGTACAGTATAAGGATCTTTGTAATATTTCTTCAATAAAGAATTTTAACAAAAATACAGTTTTGATGTGCATTCGCTCCATAAAGGCACCAAATGACTTTCAGATTATAGGTCAGTGATTCTCAACTGGTTATTTATGAATTTATTTACATTTTTGTTTTTTAACAAGTGACAACATACTGTAGTACCAAAATTTTTATCATACAGAAGTAAACAAAAATTACTTAAAATCACTCATGGAAATGTATAAATTATAGTGAATTCCATATCATAAAAAACAAATGCAATATGCAAAATGACATAAGTGTAAATTACCAGGCTTAATTACCAGGGGGTCACAACCCACCAATTGAGAACCACTGATGTATAAAAGCCAATTGTAACTATGTTACAACATTTAACTTCCTGTAGCTGATGAAAAAAAGAATGTTCAGCCCCACCTGCTGTCAATGATGGGTGTCTGTTCTGCGATCTGTACATTATAGATGGCAATAGTGCCATCATACATGCCTACTACCAACTGATTGGCATTACAAGCTGAGAAATCCAGCGCAGTGACTCCGCTCTGACAATGAAAGATTCGGTCAGGCCACTGAAAGACATGAACAAACCTATTTAAAAAATATTCACAGAAACATAAGATGACATGACATGCTAAGACATACAAACACAGGGAAAAAATACAGTGGCTAAAAAAAGCTTCTGTGGCACTTTCACCACATGTATGAATGTTTCTGCATTAGATTAAAAAATATAAGTTTTATTTATTTTAAAGAAACATCAAAAACACACTTTTCAATAAAAAAAAACAATATGTGCAGCATTTGTTTGTCATTTGTTTGCACAAGGCACTTTGTTTAGTATATTATTATCTTTAGTATATTTTTTACACATTTTGTATGACTGTGATGTATACATTTTGTATGTCCAAATATTATTTTTGGGGCCACTGTAGGTGAACACTGCATTTATATGACTCTTGAGGCATCTGTGCAAATAAAGTACTTAATAAACACTGTTGCACTGGCTAAATCTGCTATTTATTTCCACTCAAGTGTGTTTGAGTGGGCAGAATACCGTGGGGTTCTTCAAAGACCAGCAGCACACAAGTCCAGGTTTCTGATCTTTGAAATCAAGCTGTCCATATCCCAGAGCAAGAAGATCCTGCAGGGAAACATGTCGTTCAGTGAAGATAAAAACAAAACAAAAACTGTGGATGAAATGTATGGATAGTACTTGGTTTTTCTTGTTTCTAGGTCATACTGCTAACATTTCGCCCCATGGTGAGTTCACACTTGAAGGCCCAGAGATGCTCAAGGAATGGGCTCAAGGAGTTTTTTTAGACTGCTCTGTTCAACTTTTCTCCTCCATTTTTGTCTGCACACAGTCTGGGTATGTTCAACATTGCAGTATACATATTCAAGCAAATATAAAAATGTTTATATCAAAATATTTCAATACAGTAACATAACAAGACTACTGCTCCATTTAACTTCTGATCTGTTTTCATATCAAAGATGCTGTACAAAAGACATTACCCTCTATTACAGGCAGCTGTCTGTATGCAGCAAGCTTGGGCCGGAAGATATTGGCCAGGACCACTCTTTCCATCACGGCCAGATCCTGCTTGAATTTTTCCGACTGTAAGATCAGCTCAAGGTCTGGTTCTTCCTCCACCGGAAGCACACAAGTCATCTTTTCAAGATGAGTGCTTGAGCCACTGACTGAATTAATAGGATGGAAATTAATGTATTTTTAACCATTATCATATTGTAGTGTGAACAAACTTAATTACTTGTTTTACAGAGCCAAATATGTAACAAAAAGAAGAGAAAGGAATAATTTATTTTGGGTATGTGTGTGTGTGCAGGGCCGTCCTTAGCTGACGCGGGGCCTGGTATATAATTTGGTATAATAATAATACATAATTACATAATATGAAATGAAATGGGAATCATTACTCTATATTAATATTAATTGGTAAAAAATAATTACCTGCACTGGTGGTGCTGAACACAGTGCTCTGCTCAGGACCACTTGGCTTTAGCAGGTGACTCACTGAGGAGGAGTCTGGGACAGTCGCCTTATTTCCTTCAGCAGAAACCACAGTGTTTTCACTGACAGTTTTATTGCAGAATGAATCATACATGTCCCAAATGGTGGACATGACAGCTGGGTAGAGGCATTAAAATTTGCATTTAAATAACAATGTAGTGACTTTTATTTTAAGGGCAGATTATACAGTAAATGTACTTAGTATTGACATTTTACCTTTGTCTACCATTATAATGCTATCACTTTGGGCCTCCTTTGTCTTGGTGCATCATTAAATGTTTGCATTCAGGGCTCAACATACTTATCATTGCCCTGTCTGTTTTTGCACAGCTCTGTGTAAACATTGTTTCTTTCCCTTTAAAAGGCAAGAACAAAACACAGCCATATTAGTATCATGGAAAAAGTGACTGAGTGTGTCGAGCTAGTCAAAATAAATACTAATAAACTGAATGTCCAACAAGTCAAATGTCATCCTAGTTAACAGAATTAACTAAATCTTATTACTGGCGAAATATTATAATAAATGTGACTCACCTGGCTGCTTCAGCATCCTCTGAATCTACTGACAGGGATACTGTAGGAATGTCCAGCAGCCAGATGGTCTCTGTCTCAGTCAAGTAACAATCCACCACCCTGTCCATTACGTCCTCCCTGACCTGCTCTTTCACTAACATCTGTATGGAGCAAACACACCTAAATGTAGAGGAATGTCAGAGTGTCACAATTAAAAATTAATTCATCAGATAATGAATGAGGAAATTTGGCAAAAGTAAAAAAAATATAATAATAATGACAAAAAAAACCTGAAAGACTGCTGGACAAGTCTGGTTTCACTAACAAGTCTTTAATTTAATCAGTCACTGATTCTGCTCTCTGGCTTGTTTTGCTGAAACACTCCCCAAAAAAAGACCTGACATGATGCAGAGATCACTTGTTTGTTACTATAGCAACAAAAGAGGGATAGTTCTTTGCGGTACTTTATGGCATTTATGTTCACTCAAAGTGCTGCAGACAAGTAATATTTGGACATTTACCCTCAATTACCTTGTAAACGGTCCAGTAAAGCTTGCGTTGGTGGTCTGGAAGGCTACAGAGGGAAAGTCTGTCATGGTAGTCCATGATGTATCATGTGCAGGGAATATTTTCCCTTGTTTAGGTTGTAAAACCCCAGGATCTGGATTATATAATATATGAGGAGTGACATTCTGCCCATGTTCATCCAACACCTTGTTACTACAAATAATAATTAAGTGTTTAATTGCTCTGTTGTTATGTATAAACTTACTTATTGACTTTCAGAGCGGGTCTCTTCTGTTTGACTGTTGTGTTAGACAGGTTTTACACTTTTAAAAGCGAGCAATAAAACAGACGCGTTTGGCTGGATCGCAGAACAACAAACCGGTGCTCAGACTTCTTGTTTGAAATGACCATAGAAACAGACTCCTTCTACTAGTCTTCCATGCAGCAGGCGGCGGTGTGGCGCAATAGTAAGCTGCACGATTTACCAGAAGAAGAAAGGTCATCATGTCATATGTAGAATAGTTTGTTTTTATTTATGTGTACAATCAACGTTTTCTTATTAATGATTTCAGTTCCATCACACACGATTTTATAGATATAAGCAGGACGCAAACCTTAGCTTACGGTAAGTTTGGTATTTTGTCGTCTGTGATACAATGAGCATGTCTGTTTGCTTCTAGCCAGTCACATTGACAACGAGTTAATCAGAACAGAAGTACCAAACTCTGAAGCTGGAGCTTTGAATTCATTTGTTTGTATTTGTTTCGCCTGAAATGTACAGCTTGACATAGTTCACATTGAGATAGTTCACCTTCAGTTGCTGGTTTGTACGAATAAAATATAGTCTCTCTCTCACACACACACATAAACATAAAAGATATTCTGAGGCACGAATACCTTAATCCTCATAATTTTATGAATCAGTAAAGCATATAGTAGATAAATGTTTTTGACCATGTCTGAAATTTCATACATTGAAAAAAAAAAAAAAAAAGCAAATTTTTATGTATAACAGGCATTTAATTTCTCCATAATTTTCTTCAGGTGCATACACTGTGTGAAATAATCGATTTTCCACTGTAAACCATACCTTTGTTTTTTCATGCTTTTCTTGGTTTGTTTTTTCATTAAAGTCTCACAGAATTTGAGTTGTCAAACAAATGGAGGTGTTTATGCATCACTGTCATCACAAGCTCCCAACCCTCCTGTCCAGGACTCTCTTCAAAGCTGTAAAGAGATGCCACATCAGCTGTGCCATTCAAACTTCTCCCCTCGTCTCTGTCCCTTCCAAACCAACCATTCCACCACCACTCGTGTCTCGCCTCTTCCAGCCGTCCAACTTCCGGGAGGGTCAGGAGGGAGGAGACTTGACCTGCCGCAGCCAGAGACTGATGCTGCAGACAGGACTTATCCATCCCTCCAACCCTGGCTGCTTCTATTACTTACCGGTCGCTCTGAGGTCCATGGAGAAACTGGTTCGGCTCATTGATGAAGAGATGCATGCGATCGGTGGGCAAAAAATTGACATGCCGGCATTGTGCAGTGCAGAACTCTGGAAGAAGAGTGGCCGCTGGGAGCTTATGGGGAAAGAGATGTTCAGGTTGCTTGATCGACACAATGCTGAATACTGCCTCGGACCGACTCATGAAGAAGCAGTCACAGAGCTCTTTGCTTCCCAGACAACAATATCCTACAGGAAGCTGCCACTTCTGCTGTACCAGGTATTAAAAATGGCCTTCACTGATGCTTTTGTTAAAAATAGGGCTCAACGCTAAGGATTTTTCCGATTTAGGTTGAAATTTTAATTGCCTAGCCAAAATTGCCACAAAAATAAATAAAATGAAAAAAAAAAAAAAATAGTTATTGTTTTTTGACACATGTGACCTTTTATTCTAATAAATAAGGTTATGACACCAACATTTTAGATAGCACTAAAATTTCACATTTCTCAGTTCCACTTTCAATACCACAACAAAAACTACTAGCCTAACTAATATTAAGCTAGTGAATTATTAAAAACTATTAAACAGTCAGTAATAAAATAAGAACAAATAAACAAATTACAACCAATAGCATAAATAAATACAAAAGAACCAAGATACAAATGGATAAAAAAAAAAACATACTTGCCAAGATTGGCCTGTTGACATAATTTAGTGTGTATTTGTCTGTTCAAGAGCAAGAAGATTCAAAATAGTACTCAGTTCAGTATTTGCATGCTGTCTTTGTAAACTTTTGTAACAACATGGCAATGGTCCAATCGGGTCAGTAGCAGTTCTGTCAACTGTCCCGAGTATGTTTCAATTCATTTTTCCTAGGCCATCATGCAGTTCTTACTGTCAAGCCCTGACTACTTTTTTTAGAGATGCTTCCATGTAGGTCTGTTATGTATATATGTAGATAACATGGATATGCCTTGCAGGTAACGCGCAAGTTCCGTGATGAACAGAAGCCGAAGTTTGGGCTCCTACGTGGCCGGGAGTTCTATATGAAAGACATGTATTCATTTGACATTAATGAAGAGGCGGCTCTTCAAACGTACCACTCTGTGTGTCAGTCCTATGGAAGGATATTTGACCGACTGGGCTTGAAGTGGGTGCAGGTACAGGCTGCCACCGGCAACATTGGAGGCACACTTTCCCATGAGTTTCAGCTGCCTGCAGACATTGGCGAAGACCAGTTACTTGTTTGTGGGAACTGTGGCTTCTCTGCCAACATTGAAACCATGGAACAAGGCCAGACTGAGTGCTCACAGTGCCAAACAGGCACACTGACTGAATCCAAGGGCATCGAAGTGGGGCACACTTTTTACCTCGGTGCAAAATATTCACAGGCATTTAAGGCCCTGTTTGTTAATGCATCCAATGTGCCCGCAGTGGCTGAGATGGGGTGTTTTGGACTTGGTGTCACTCGAATACTTGCCGCTTCAATAGAGGTGATGTCATCTGAGGATGCTATTCGCTGGCCTGGGTTGATCGCTCCTTATCAAGTGTGTGTCCTGCCACCTAAAAAGGGCAGCAAAGCAAATGAAGCCACACTAGTGGCTGAGAAACTGTCTCAAAGCTTGGGAAACAGTCTACCCAACTTGAGAGGAGAGGTGGTACTGGATGACAGGGTTCAGATGACCATTGGAAAACGACTGAAGGACGCAAAGATTTTAGGATATCCATATGTGGTAGTGGTAGGACAGAAAGCTCTGGAGGATCTGCCCAGCTTTGAGGTGATTTGTCAGCAGAGTGGAGAAACCATGTTCCTTAGTAAAGAGGGCCTAGTGGATCTTTTAAGTAAAGCTGAAACTATCTAATCTAGTTTTATTTAAAATAAATAAATATATATATATATATATATATATATATATATATATATATATATATATATATGTTTACATTTTAAAGGCTACTGATGTTCAGGCGAATTCAATCATTGCTTGTGTCTATAATAAAAGTATGAGATGTGGAAATCCCTCTTATGTTATAATAAGGAAATGCTGATAATAAAATGGGTTTGTTTGTAAAATTTTTTGTCATTTTGTTCTTGTCAATATAGAGCCACCAAGATTCACTAAGTATAATTAAATTAAGTATAATTTAAAGCATTGCTAAAAAAAAAAAAAAAAGAGATGAATTCAGTAATGATAAGTGTTGAGATAAGCACCAAATTTTTTAATGGAAAGTAGCTAAAGCCTGCTCGAAAAGTAGCTTGATGATGCCCCCCCAAAAAAAGAAGAAAAAAAGCTATTTGCATCTACAATTAAAAAAACAAAGTTGGGGTGGGGGGGGGGGGGGGGTGGTTGTATACTGATTCCAAAAGTTCTCAAATGATTCCTTTAGATGGGACATTTTACTGATATTTCCATTATTTTTTTTTTTTTGAGAGAGAGAATTTTTCATTGTTTAAAACGTTTTTTAAAATTTTTCATTGTTTAACTCGCATAGAACAGGAATTCTGACAATTATGTCATGCCTTTCTAAGATAAATAAATGATGCAATCTTCATTTAAATACATAGTCAATGTTTTATCAGCAATTGAATTTATATCTCTTAATTACAAAGTCTTTTGATGTCCTTGAAAGATATCCTGTGGTATCATTGACTTCATTGTCAGGCGTGAAGTAGCTTTTTATTTTACTCCAGACCAGCTGGTGGCAGTAATGCGTCTCTCACGTGTGTTAAGCACGTTCATTTCTTACATTCTCACATGACAACTGAATACATTACAACTGAACCTTTTTTTTTTTCTCCAGAGAAAGCCAGAGCTCTTAAGGATGAGGGGAATGAGTACTTTAAGGAGAAGAATTATAAGAAAGCTGTAGTGTCTTACACAGAAGGACTGAAAAATAACTGTATGGATATTGAACTCAATGCGATTTTGTACACCAACCGTGCAGCTGCGCATTTCCATTTAGGTCAGTCAGTATTCCCCCAAACACACACACACACACACACACACACACACACACACACACACACACACACACACACACAGTTGCCTTGTATATGTCTCTTAAATAATTAAGGTTTTCCTTTTTGATGCATGCAATTAACTCTTTTCTGCAGGGAATATGCGTTCGGCTTTGAATGATGCCACAGCTGCAAAGAAACTGAAGCCAGAGCACATTAAAGCCATAATCAGAGGTGAGTTGTGTCTATAGCTCTTAGAAAACAATTTTTTTTTTTGTACAGAAAATAAATATGTACATCTGTGTAATTTTTTGTGAATGTATTTAGGTGCACAGTGCTCAGTGGAGCTGTGTAATTAGGCAGGAGCATTGCAATGGTGTGAGGAAGGTCTCATGCTGCTTCCCACCGACAAGAAACTACAGGAGCTGAGAGCCACAGCAGATAAACAGAAGGTAGAAAGGCCTGACAGGAAGATCAAAAAGTTTTGGGTGAACTAATCCTTTAAATCCAGAATGGGTCACCCCAAAATGAAAATTTGCTGAAAATGTAGGCCTTTTCCCCCTCAGGCCATCCAAGATGTAGATGAGTTTGTTTCCTCATTAGAACACATTTGAAGAAATATAGCATTACATCCACCAGTTGATCTTCTGCAATGAATGGGTGCCGTCAGAATGAGTCCAACGGCTGTTAAAAACATCACAATAAGCCACAAGTAATCCACACCATGGTGCATCAATCTTGTGAAGTCTAAAGCTGTGTGTTTGTATATATAAAAAAAAAAAATCAATAACTAAGGAGTTTTAATTTTAACCTGTAACCATAAACCTTCATAAACCATAATAACACTTCATCCAGTGAAAAAGTCCATCCCCTGTTATCCTCTTACATCAAAATCCACCGACATTAGTTTAGAACCGTTTTGTTTCACTTGCAAACAGTGCTTGATTTGGGCATATTTCTCTCCTGATTCAGACAAGACAATATTTTCACTGGAGAAGGCAATATTATGGATAGAGGACTCATATTTTAACAGATGAAACAGTTTAAAATTAAAAACGTCTTAAGGATGGACTTGTTTATTGCAAACACGCAGCTTTTCACTTTGTAAGCCCAGGACTGGAGTTATGTGGATTACTTTTCGATTATTGTGATGCTTTTATCACCTGTATGGACTCTCATTCTGACGGCACCCATTCACTGCAGAGGATCCATTGGTAAGTTATGTAATGCTGATTTCTCAAATTCTCTTCCAATAAAGAAACAAACTCCTCAAGCCAAATTTAAGCAAATTTTCAATTTTGAGTGATCTATTCCTTTAAAGAATTTTAGAATATACAGAATTAATGTGATAAAGTGATTGTAATGTAAACAGATTAATATGAAATTCCAGTTATTACAATTAAACTCTTTATTTTATTTGTTTGTAATTGTAAATTGCAGTCTTCTTATTTGCAAATTTATTTATTCTTTCACTACCCAACTGTATACATATGTTTCTGTTTTTGTTTTTTTGTGTTTTTCTGTGTTTGCTCCTGTGTTTAATGTATTGTTCTTGTAGAGAAAAGCTGACAGAGATGCCAGAAAGGCAAAGGTTAACGCGAAGAAGGAGCAGAATGAGAAAGAAGCATTGTTAGCTGCCATTAAGGTACTGAAGAGGCAAAGTTTAATTATAAAAAGTTTTTTTCTTTTTTCTTTTTTTAAAAAAAGAGCTAAATCTTTAATGACTCTTTTTTTTATTATTATTATTTTTTTTTTAGGAGCATGGCATTAAACTTCTGAAGACCGAGCCCTCTCAAAACAGGGGTTCGGACAGAGAGGATGATGCTGCTGATGGAGGTGCATCAAGATTATTCTTTAAATTAAAAATCTGCATATAGATTTGATTTTTATAGTCACTCATTTTGTGTTGTCCAGCTTCATGGACCATTTGGCAGTGATGTTTGGTGAAGAGCTTCCCCCCTGGGATTTAGAAAGAAAATATCAGCCTCAAAACCTACAGGTCAGTATACAAAGAAATTTACAAAGAGACAAAAATAACAACACTGGTGGACACCTTTTTGATCCATACCCGTCCTCTGATGCTAGAATTTAAATTAGATGTGATACCAAGATACCAAAAGATTTGCTTTTTTGTAACCTCAATGCTTTTGATTTTTCAGCTGTTTCTTGAGGATCCTGATAAAGGAGACCTTTATCGAGTTGATCTTGAAAAGTCACTTCTTGACATTCTTCAGCACCAAAAGTATTTCAGAGGAATTTCTTCTAAGTAGTTTTATCACTGCTTGAATAGGTCTCTGATGTTTTCCTCTCTATTTTGTTCTTTCCAGGTGCTCTGTGAAGGCAGGAACACCTAGTTTCATTGTGCTGGTATCAGGCTCTCCATTCTCTAAGCAGTTTTTATCAGGAAAAAAGGTCCAGAGATTGAAATGATGTTCTGTTTGGACCTTAAAAGACTTTAAATGCCTTGACTATAAATCACCCTCCTGCTGTTAAGCACATTTCTGCTCACCTCACCCCTTGAGAAAACTGCAGATTGAGGCAGAACTTTGAAGTGGATTTCTTTTGCGGCAACGTCAATGATTCACCTTAAAAGCATGTAAAATTCCAACCCCCACTCATTTTTGAGGGGGAAAAATTTATTTGATGTGCAATTTGAAATATAAAACGTATCACAGGTGAAAAAAACAGATATAAAACATGGAAGATTATTTCTAGATAGTATTTTACTCTGCGTTTCTAACCATTGCTCATTACAAACTGGTATGACTTAATTTCTGCAGTGGAACACACAAGAAAATCCATTTGTCTTCCATTTGTGTTGACAGAAAACAATGAGACATTTCTTAAAATATCTTTCATGTACCACAGAAAAAGGTAAGTCATATGGTTTTGGAATGTCATGAGGTGAATAAATGACAACGGAAGTAATTTTTAGGTGGAGTATTGCTTTAAAAAAAGTTTCTGGTATGATAAAATAAACTAGACTCAAAGATGTTGTAACCTTTCAGACAATATTAATAACCAGTGCTGGACTGATATATTGTTTACTATTTAATGTAGACCTTAATTACTGAGGTTTAATTAAAACCACATAAAACAATCTGTGATTTAAATAAAAATATACTCATGATGAAGTTGAGTTGTCATGCGGATCCAATAAACCATACTTTTTCAATATTTATAAGGACATTTTTTTATTGCAAGATATTAACACAATTTAAATTCGTTTTTTTTTATTGACAGCAGCATTCAAGCTGACATGAACCACACATTTGTGTAAAACTTGTCCAGCGTGAGAATGTTGAGGTTTACATGATTCATTACACAAATGTGCTTATTTTATTAGTGCTTATTTATTTGTTTACTTGTAAATGTAAATGTTTATTTACATTTACAATGTGGTCTCAGGTTTGTGAACCCCATAGTACATGTCCAGGCTTAAACACTTATTTCTTGTTTAACTGGCTCTTTATGCTTTTTGGCATAAAAAAATGCCATGAAGACAACAATCCAAAACAATCTTTTGGACTTTAACACCATAGTAATACATTTAGAATTTTAGAACACATTTCCCTTGTCCATCACTCAGCATTACCAAAATTGAATACCTCTAGTTTGAAATGAGTAGCTACATTATTGTTAATTCCTGTCTTAACATGCATAACTCATGGACATCACATACGTAATTGCCCATCAGAAAATTATCTGTAGTCCCTTCCCATTGTTCCACAGACTCTTTCAGATAGACATGGACCTTCCCAGGGAGAACTTTTTCCCTTGTGGCTGTACGCTATTCAGCAACATTCTAACCACTTCCAACCTCCCCTTTCTCACCAGATCTTTTGAGAGCTCTGTCACCTCATCTGTGTGTGCTCGGCACAGAGCCTTCAACTCAGTCTGAACAACGTTTGCTCCATATCGCTCTTCCGCCTGCTTTAAACATTCCTCTAATTGGATTATAGCATGACCCGTGTCGTTCCCACTCTGGGTGAAGCTCACTAGAATAGCCTGTAGCATGCAGCGCAGGACTTCCGTGTCTTGGACGCTGGGAGGTTCCAGTTCAAGTGCTTTCTTAAAACAGTCAATGGCATTCTGCTCCTCTCCTTTCAGCAGCAGGCAGCGACCCCGCAGGAGCTGTAGTTTAGGGATTGTAGAGCCCAGAGGACACTGCAGAGCTTTAGATAGACTGACCAGGGCCTGGTTTATCGCCATCTCATCGACCAACATGCTCTCCTGCAGGGCGTCCACACCCATGTAGTAGTAAACCTGAGAGATGGATATATTCGGCTCTTAACTATTAGCTTTAGTAGTTGTTAAACTATACATACAGTATACAAGACTGCATTTATTTGATGAAAAATACAGTAAAAAAACAGTAATATTGTGAAATGTGTTCTAATGTGCTGATTTGTTGCTCAAGAAACAAGAAACTTTATTCATCGAGTATTATTGATCAAATTGATAAAAAGTGATAGTAAAGTCTTATTGAGCATAATGCTTTCATAACTACCTGACCCATCTCCAAATGAGTCCTCAAGCAGGGTCGCACAGCCAGAACACGTTCCAGGTCAGCACGGGCCTCTTTCAGAATCTGACGGTCAGGAATGCCACCTTGGCCGCACTTCGCTTTATCAAGATCTTTTGTATATAGCGTAACACCAAGCTGGAGAAAAAGTTTCAGATGGCAAAGAATACATATTTTGAGGAGCATTAAAACTATTATAAACAAATCTTTTGCACTCACTAAAATATTTGTTTGCTAGAAAATACACTGAAATTTAGCTTTTCTTTCCACATTGTATTAGTTCCATCACAACGTTTGGAAGCGAACACATTCATGAGAAAACGCAAAAGCTTTAAAACTATTTATTTTCTCCCATCTTTTTTTTTTTTTTTTTTTTCTCACCATGTCCCTTTAGTGGCATTGTATGAATGTGAACTTGTGTAATACACAAACATTCCAGCCAATTAAATGGAGAAGTTCTAACATAATTGATTTTTTAAATGCAATAAAACCCACGCATAGTGTCCATACACTTTTTAACATGAGTCACAAAATGGGTGTTTCTTTGACTTTGCAGGAGCAGATGTTTTTGTCATCCTAGTTTATCCTATGGTGTTATTAAAAAAACAAATACACCGCTAATTCAACATATTCAGTGTCTGAGTGCTTTCATCTACAGGCACATAAAAAACGAATATGAAAAATCTTAATGAATTGTTGGGTGGTAATCAAGTATTTTGCTTACCTTGGCGCGCATGCAGTATGCCTGCCAGTTGAATTCTGCATCAGGCAGGACACTCAGGGCCATGTTACAGATACCTGTGGCCATCTCCAGTTTGCCTGACAGGAAGAACACGTTTGCTAGCCTGTTGAGTATGAATGCATCATCCGTGGCGAGTTTAATGGCCTGTGGAAATCAGCAGTGAGAACAAATCTAATCATTTAGAGCCTTTTACACTTCGTTATCATTTACATTGTCATGGTATTATTAGCTTTAATGCATCAGCATGTCAATTTGTCAGCTTATGTTTAATCATATTAAAACATAAGCCTAAGCACGTCTTTCTAACACCTGTATCAAGAAACACGTTACACGTCACGCCCATACATGTTGTGGCTACAGAGGAAATGTGTGCCAATCATCTCAAAACTGGAATCTGATCTATTAGCTTGACCACAATATAGCATTCTACATTTTTCCAGGGCTGAAATACAGTACCGATCCGTAACATGTCAAGGGGTCACATCCAGAGAACCCACAGTCATGGACTGACATTGGCACAGTGGAGAACTCCTCCATCTGCTCCAGCATGAGACCAACGTAACACCAGGCCATTGCTAGAAAGTAGAGAACAGAGATACAAAGACATTGTTTTAATGATTCCTTGACATCTGAGATCTGCTAGAAGACACTGATCAGAGGTCATATAAGAGCCAAGTGTGATAAGTAGAAACAAAAAACCGGAAAGGTTGGTCTGTGTAACCTTAACAGTCTCTTTTGTATGAAGCCCCACATGACAAATTAGGAATTCATTCCCACAAATTTGTTCCCTAAATGTATTAATTCTTTCTCTCATTTTTTGGTAATTTGTGACCACATTGTACAAATTTTATTCGTACATTTTATTTAAATTGTGGCCATGGTTTAGCTATATTAAAAACAAGGGACACAATTAGTACAACATGGCAAAAAGAAGTAATTAATAAGTTGTAGGGATGATTTAACTAAAATGAGAAAACGAATAAATAAAATGTAAAATTGTGAGAATAAATTCTTAATTCGTGGCCACAAAGCTTCATATTTTTGTATTACACCAAGTTGCAAAAATGCAAACATGAAAATATAAACATACATCACATTTGGAACTTCATATCCAACATTTGCCACACATTTGCATTATTAGGACATTGGATCTTGCAACTGGGGGTCTCTGAAGACTATAATCAGTTCTTTATCTATGGTATTATCTACAGTATATGAACGTGGGAGCTGACTGTGTTTACTGCTTTATTAAAAACCTTTATCATATCTACTCGATGAAAATTACCTTTGAGATGTGTGTTGTCAGATTTAAGAGTCTCTGTGAGAAGCTTGAGGCCCTTGTTGAAATAGTTCAGTCTTGTGAGATCAATGTCTATCGAATCCCTTACAATTCCATCTAACCTATTAAAACAAATAAATAAAGGTTATGATCAGCCTATTATTGTTTCAGTTCATTATAAGCAATGTCTGAGTTGCCTTAAATGCTTAAATAAGCAGTAATATGTTTGATGATGTTAAAAATGAAGCTGAACAGGTAAATGTCAAAAATACTTAAGTACCTTATGTAAATTGTTGCCATTTTGAAATACCAACTTCTTTTCTCCTCTATTGGTATCTGTCAGAAATAAAAGGACAGAACAGAGTTAACTACACACACACACAAAGTCTTTTAAAATAGGGTCCAACGTTCATTTTTAATACTCATTTTAATAATTATCTGATATTCTCATAAAATATTAGATAATTTGACCTTTATATAACAAGCCAAGTTTAGTATATGTTATATCACATGGTATGACTCCCCAAAAATGTAATGATATGTACTGTATTGTACATAAGAATATGTGGTGTGCTCACCAGTTCCTCTCCATAATCGAGTGCGCGGTTATATAACATCAGCGCAGCTGTCAGTCTCTCCTGTAAAACTTCGTCCCTCTCCAGCTCCACATCATGAGGATGTGTGTACGCCTGTTCAGCCAAGCACCGTGCTACCCTGAGCCTGCAGTCTGTCTGGTTCTCCCCCATCTCTGGGCCCATAAGGGCAGCCACACGTTCCATACACTCCCCCTCCTCCACTTCGCGACCCAGGCGTTCATATACGTAACCCAGGTTGGCCCAGGCGTTGAGGTTTTCTGGATCCTCTTGGCAGATGCTGTGAAAGGCCTCTTCTGCCATCTCCAGTTCATCTACATGGAAGGCCAGCAGGCCCAGCATATTACGCACAGCATACTGCAGTCGTCCCGTCTCAGCTTCAAGCTCAGCCCTGAGGCTTTCGCGTTTGAGCTGGGTGTCCCGGTGCCGAAGGGTGACTAGTCCATTGGGTTCACCATTCAAATTCAGCTCTAAATGAAAGTGGCCAGGGATGTAGGCCATCCCCTCAATCAGAGACTCGATGTCTTCTTCTGTGCTGTCCTCCATTGTCCCCACACACTTACTGACAATGCCTGACTAAGACAGAACAACTTATATGTGGGACAGGAAATACAGGTTTGAAGAGGAGGAGAATTGAGACATGAGTAAGGAAAGATGTTAAACATGTGCTTTCTTGCTTCCTGTAACAGGTTTCTCCACCCCAACGTTGTGCTTTTTACATTAACTATGGTAATTTCAAAGGACAACATGGGTGTTTGCTTCAGGAACTGTGTAAAGAATGAGTCTAACATTCTGAATTTGAATGACACACCTTGGTATCATGTAGGGTTTGCCATAGCCATGAATTGGCCAAACAGGAAACCACTTTAAATACTAGTCGTGAAAGAAATCCTGCAATCCTCTGCATGTAAAATAACATTTAAAATGCACTGTGTAACTCTGTTGTTATTTCACAGCTTCCCGAACTGTGTTTGAGTGAAAAAAGTTCTTAGGAGTGAAATAAATGTCACCAGACATGAGGAAGTTCATGTGTTCTGATGAGCATTTTGATAAAGATTTCCTTGAGTTTATCTGAACTGGTTTAAGTGCTCTCAAATATGAACAATTATTATCAGAACTGTAAACTTCAACTCCTCCTGTTGTCATTAGACCTTAAAGGGTTTATATATATATATATATATATATATATATATATATATATATATATATATATATATATATGTCACAGTGAGTAATTTTTTAATATATGAAAAAAAAATATTGATATTTTTAAGCAATTCTACATAAAAGTCTCAGTTTTACTAAGTCAGTTGATTTTCATTTTAGGTGCAATTTCCACCATGACCACTAGAATGAATCCTTTCTTTAAATATAGAGAAAACAGTGACATGCATAGGAATTCTCGGTCTTAGATCATGGAAGAAATCATTTTGCGTCAGCCAAGTAATCCAGACATAAAAACTGTGTCAGGTTAATAAAAATTAATTTCCCAATGTTGTTCATCATCTTTGTCAAAAATATCTTGAAACAGTATCCTTAAGCAGATGCATATAGATGTGATTTTAATTTTTAAATATTGACATATTACCATCTGGCTGGTAATAGGTTCATATCATGACAAAAGAACCTTCAAGGTGGACTCAGTGCTATATATTAAGCTCCCATTCTA
This sequence comes from Cyprinus carpio, assembly GCF_018340385.1. Lineage (NCBI taxonomy): Eukaryota > Metazoa > Chordata > Actinopteri > Cypriniformes > Cyprinidae > Cyprinus > Cyprinus carpio. The sequence goes on along the minus strand of NC_056577.1, from coordinate 19,979,699 downwards.
AAGTACACAAACGAACAGTGACACTTTTATGGTTACCTCAGACTGGAAATATGGGTCTGTTGTGTGAGGTTCTCCTCACACTCCTGTTCTGTTTTTGTCCATGATGATTAAAACAGAGGGGGATCCTCTTTGTGTAGCCAGCAGATGTTTAATGATGTCATCTTGACATGGTCTTGGCCCTGAGAGAACATAAGTGAGACACCGGGCAGAGTAAGGACTCATACTTCTTGTCTAAATCTGCATTTAATTTCTACTGTATATGTAACTACACACAAAACTGACTAAGCATATCAGCCATGTGGTAATATGGACCACAAACCACAACTTTTTTCATTAGTATGGAAAATAGTGACAGCTCACCATTTACTGTTCTGACGTACGGTTGGAAAGCAGATTACAGATAGCTATTTTAATGGAAACATTAAATGTCATTCTAGAATGTGTTTAGCAGACAGTGGTGCCTGATATTCAGCAGTTCCTGTCTGAAAAGAAACTTTTCAAAATAATAATTTTTGTGTATAAATTATTTTAATGCAGACACTGTGTTTAGTAGCCTACAGTTAGTTTTTCGTCTTTTATTTACGAATGGGACTGATTAGTTTCTTGTTTGCATGTGTTCCCAGTACACATATCACATTCAGATTCATATGAAGGAAATGTTCATGGAAATATGGCTAAAATATCATGTAGAGAACTTAAATACAGTTTATAGTTAAATCAAAGTTTATATTTAAAATACATATTTACCTAGCTTGAAAAATATTTGGATTTAATGAAATTTGTAATTATTTTGTAAAGCTGCTTGCATCATTAGCTTACTTAGCTATTATAGCCTAGTGATTAAGGTAACACTTTACAGTGTCCTTATTACAATACATGTGATCTTACTATATTAAAAACAGTTAATTATTTATAATTATAACCAACTAACCCTAACCAAGTACATGTTGTGAATTTATATTTCTCAGTAGCCTACTTAAATGTAGAATTACACTGTAACAAGGACACCTTAAATAAAGTGTAACCATGTTTCATTATAATTGCATGTGATATACAGGTATAACAAGGACTTTTTTATAAAGTAGACCTTATTTAACTAATTGAATTGAATTGCTAATTTCTGCGGTCGCGTTTACTCCGTTATTTACGGCAGGGAACTTCTGCGCTCCGCTCGCTCGCCTCGCTGTCATGCAGGTGGAATTCAGTCCAGCAGTCGTGTGATTCGAGCACATCAGGACAGACATTCAGTTTGGAGAGATCTCCTGTCCAAACCTGACTTCATCTCCGAGCATCACATCCACAGTTTACCTGATCATGGTCACGGCATTTTCAGCACAGCCAAGGAGATTGAACAGCACGCAGATCGCATAGATTTGAGCGACGAATCTTCAGAGAGACTCGCATCATGCTCAGGTGGTCTGTCTTTCCCACTGAAGGAGAGCATATAGGCTGCATTTGGGAAAGAAAACAGTCGTGTGAATGTTTAGAATATTAATCAGGTATGTCACTCTCGTGTGTGATGATGCTTTCAGCTCAGTTAACGCATGTGACGCGTTGTTGATGTTTTTTTTTTACCAGACATAGGCGGATTTCAGCAATAATAGCCTACTGGATGACTGTTATGTGTTTACAAATAATCACAGGGTGTTGCGTAAGATTTTTTTAGGCATAATACTGTATATCAGTGTTAATCATAACTTAGTCATAGAGTTACATTTTTGAATCCAGAGCAATACTCAAGCATTTCTTTTCTTTTTTCCCTCTTTTCTTCTAAATAGATCTTTTTTATAATCATGGAGGAGAGCAATACCTGTGAATCAGTCCCAGATTTAAAGGATCTGGAGTTGAAAGTGGGGAGAAAGACCCCAGAGGGGCTCTTGAAATGGATGAGAGAGGAGCACAAAATGATCTCTCATCATCAGACTGACAATAATGAGACTGAGAAGAAGGGCCTGGATGAGAAGATCCGAAAACTTAAAATGGAGATGGTAAGAGCCAATTCTACATCTCTTTTGCTACTAAACTAATAAATTAATTTCATTTACTTCCATCAAATTTATTCTTGTGGTTATTGATTTCTAAACTGTATTTGATAACCTCACATTTATACTGTATATCTTAAAATTCACTCTGCATAAAATGAATGAAGAGTGTGACAACAGTCAACAAAAAAATGTGTGTATGTGCTAGTTTTATAAATGTGTGTGGATGAATCTCATAGCAGACACGCTACACAGTGAGTTTGTTTTCTCCTTTCTGATGAAACATAAAGCCTCTGGCTTTTTTGATTCCTTGTTTTTTCCTTGTCACATATTCCAGTGTAAAGCTCTTCTACTTATTATGATTGTATCTTTTCATAACATAATTCTCAAGAAAAAGCCTGCAGCATGTTGTTGTTTTCTGATTTTGAAGGGTTCCAAACCACATTCCACAAACCAAATCATCCAGAAGCAAACAATTTTCTCACAGTATGCCAAACAGTAAATAGTGCATTGTAACAAGACCCTAAAACTGTCATGCAAGCAATGATCTTTTTAATGAACAGATGAATTGCTTGCAACCACATGTCTGTGATGATGTTATAGTGAAGGAGTTGTGGTAAAAGATTTGCTGCTGGTTTCAGTGTTCATGCTTCATACTGTAACTTTAAACTCTCAGGGCGGATATGTCCATGGTTGTATAAAGAATTGTTGTAGTTAGGGAAATGTGCTTGTTTCCCTGTGGAATGCAGAGCCATTAAGCAAATGGACCCTGATGTTGTTGCTATTGTGCTCTTTACTGAGTGGGAGACTTTGTAAAAGCCACCAAAGCTGTCATGGATTATGCTACTGCCAGTTGTATTTCTGATTTTTGGAAAGCAATGTTATTAATTTGCCGAGGATACCGCTGTGATGATGTTAACATGTCAGTGGTTTACTGCATCAGCCGATATCTGTGTAGACAAGCCTGGATGTGGTTTCAGATAAAAAGGTGAAGGGTGCTAAAAGCATGGTATGCTTTGCCAAACTGTAGTTCAACAAAATGAGTAATTGTACTGTAATTATGTAAAACATATAGAACTAAAATTTACATATGATTTACAGGCTTGAAACAGAAATGTACAGAAATACAGAGAAGGAGATTGCAAGGTGATCCACAGAAATTAACAGGAATATTATTCTTATAATTTTTATTATATTTTATTATTATTATTTACATTATTATGCTTTCAATCTCATTTCTATTTTATATTAATGAAGTTTTATTGTCATTTTCAATATTATATACACTGCCGGTCAAATCAAAAGTGATTTTGTCTTTTACATTGTTACAAAAATATCTAATTCAAATAAATGCTGTTCTATTCTTTCTATTCATCAAAGAACAAAAAGTGTGTCATGATTTCCAAAAATATTAAGCAACACAGTTGTTTTCAACATTAACAATTCTGAAGGATCATTTAACACTAAAGACTAGAGCTTTGTCATCACAGGAATAAATTAAATTTAAAATTATATAAAAACAGATAACAGAAGATAGTAATTTTAAATTGTAATTTTTACAGTATTTTTGAACAAACAAATGCAGCCTACCTGATCATAAGAGACTTTGTTCAAAAATATTAAAACATTTTACCGACCCCAAACATTTGAACGGTAGCATATTTTTTCTGTTTGACAGCCCTGTTTTTTTTTTTTTTTAAGTTAGAAATACAAACTAAAAATGCCTAAAAAATTTTGTGTAATACCTTGAACATAGGTCTTCATTTATTAAAATATCTCTATAGCTCCTTTTATTCGTTTGGAAAGGAATACCTCACAAGGGGATCATAATATTAGGCAGAGTCCATGGCATCGAAAAGTTTGAAAAGCCCTGGCAATAAGTATTATGAGTATAGTTCAAATTCATGGCAGTAAAACACTTTATGGTACAACACTGGCTAGCGACTTCCAGGTAATTTCACAACATAGCTTGCTTCTAGAGTTGATTTAGAGTTTTAGTGTTCTCCTGTTGCCATTTCTCACTGTTCCCAAATAGTCATGAGCTACAGCAAGCCAACTGTCATTGAACTTTACCCTCACACTGTGACATTGTGACCCATATTGCTGCAGTATAGTGACACACACAGAGAAAAAAAAGACTTGCATATCATTACAAAAATGATTGTTACCTGACTTTAAAACATTGGAAGTAACTGGGAAATCAAACAGCTTGTTATTTATGTCACCTGTGATCTGCGTGAAGATAGAGTGAGAGATGTGTCCTTGATGACTTTGAGCATCTTGGCCCCCAGTGAATGCACCTCTCTCTCCCTGACTGACACAGATGGGAAACACCGGGGATGGTGTGTACTGACAGATGGAGGAAAGGGAGATGACTCTTCCAGTCTGAAGAAGGGGAGGGAGAAAGAAAGAAGCAGTAATGGTGAAAGGGAGAGTGGGAGGACGTAGAGGTTAGGAAGGAATGCAGAGAGATAGAGTGTGTCGTGCTAGATGAAAGGGAGAGCAGTGATGTATTTCTGTTTGTATTTGTATTTCTGTAAACTCTGATGATGCCCTGTTACTGTTTCATTATGCACATATCCATTAATTCAATTCAAATGTATTTGTATAGCGCTTTTCACAATACAGTGTTTCAAAGCAGCTTTATAGAAAATGCATGTGTCTACATTAATTTAGAGTGATCTGTTATCAGAAGTGAATGTGTCTAAGTAATGTTTATTTCACAAATGAACAGTTCAAGATGATAGAATCATACAGTTAGCTAACATACCTTTATAACGAAGCACATTTACTGTATATTTATTGTTTGAATCAATCAGCCAAATGCAGTTCTAAATCTGAACATATTAATAATCTTAATTTAACATTAAATACAGTAGCTTTAAATAATGAAAAATAATATAGCACTAGAAATATTCTGCTAGATTTTAAATAACTCCCCAGTTACTATGTTACATAGCTCTCTACTGTCTACCGTCATGGCAGAATTGCTGTTTTGAAAAGATTGGGAGTGTTTATACAGCTGACTTAAGTTTTTACTCATCCAAAACTATCTACGGGTCACTATGGTCTCTGCAGAGGTGCGTAACTGGAATAAAATAGAATAAAAAAATACTAATAATAACACATGAATATCTGGTGTATTTTTCCCCTGTACTTTTAATTTTTAACCCTGACTGTAAAATGAGCACCATAATCATAGTTTATATGACTATGACTATCCATGTGATGGATGTGTGATATGGCAAGTTTGAATACACCCAACTTGTGTGTACTTGAACATATTCAACATAGTTTTTGGGTGAACGGTTACTTTAACTGATTAGTTTGTCTAAAAATTTTATGCAGCAGCTTTACTTATTACAGTATTTCACAGTATTTCACATTTCACAGAATGTGCAGAAATGGCAGTGTCAGTGTTTTTCAGATACCTGACTGCATGCTTAAATCCTCCTCATCTTTGAAGGGCTTTTTTTGCATTATTGCAAAATAAACTGAATGCTGCTGTATAATATTGTAATATATCTGTGCCTATTTTAACACTACTACTGAGTGATAATATATTTCTTTTAACACGCACATAGAGCTACGTGGTGTGTTGTGATACTTAACAGAGCAGGACACCACAGCATGGAAAATGAGCTCTCCAGAATTCCAGGGATTAGAACACAAGACGTATGAGCTATGGTTTTAAGGAGTGGGAAAATGGAATTCTTCTGGCTTTGAGAATCTCCAGTGTGAGCCTCAGACACTGTGGAATGTTCTCCCTAAGGAGAGTCTGTGGGTCACTGTGTGGCTCGTGTGGAAGGATGGAAGCTATATACGATTATTGCAGTGCACTGTATTGCATGGGGTTACAATGACATTGTTTTCATTTAGTCTCAGCAACTCTGGACTGAGGTGCCGGCATAGAGCAGAGTTGTTACAATCTGTTCTCTGAATCTCTCTCGTCTTTTAGCCTATGTATTTACAACTTTCCCTATTTACTGTAAAAATGCTTGTTTATCTTTGCCTTCTAAATTCAGCTTGATTTCCCCTCCCCCTCTCCAAGCCTCATTTGTTCTTTTTGTATCCCACACTCTCTTTTACCGAAATGTTCTCTTTTGGTTTTTTTGTACTGTAATTACTGTGGTTAACGTCAACAGTGCACTATATGGCCTTTAAATTACACAGATGATTGGATGTATAGGATAAGAGTATGCTGTCCATTTATGGCAGGCCCAGTGCACTTAAACTGATTTATCCCATCTTGTTTTCAAGCTGGTCCTGAATCTATTGGCATTTAGCACATTAATTCACATTTTGACATCTTTCTTTTAATCAAAAATGGTCACAATTTGTGTCAAAAAGTTAATTAAATTGAAAATGAAAATTCTGTAATTTTCTCTCTGTAATGTTGTTCCAAAGAAGTGTGTTTCTTTTTTTTTCTGTGGAATACATAAGGAAAAGTTAGGCAAGGCGGAATCACAGCCTTCATTCACTTTTACAGTACGGAAAAAAAAGATGTAGTGAAAATTATTGATGACTGAGAATGTCAGTTTCTGTTGTGTTCCACAAAAGTAAGTAATATGGGTTTCGGAATGACTTGAGGGTAAGTAAATAATGACAGAGCTTTACTTTTTGGGTGAACTGTTCCTTTAAGAAGTGCTGTGTGACCGTAGCTGATGGGGTGCAGACAGGGTAGTATCCGGCATGGATTGTGGGAGCCAAAGTGCTGTGGCCTTCAGAGGAAGCACTGACTATTTGATGAGCAGCATTTTATGGGCTGGAGAGCTGTTCAGTCAGTCAGAAGAGTTCAGGACTTTGTATATCATGTTACATTTAGTAAATGTCTAATTTCCTGACAAAAATGCTTCTCTGCTGCCAAATGAAGCTTCATAACATATTTTTAAACCAATGTTTGACAGATATGTTATAAAATGAGAATACATTACAAAAGCATGATCTAATCAAAAGTCAAAAGACCAACTGAAGAGTCAATAGCATCCATTTTTACTCTTAATATGGCCCAAGAGGAAGCTAATCATGTGAATGTTGAGCATACCTATCTATCTATCTATCTATCTATCTATCTATCTATCTATCTATCTATCTATCTATCTATCTATCTATCTATCTATCTATCTGTCTGTCTGTCTGTCTGTCTGTCTTGATCATTTAGGTGGATGGATACTTAATTTACTTTAATTTCATTTTTAATTCAAGCAGATTATAGTTATTAATATTCGTTGCCCTCAGAAGTAAATTCATTCTTTTGCTACAGTTTAACTTTTATTTAGACATTAAGTTTAGATGTGTCAGATGAAAATTGCTTAGGCTATTTGCTGTGGAGAATAGGAAGAGTAGAGTGCTTCACAGGAATGGATATTGTCAGGAAGATCTATAAATCTCAACAGCATTTACAGTAATGGACCTCCGGCTCTGTATTCAGTACAGGACTCCAGTCATGCTTGTGAAGCCCAGATTTAATGCAACAATCAGCACTAATCAGAATGCATTTCGAGCATTTTTTTAAAGTTGTCACACTTCCTAAATGACAAAAAATAACTAAAAAATAAAGCACCAGTGGACTATATGACGAAGCACTATATTCTAAGTCTTTAAGAGCCATACAATAGCTTTGTGTGAGGAACAGACCAAAGAACTCATTTCCTCTAGCAAATCAAATCTCATTCACATTATTTGAATATTCACATATTCAAATCGGGCACATTGCAATATTTTAATATATGCATGATATGACAGCATTTCCATTTTTGGGTGTAATATTTCTTTATACAGTTTTAAAAATAAACCATTTTGGGTTCCCTAAAGACCCTTTCAGTGAACAGTTCTCAAAAGAACCTTGATTTTCTTATTATGAAGAACATTTTAATAATCTAAAGAACCTTTTTCTAATATGAAGAACCTTTTGTGCAATGGAAAAGTTCCATGGATGTTATTTGTTTTTTGTGTGTGTATAGGTTTTTTTTAAGTATGATTATTTTAAAAAGTGTAGCGTATACATTCGTTAAACTATTAATGATTGTTGAAAAATGTCTTGATGGCAATGTGTATTTCCTCTACTCAGGCTCATCTACGAGCAGCAGATGTCAAGATCTTGAACCAGTTGCTAGCACTTCATGAGGGCATCGAGGCAGTGAAATGGCTTGTGGAAGAGCGTGGTGCACTCACCAGTCGCTGCAGCAGCCTGACCAGCAGTCAGTTCAGCTTAGGGGAGGGTCCCGACACCTCATGGAGGAGCAGCTGGAGCAGTCTGCAGGACCCCCATGACAAGCTGGACAACATTTCCATTGGCAGCTATCTGGACACATTAGCTGATGACCTGGATGAGTACTGCCCCTCTAGTGGGACTGATTCAATACTCTGTGCCACCCCTATGGGTACTGGAGGAGGAGTGGGAAGTTCCACTGGATCTGGAACCAGATCTCAACAAGTCATGTCCGATGCCCCTAAAGAAGATGCTCAGGTTTGGAATAAAGCAACTTCTGATACAACGAGACCGTACCAGCCCAACAAGACCAATGGAATCCTGGACAAAGCAGTGAAGCAAATGGTCAGACCAGATTCACCCAGGGCTTGTCTCGCTGAGAAGCTGGGGAAGAATCTGAGCCCTAAATTGAAACCCTACAAGAATGGCAAAGTTGAGTTGGAGAGCTGCAAAATGAATGGCAAAGTTCAACTGGAGTATGACGCACACTGGCGTTGGGTGCAGTCACAGGATGATGTGACGTTTTTGTGATAATATATGCATGATCAAGCCAAAGGTGTTGATGGGAGACTGCTCTGGTTCTCTGTTCACCACTGAGCTTTTGTTTGTAGACTTTGATCTTTGATTAATTTGAGGCCAGCTTCTCTGATCTCCTGAAAGGACAGAGGTTAAGAGGTCAGCAACAGAAAAGAATCAGGAATGGATGGAAAGAAGCTTAGACCCGTGGGGAGTCAGAGTTTAAAAATCCTGAATTAATGACAGTTTACTCTGTCAGGTTATGTAGATGTTTAGAAATGCATGCTTCAAATGTAGATTTCATATGAGATCATAATCTTTTCTTTTCTTTTCAGCACAACTATTTATTGAATCAGTAATTCAGGACTTTATTTAATATGTCAGTAGATACATTTCATTTAAATGATGTAGTTTCAATTCTATGTGCTTAGATCATTTTAAAACAGTTCTCAGAAACAATCAAAATATTGTGAACTATTATTACAATTGAAAGTAACTGTTTTCTATTTCAACATATTTTAAAATGTATTTATTTATGTGATGGCAAAGCTGAAGTTTAATATTAATCCTTAATATTTTTGTGGAAACCATGATACTATTTTTTTTTAGGATTCTTGAATGAATAGAAAGTAAAAAACATTACAAATGTCTTTACTGACACTTTTGATCAATTTAATGCATCCTTGCTTAACAAACTAATTTATTTCAAAAGAGTGCACAAATGCTCACATTTGACATTTCCTTCATATTTTAAAGTGGACCAAAGTTTGTTTAGCTAAAACAATCCAAAAGCTTGAAACCACAGCAACTTATTTTGTTAAAATCAGATTCAGTAGATTTTTTATGCTGTCTGGCCATTTTGTTTGTCCTTTCTGCTGATTACAATATGGACAAAATTAAGTGCAGTATTTGCTCCTAAACTGTAGGGAATGTTTAAAGCATGCTCCATTTTGCTACCAAAGTCTTAAATCACCTCAGAGTGTGTTCCTTTGAGTTAACATTTAATGGTCAAATAATAAATCCATTCTGAATACAAAGCATGCATCTGTTACAATGTGACCTTAAGTCCAGAATCAGCAACACCCTTGAGTTGCCTTTGACGATTAATTATACAATCAGAATGCCATTTTTACATGTATATAAATCATTAAAAAAAAAAAAAAACCTGCTTTACTCTGTTAGAATGCTTATGTAATCAATCAGTAAAAATGCTGTATTGTCAATCTAATCAGGTAAATTGTGGATTAGCTTTAAGTAGGATCCTATTTTGAAGTACCGGTTCATACTGGTTCTATTGGATTTGCAAATTAAATGAGCTTGTGAAAACACCTAACAGGAAATTAAGGATGTCATATGGCTTATTCCACTGCACAGATCCAGTAGAATAATATTGCTCATACAAACGCATGGCCAGTGGTTGTGCTGTGATCTTTGCATTTGTGATGTCTTTTCTGGTTATTTAAAAATTGAGCACCCAAAGTGCACTTTTAATTTAAAGTTGTTCAGATGACTAACTTTTACCAGTTAATCAAGTTCTATATGTGGTGTAACTTGGATATAATCCTGCATTGCCTATGTTTTGTATGCCAAAAGAACTGCATTGATGTATATTTTTTTTTTTTTTTATTATTTTTAATTTTTTTTTTGGTCTAATGGAAGAACTGAAAATGCTATCAGTATTCAGCAATTTAACATTTAGTGTGTTATGTAATAAAAAACTGTACTGTTTTTATGCATTCATCTATTTTTGTTCAGAAAAAATGAGGACTGCATTTATAACGGTAACTTAACTCAGACTTTCTCTTTCCTCAAACACCCACTTTCAGTTAATAATGCCTGTGCTTATAGGAAAGGGTTTCCATGACTACAGAATATGTGTGTAACTTATGCGTGTGTGTCACTGACAAATCCCAGAAGCCACTGTGTGAAGAACTGGATTATGGCAGGAATAGGTGAAGATATTGGAGTGAGATGGTGAAGCTGATCAAAGAAAAGTGAGCAGGTGCTAAAAAAATGACAAATGGATTGGTTAGAGAGAGATGAAATAAAAATAGAAATGGAAACAGCAGTGGTCCTGAATCACATGCGGCCAGGTGAGATCAGATGAGAGGCAAACAAGTACCTACAGTGAGGTCTGAATCTCAGACCACAAGTGAAAATGTTTTGCTTAAAATTTAGGATTTTTCTAATGTAGTACATAGTCTGTAAAAATGAACATTATTTTGAATGAAAAGTGGGAAAATGCACAAAATTTTCAGATATCTGTTTATTTCCTTTTAAATTAGATTTTAGCTAACCTGCATAGCTGAATTGGAGGAAATAAAAATTACAAAATATTTTAGAAGCATTTTGAATGAAAAGTGAGAAAAAGTCATTCTCTATATAAAAATTTCTGTTCATTTCCAGGTTACAATTAGATTAGATTGGAGTACAAGATGCAGACATAGCTAAACAAGGAGCCCAAACTGTTATTATATATAATTTTACAATAATATATGTTATACATATTTGCACAAATCTCACACACACACACAAAACAAAAAAACAAAAACAAAGGAAAGTTGCACCAGCTAATAAAACGTACATTCAGAGTAAACAAAAAGATATTGCCTCAGTGCCTCAAACTAGTTAACTGGCTCTTTTATTCTCATTTATTCAGCCATATTAAAAATTATGATTTGTCCTATTCATATTTCTTTGAGTGATCTCATGAAATGAGCAGCATATAACCAAAAGTCAAGAAATGCTGAATGTTAAAATGGAACCATCTTTTTCTTTCTTCAGTGGCAGTTAGTTCATCTGAAAAACAAACAATCAGCTTTATGTTGAACGTAACTTGTTTTAAAACCATTGCATTGGCAATTTTGGTGGTAAATACGACATTCCTCAGCACAGCAGGATGTAAAATCAGCTAATGGGTTCCAAATGAGAGATTTTTTTGTTTGCTTTGTTTTTTCGATGCAGTGTACCTTACTCGACACTGCTAACCACACAATAAAGCATCTCTGCACCTATAAAACTTGTTTGTGTTTAAAAAAAAAAATTGTGTGCTGACAGCATAAATCATGTACAATTGTCAAGTGCAGTTTTGGTAGCTGTCTAGCCAAAAGAAAATGTAGGCCCTGACATTTCTTGACAGTTTGATTATTGCACAAACCAATCATTGGGCATAGTGTTATTTTCATGCGATTGTGTTTATTCCTTAGTTTCATTATGTGTAAATTGGGCTTGCAAGTGGTTTCATTATGGGTATATGGCATTTTATTTCCTAGTACTTCAGCAAAATTGTTGGCAGGTATGTATACATTTGATGCCAAAGCCTGAGAGTGTTTTCCTTCAAGTTGTTGTCTGCTATTTAAATCAGCCCACCCATTTAAAGAAATTATATAGCCAATATTTTTGGATGGTTAAGTTGGTTGCCCCATAGAGGAGGACAGGAAGAGCCATATAAGAGCCATATACTATAGTACATGGTACTTCCTGTCCTCCTCTACAGGGCAACCAACTTAACCATCCAAAAATATTGGCTATATAATTTCTCATTATACACATATTTACACATATTTCAAAATTATATTTTAAGTCAGTAAAAAAAAAAAAAAAAAAAAAACTTTTAGTAACCATGCAGTGTCAGTAGTTCAGACCTCACCTCATGCCTCCCCACTAACACATACACACATGCACCCAACCACCCAATTTATAGACTCAGTTACATAACATCCCACCTCATCCTGTAAAAGTAAAGAACTCCAGCCAGAGTGACTAGCATTTACCTAAATTAAAGTCACATATACTGTAAGATGGTTTAAAGAGGCTTTTGACTTCTTTGGAGACCTTTGTAGGAATGATTTGCAGGCAATGGCAGCTGTTTTTCTTTGGGGAATAAGGAACATAGAAGACGATTAAAGAAACATACTCCTCTGTTTTCCTTCACTACCTTTGATGTACTGCCATTTACCAGTGCCTGACCACTCCTGAAAGAAGGAGGTCTGGTCAGAATTTTCACACAATTTCTTTGCTTGTGTTTCATTTACATCCGGTGTGCCCAAAGAATTGAAGGAAATGGTTGTGGAAAATCCCTTACGATAAAAACAAAGTATAAAAAAAACAGCTTGAAAGGAACAGCAAGAAGGCAAGATCCAGTCATGCTGGGCAAACATTATATTGCCTTCCTAGAATGTGCTATTGAATTAAAAACACAACACCACACTACTGTTCAAAAGTTTCTCAGTATAATAAGATTTTTTTTTTTTTAAAGTCTCTCATGCTCATCAAGGCTGCATTTATTTGATAAAAAAATCTATATTGTGAAATATTATTGACATATAATTACAATTTAAAATAACTGATTTCTATTTTTTAAATATATATTTCAAGTGCAATTTATTCCTATATTGGCAATGCCGAATTTTCAGCAGCCATTGGTCTTCTGTGTCACACGATCCTTTGAAAATCATTCTAATATGCTGATTTGGTGCTCAAGAGATTTTTTATTGTTGACAATATTGAAAACAGTTGTGTTACTTAACCTTTTTTTTTTTTTTTTTTTTTTTTTGAGGAATAGAAATTTCAAAAGAACAGCATTCATTTGAAATAGAAAACTTTGGTAACATTATAAATGTGTTTATGGTTGTGCATGTCTTTATGGTTGGAATGGTGTATATGTTTGGTTTAACTTAATGCAATAATGTAATTGGTTTAATGTTAACATATTAATCCGTATGACATCAGTATTTTACCCTGTGTATCCATAACAAAAATGATCGATGCCTACTGTATATGTTTATGACCAATTATACTTTGCATCTGAGGCTGCAGCTATTTGATGAACCTGCCTTCTAATGAACACTGGCAATGTCTGTGCCAGTGTGCAAAAACAAATATTTGCGTAAATACAAGAGGATTCATTTTGTCTAGATGAGAGTTCACCACTAACCACATCGGCTGTTTAAATGGCAGAGTACAGTTAAAGTACAGAGACAGTAGGATGCTGATCATATTCCAGAAGCCACTGGAGGGGCTTGGTGGGGTTTTAGCCACAGAACGTCAGCACTAGGGCTCCAAAGATCACAAAAACCGAGGGTTGGCGGAAATGAGCACCATATGATTTGTAGATAGGGAACAAATATTGGGCCCTCATGCACAGTGAGGACATTTTTTACTTAATTTAATAGTGTGTACGCAGCAGATGATTTCATACAAGCAAAGAACACATATATGTGGTGGGTTTAAATGATAAATGAAATATGAAGCAAACAAGATGTCACAAGGGCAACTTGTGGGGGCTTGAGCTCATAAAATATTAGGTTTTCAATCATAATCACACTTTAACTGTTGCATTACGTGTTTTAATTGATTACATTTAGCTGAAAAGTCTATAATTGTCTTTTTTAATAATGGTAGGTTCCATTGTTACAACTTCAGTGTGTATTTTTCCATCTTTTCCAGCCTTCAGTTGTTGTTTTTTTGTTGTTTTTTTGTAGCCAAGCAATCAAGGTCTTTTAAGAAGTATAATAAGTCTAATAAGGTCTATTCAAAATGTAAAAGATATGATAGGAATAGCAGAAATACTTTAAGCAATTCAGTCTCCTTACTAATCTGTGCAAATCATGTTTATCTGACTGCTGTGGATGAAATTGGAGTGAACATTTATTGGTGCTCACACATATGCATATATGTGATATTTACATCATGTCATAAAACTGACATTTCTGTTAAAGACTGATTTATTAATTTATTTCAAGGATTCTTATGAGAGCTTCCAGCATTTATTCTGTGAGTGATGACATTTGACTATTTTGTTATTGCAGGTTTTGTGTATAATTTTCAGTTACAGATTCCATTTGTGTGCTCAGCCATAATTTTCAGAAAAGCAGCCAAATACCAGGAAAGGTTTTGGCACCTGTAGTGTGGAGTTAAATCCAGTGATTTACAGTGGCTTTGATATCTGCCACGAAATCTCATTTTCCATTGTGGTTGTCTGTTTGTGCAGCTTGGTTGAGTAGTTTTATCCTTGAGTCACTCTTGTTGATTGAAAAAGAAAGAAAGAAAGCTTTAAAAAAATGCTAGTATGGAAAATGACATAAAAAATATGTAGAATGTATCGTATGAATCACTCTATCATAAAATAATGAGGTCTATTTTATATATATTCAGCCACATTAGTCACACATATATTTACATAAATGAATGTGCAGAAGTGTTTTACAAACTGATAGAATATTGTAATAAAGCTCCAGACCGTGGGGCTATCCAGAGCACAGAATCGCTTTAGCTGACCACATCACACAAACAGTAACACTGTAAGTCTTTCCCTGACTGTGGCCTAACCACACTTGGCACTCTTTCCCGGGCCGTTTTGTTCTGGCCCACAGATAAACAACACTATCGATGGGGAAAGTTAAACTCTGCTCTGTTTTTCTTTCAGTTGTAGTCCTTCAATTTTAGTGTTTTTTTTTCCAGACATTCAATGTAAGGTACTTATTCTTGCAGTCAAAATGTCTTTATTGTTATTATTATTCTAGTGACACCATCACCTTGCATTTCTTAATGTCTGTTTAGTTTAAGAAGTTACAAAATGGCATTTGATGTTCCTCAAATGTTATGCAGAGGTTATTTAACACTACTGTACAGTCAGTATATATATATATATATATATATATATATATATATATATATATATATATATATATATATATATATATATATATATATGTACATAAAATAAATAAATAAATTTATGCATTTAGCAGATGCTTTTATCCAAAGCGACTTACAGTGCATTCAGGCTATCAATTTTTACCTATCATGTGTTCCCAGGGAATCGAACCCCCAACCTTGCGCTTGTTAACACAATGCTCTACCACTTGAGCTACAGGAGCAATTTGTATTTTTATATGTATTTTCCAGACTTCGTGTGTGTGTGTGTGTGTGTGTGTGTGTGTGTGTGTGTGTGTGTGTGTGTATGTATATGTGTGTATGTATATGTGTATATGTATGTATGTATATGTATATATATGTATATATATACGTATATATGTATATATGTATGTGTATATATATAGTATGTGTATATATATATGTATATATAGATATATATGTATATATATATATATATATATATATATATATATATATGTATATATAACAATATGTGTATAACAATCATTTGGAATATAATTTATCGTTTTTGTTCTATAATAATAATAATAATTATTATTATTATTATTATAGAACAAAAATGATAAATTACATTTACTGCTATTTATTTGAGTTTCACATTCTAGTCATCTAATCATTTGAACTTAATAAAACAGAGCTAGATTTGTTCAAATGTGGGACAAACTCTTCATCCTTCGATGTGTGCCAGTCAAAAAGGATGGCCTAAATAGAAGCCCTTCAAGCAATGTGTCTGACAGCACTTGTCCTGTGCCAGTGTGTCTGAATGGGCCTGTCCACAACCTCTTACATTCAATTAGACAGAAACAAGTGTGCTTGGTGCAGCCTGTGCTAACAGCCAGTCTATTGGCTTCCTGTTCACAGTGAACACACATTAGACACAAACTCTTAAAAGTTCTTCATCAGTGCTCAAACCCTCACACCTTAAATGTTATTGACCTGAATATCAAGCTTCAAGTCACACAGAGTGTATGTGGGTGGGAAAATCACCCCCCCACCACCACCCCACACACACACTCCACCAAAAAAAAGTGTCTTTGTTATTGGCCTGTCTCTTATTGGCTCCTCCTTGACCTTAAGAAGTCAAGGGCCAAATTTCTAACCCCCACTGGGAGCAAAACTGTTTTTGAGAGAAAATTCTGAGATAGCAAAAGAGAAAAACAGACCTATTATACATTTTAGACACAGAGTAGCAGTCATTTTCAAACATTATTTTAACTTGGAGAATTTGTCCAAAATTTGACATATTTTCCAGTTTTATTATTATTTTTTTTTTAATGTCATTTAATTTGGTTTTGTTTATTTGTTTCAAAGGCTATTAGTTGTGTAATTTATAAGCAACATTCTACAGTTTTATTTATTTATTCACTTATATTTTGCATGGCAATGACCACATGTTGGATAATTTCAGCTTAGAAGCTTTCTACCTAACCTTGACTGATAAATCAAATCGGATACTGACGTTTATTTTCATGGCTATTATGAAATCAATGAACTGTTTCCTGGGAGGCGAGGTGCCTGCTAGGAAAATATTTATGTAGAAAGAGATAGTGGCTGTTCTCCAGACAAGCCAAGTTTCTTTGGCCTTTTCATTCCTGTAAGACTTAGAGAGAGGGATCACATAGAGCCAAATAAATAATAGAAAGTTTGGCATTTGTTAATGATTCACCTATAAACAGCACTTGTGCCTAGCAGTAGGAAATCTGGGTAAAGAAATTGTAAATAAAATTAAGAAAATTTGTAATATTTCCTGTTACAATTAGAATTTACTTAAATAATATGTTGGGGGGGGGGGGGGGGGGGGGGGGGGGGGTTATCATATAGCTACACTCAAATGAGATGAAGACTGGGGTCATATCAGCGGCCTTAAAAGGGATATCGGATGCAAAATTCACATTTTATTTACATGGTATCTGCATATTAATGTGTCTTAGCAGTGTGTGGACACAACCATTCAACAATTATAAAAATCCATTCACTCCTTTTTTTATTTCCCCAAAAACTTTGGATGATTGCCAAAATCATTCTCTTTCCTGTTTTTTAACACCAGTCAACCACAACAACTCTTTTAAAGGACAGAGGTGACCATCTGGTATGACAGTGACAGGAACAGGAACAAAAAGGACTTCATTAAAATACAACAGCAAATTCATATGCATTACTTACATTTAACATTTAGTCATTTTATCCAAAGCGACTTACAAATGAGGACAATGGAAGCAATCAAAAACAACAAAACAGCAATGATATATAAGTGCTATAACAAGTCTCAGTTAGCTTAAACGCAGTACACGTAGCAAGGGCTTTTAAATAATATAATAAATAAAAAGAAAACAGATATAATAGAAAAAGAATAGAGCAAGCTAGTGTTAGAGGTCTTTTTTTATAATTGTATAATAAATGAAAAGAATACAAAAAAGATTAGAAAGGTAGTTAGATTTTTTTTTTTTTTTTTTTAAGAATAGAATTAGAATAGTGAGATTACTTAATTGCATTTATTGACTATTTCAGGCAGCAAAGCCACTGGGGGTTTTGCAACACAGGGTGTTGCGGCAGACTGAATATGGGTCATGCCTTTTAGGGTCTCTGTTGGGGATTTCTGTATAAAACAGCTTTATTGGCAGAAATACAGAAAGATAGGCCTAGCACAGTGCCGTGTATTTCAGCTTGTGCCAGCGGCTGAGCACATCATACTGTAAGTCAATCATCCATGCTGTGCGTGAGGCCGTACGTCACTCACTCCACTGACAGGGAAGATGGAGCACAGGACTAATTAAAAGCAGTACAAACTGAAGCTTACAAGGGAAATTGATAAGGACTGTTTACATACCAGGCTTCCCAAAATCACTGTGATTTCCTAACACAGTGGAATGTGAGAATGATTGATGGAAAAACAAAATACTCCCTCAACAGCTGCTTTACCCATTAAGAACACTAGATAGTAAGAGCACAGAGTTTCTGAGCCTTGAGTGGTTGAAAAGATAAGATTGTCCTGATATTCATTTCACCTTAAAATGAAAATAATGTCACGATTTACTCATCCTTGTGTACATTACCATTTTTTAATGCTTTTGAAAAAAGTTCTTATGCTCACCAAAGCTTCATTTATTTGCTCAGAAATACAGTACAAATGGAATTTATTCCTGTGTTGGCAAAATTGAATTTAGTGCTCAAGAAACATTTTTATCAATATTGAAAACAGCTGTGCTGCTTCATATTTTTGTAGATGATTTTCTTTTCTATAATAAGTATTTTAAATTAAAATAATAATAATAATCTTACTGACCCCAAATTTCTGAATGGTAGCTTTATGAAAAAAAAGCACATATTAGTTTGTCTTTGTAAAATGTCAACAAGCTTATTTTTTAAAAATTATTTTTAATAGAAAATTAAATTAAGATTTATTTATAAATGCATTTCAGTTGACTGCTGTTGTGAGAAACTCCGATACAATTTGATAATCATCTCTAATTTGTGGTTTTTGTAAAACAAACAAATAAAACCTTCAAAGCTCTCCATGGAAATTTCTTTAATGAGAGGTTTTATGCTTATGTGTAGCTTTCAAGATCATTAATGATTACAACAGCAATTTTGCTCTATTTTTAAACAAACAGCACAGTTTTCCTGTTTCTAATGTTTCGATTTCCACCTCATTAACGTTCCAGATCTGATGCATTTGAACTAAACCTGCTGTGCCTGGAAAAGTGCTAGAGTGGACCGGAATTATTTAGCTGAAGTTAATTTAATCACCCCATGAAATGGTTCATTAATAGTCCTGCTGTTAAATATTGCATAGCGGAAAAGAAACGACATAGCAAAGGATGAGGAGTAATATGTATTTAAGGATTACTGTGTGCAATTTTGTAGTCTACAACATTGTTTTTTTTTTTTTTTTTTTTTTTTTCCTGAAACACCACCAAAACACAACTAAACACAGAAGCAGGTTTGAGACGCCACCTTCTGGACAATTTAGATTAAAAATCTGAAGGAGTACAAGCCTTTAAAAACCTAAAATCATATAAACCTGACATCAGTACACTAAATGAATAAACCAAACCAACAATCGTATTGATCTTGAAAGATCATTTTCGCAAAATCAGCTGCACTTTCACGGTTTAATGCTTTTATCCTCATAAGAGAGGTAACACTGCAGATGTTTTTACAGACAGCATACAAAATTATATTTGTCTGTATATTGAAAAGTACAAATAATAATTAATATTAATAATTTTAATAGAATAACAGCACAAGGGACAATGACAACTGCAACAGAAGTGGATCAAAAAAAAGTGACATTTTAAGTAAATAACTTTAAAGAATCAGGTAACAGAAACAAAATCAGCCAAAATTTCCATTCTACTGTACGTCAAAAAAAAAAAAAAAACACTTACAGTAAGTGCTATTTGTTTTAAGCTTTATAAAATACATTAAAAAGCAGGGAGCATTTTTATTTCCTTCAAGGAAAGTACTATAAAATAAGTTACAGTACAGTGAATTTGTCTAAACTGACTTTGTTCCCGTCTTCCAGCCTTAAGTAAGCGTAGACATCGAAATATCAGAAGTACATCGTACAGGAGTAAAAAGATGCTTGGTTCTTTTATAAAACTGTTATTTCCTCCTTTAAACAAGCAGGAAAAATTGCCAAGATGTCAATAATTACATAAAATATAAGTGTACGTGTTCATTAGTACTACCACACGTACGCACACACACACACACACACACACACACACACTCACAAGTCACAATCACACACAACCACACACACGCTTGGTTTGTACAGCTTTCTGTTGTTCGAATGTTGCATATCAAATAACTTTTAATCTTTGTGCTGAAATAACTACATTTTTGTTCTAATTACTTCATGGGCATGAATACAAAAAACAAAACAGACAGATTCTTCATATTTGATAGTGTGGCCTAGGGGGCGCTCACACGTCGTCGGCTGGCAGAGGCGGGATGTTGAATCTTGGTCTAGTAAAGAAAGCCATCTTCTCTCTGCAGCAGGAAAGATGAATACATTTAGCATTTTCTAGAAATGTCACGATAAGATCCCTACGAGCCGAGTAAGAGATAACTCACTTGAACGTCTGCACAGGGAGGGGCTCTTTGTGGCTCTGGCCCCTCATTTGCAAAACCTCTTTTGAGGCCTTTCGCAACCTCCTCTCAGCAGCTTCCTCCTGCCTCTGCTCCTGTCTACTCTGCTTGGCCTGCGAGAGAGAAATGAGGGAAAAGAGAAAGAACTGATCAATTAGAATTGTGATTTTAAACAGAATTTACAATTCAGTGTTTCCTCTACTTATTTAATTCAGTCATAGTTTTAAAAGCATGTGTTTAAGACTGTTTGCACATTTTCTCTTAGGAAGTCTGGTTAATTGGCGTTCCACCAACATACTTTGGAAAATGATCAAATGACAAAACACTAAATGCAACAGTTTAATTATATATGATTTATAATAAATTACACACAATCATTAATTAATATAAATAAATGGTAACACATTACAATGTGAACATAAGGTAATTAAATATTAAATTAAGCATAATGTTAATTCTTAAGATACTATTGTTCATTATTAATTCATGTTCCTTTATAATATAACTAAGATTAAATTTATACAGCTTCATCTTAAAAATGAATGCCTTTCAAAATGTTGGGTCCAAAAAGCTTTGTACTTTTTTATTATAAAATAAATTAATACTTTTATATAGCAAAAATGCCCGAAATTAATCAAAATAACAGTAAAAAACATTTATATAGTTACAAAAAAATATATTTTATCTAAATTATACAGAAAACAGTTATTTTAAATTGTAATATTTCACAATATTGCCATATTTTTTATTTTGGAAATGCAGCCTTGGTCTGCATAAGAGATATTAATGTTAAATGTATACAATTTGAAATGTTAAAAATGCACATGTAGAAATGAACCTAGATTAATAAATATTGTAAAAGCATTGTTCATAACTGATGCATATATGTTAGCCAATGTGTTGCTAAATGAAAATACATGCTAAATAAAGCTGTAAAAATGTGAATTTGGAAAGTGTCAGAGTGAATGGGCAGTACCTGTCTCTGGGCCTCACGTAGCAGGTTTCGGAAATGCTCATCCCGCAGGGCCCAGTGAGGAAGGTCCGCGGGGCCACGGGGGCCCTGCATGGGCTCCTCCAGCCGCAGTTTGAGCTCGCGCAGTGTGGCCAGCTCTTCGCTCAGCTGCCTCTGTCGTGTACGGCAGGCCTGGAGGTCCAGCTCCAGGTCCAGAGAGGTACGTGTGGGCTGCTCAGCCAGAGAGGAGCGGTGAGACTGCTGCGTTCACGTAAAAAGGACACATAAGTACACTTCCAGAGCAAAGATGAATAATAAAAATGTGTGTAAAACAGCAACATCGTCATCATTCCAACCTGTTTATATCGCAGGGTTCGTCTCTCTAGAGTGTTTCTGATAAAGGGGGATTTCTTTGGTAGAGTAGAGCTATCACTGTCACTTCTATACAACTGTGAAGGAGGAAAAACATCATGTGAAGGTGTTTTTTTTTTTCTTCATTGACTATGTTTGAAGGCTTTGGACAGATCACGCATCACTAATCCACAGTGTGTGAAGTGTGTGTTTCTTCTTACCCTACAGACATACTGACTGCGCGCTCCAGGAGAAAACGTCTGAGATCTGACTATTGTGCTGCTACGCATGAAAGGTGAGCTGTGACCCCAGCGGCCCGTCCTTTCCTTCGGCCGCATTCTCATTGGCTCTGGGAGCACACCTTCTGTGTTGGTCGCCTTGTCCACCTATGGTAGGAAATACAAAAACACAAAATTAATTTGTTTAATCATCTATTTTATAGTTCGTTGTTCTTCTGCTCTTCTCTTTTTATATATTTAGCAGTGATACATAAAATGTATCAAAAGATACAGTAAAGATTTTTACATTGTTGCAAAAAAAAAAATACTTAAAGGTGCTGTATGTAAGTTTTTGAGTCTACTAAAGCAGTGGTTCCCAATCCTGGTCCCGGAGAACCCCCAACACTGCACGTTTTTGGTGTCTATCTTATCTGACACACACATTTGAGGTCATGGAGTCTTCACTAATGAGCTGATGAGTTGACTCAGGTGTGTTTGAATACGGACACATCTAAAATGTGCAGTGTTGGGGGTTCTCCAGGACCAGGATTGGGAACCACTGTACTAAAGCATAAAAACACCATAATATGTTTGTAGATATTTAAGAAACATGCTAAGTTAACATACTTGTTTATCTGAAAAACATATGCTACTGTGAGTTATTCTCCTTTGAAAATGTGCGTTCCGGGCTGGAATGTCGGTCTCTGTTTTGGTTTGTGAAACCAGTCCACTGCCAGTTTACCCAGTTGTATTTCGGCACACTGGGTTGCCAGTTGGCGGAAAACACAGTGTATTTCATTTCATTCATCGTCAAGTGCACTCGTTCCTGTTGGTGTCATCAATCTGGCAACCTGCGTGTGCTTAAAGTCTGAGGAGGAGGGGCCGCGTGAAAAAACCCTCTCTAATATTTTAAATTTGGACTGCAATACCTAGTTCAACCACTACCATGTTGTCAATCCTACATTACAGCACCTTTAAGAAATTGCTTTTGTGTTTTAAATTCATCAAAAAAAAAAATAATTCACCAAAAAAATCACCAAATATTAGAATGATTTCTGAAGGATCATGTGACACTGAAGACCGGAGTAGTGAAATCACAGGACTATATCCTATATTAAAATATAATAGGTATTTCTCTTTACTTCTAATACTTTCTCTTGTATTGCACCCAGGTTGTGGAATTCCCTGCCTTTTCCTATTAGGAATGCTCCGACTTTTGATTGTTTTAAGAAATTACTCAAAACATATCTCTTTAGTGAAGCTTTTAAGTTATAATCTTACAGTTGTTGTTGCCATTGTTGTAATTGTGTTGTCATTGTGATTGTTATTATGGTGTAGTGTTGTTTCTTTTATTATTGTTGTAGTGCCTTGAGTGTAAGAAAGGCGTATTACAAATAAAATGTATTATTATTATTAATAATAATAATATTTCAAAATATTACTATTTTATTTTTGATCAAACATTTGAGACTTTTTAAAAATAATTACAAAAATCTTACTGACCCCAAAATTTTGGCAAGCAGTGTAAGTCTCAAAAAGAAAATCTCAAAAAATAGTATTTTTTTTGTTTTGTTTGATGATGTGAATTACAACAAAGTATTATTTGAATATCCTGAGTGTGTAAACAAAACATTTTTAGTAATTATAACAGAACCTCAACAGACAAGCGAACCACAGTGTTTAAGATCAGAAACGTGTAGCTTGTATTTAAAGAACTTCTTATCAATTTGTAAGAGGAGAATTCATTCAGTTGCTATGACTTCTGTAACACTTTACAATACCTTTACTATTGGATTTCTCTCTGCAGGCTGGAGACAGCGTCTCGCAGAGTTCAGGCAGATACCTTCACCGCAAAGACTCTCAGGACAGGGAATGACAAACGCTGTACTGTTACTGCAGCCGCTGTCCACTGACTCAGCCTGCCAACTCCTAAACCACACACAGCGCTTAGAACACACAAACTCTGAAACATCATCTGATATAAGTGCTCTTACAGTCATAAGCTCAAAGGTTTATTGGTTTATAGAAAGACAATGAGTGTGTGGACCTCTCAGAAACTGCTTCTCCTTGCTCTCTCCCCTTTCTTTCCAGCTCCTCTTCACTCCTCTGTAACTCTTTCTTCATCTCCTCCAAATGAGTCACCACAGACACCTATTCAAAAAAAGGCAAGAGAAAAAACTTGTTGTTGGTATTTTTAACTAAATATGCAGAGACAACTAAAAACCAGTCATTTTGTAGGTTAATTTCTCTTGTAAAGTGTAAAAACTGCTTTAAACATTGTTCTGTTTGTTCACAAAACCTTTATAAACATTGGCATAAAATATTTTTATGTTTAATGCATATATATATATATATATATATATATATATATATATATATATATATATATATATATATATATATATATAATTTTATTATCATTAAAATTATAAAATTATTCCTATTTTTTTTTTTCAACACAAACTATTCTTATCACAATTTTGAGAAGATGGTTAGTGAACTATTGCATTTTGTGTAGGGCAGCAAATTGAGGTCATGACTGAACTAAAACATGGGAACAATTCTCTGCATCCCATATGCGCAATTTCAGACAAATGATTTCTTTTAAGAGAGAGCTCTTCAGTGGATCTTCAGTAATCTCTGATAATGCTTTAGCCAGAGGAAGAAAAGTCTCCAGTGCTGTCATCTCACCTCCAGCTTGCCTTGCCCTTCATTCTTCTCCTCTTCATCCATGATGCGGTTGGGTTGACTGTGGCGTCTGTGCTCAGGCCTGTGGTTCTCTGTGTTGTGGATATGCACTTTAAGCCACTGGAAGAGCATTTCAGTGCTGCCTGCACAGTCTGTCAGCGAGACGTGAGCAGAGCCCTGAGCCACAAACAGATACGGGTCAGTTAACATCTCATAGCTGACAAGCATGAAACATATAAAACATATAAATCTAAGGCAGATAACATGCTTTAAATGCTTTTTTTCTTTTTTTTTTACATGCAGTGGGGTCCAAAACTACTTCTAATTTGCATATGCATGCAAAACATTTTATTGCTAATTATACTATCTGCATAATAATGATCTAAGTGAATATTAGTCTAACCAGTAGCTCCTCCTGGACAAGGGGTCCTACAGCGCAGAGGTTTAACTGTAATGCATGGGCCCCGGGGCCTCCAGCGCTCAGGGGGATACGGAAGCCCTCATTAAAACTGAGAAGTGATTGAGGCTCCTGGGCCTTACAGCAGTAATATGTGCAGGGCCGGCTGGAGTCCACCGGGAGAACATGAACCTTCACAAATCTGAGAGAGACAAACAAAGAAAAACGCTACTCGTGAACGTCAATGTGTAAGTGTGCATAAATTGTTTCTGCAGAGGATATCACTGCAGTAGAGAAGGATGAGTGTATTAATGGAAAGCTGATGGGACTACTTACACTTTGCATCCATCTCTAACAGTGGCCTTGCTTAAATTTCTCATCTGAAGGACATGCAGCAGCAAAAACATGCCATTCGAATCATATCTGTAAAAGATTAGTTAATAGTGATTTGGTACATTATGATGAGGGAATGAGTGGCAGGTATGAGTATGACAGGGTGTGGTGCTTACAAAAGACCAATCTGAATCTGAACTGGATCTGAGGCTGGGACATCTTGAGTAAAACTGACTTCTTCTGATTCCTCTGTCCTACTGGAAAGAGACATTTTAGACATTTATGAATAATTATAACACTAAAACAACTTAAACTGACTGCATTAATGTATATATATACACAATAACTGATCAATTATGTTGAACTACCTTTCTTATCTTTTTGAAAGAGTGTCTTATGCTCACCAAGGCTGCATTTATTTGATCAAAAATACAGTCCAAACTGTAATATTGTCAAATATTATTTCAATTTAAACTAACCGCTTTCTATTTGAATTTATTTTAAAATATAATTTATTCTTGTGGTGGCAAAGCTGAATTTTCAGCAGTCAGTGCTCCAGTCTTCAGTGTCACACAATCCTTCAGAAATCAGTTTGTGCTGCTTAGTATTTTATTTTATTTTTTTCAGATGAACAAAGTTTTGTAACAGTGTAGAAGTCTTTAATTTCACTTTTAAACAATACATCCTTGCTAAATACAAGTATTAATTCTTTCAAAAAAATCTGTCTGACCTCAATATTTTGAACAATAGTCTATATTTCTGGTACAAGATATAAAAAAAAATGCATGATATTTAACACACTCTAAAGAAGGTACAGGCCAATGGGATGATTATGAAAATATTCTTTGTTAATTGATTTTTTTTTTAAATGTCCAATAATTGAGGGATTATGGAGATACAGTGAGTATTATTATAAGACAACTTTAATAGTATTTTTTCTTTTATAAAATATTCTTTCCTTTATAGTTTTGGAACAACATGAGGGTGAGTGAATGGAAGACAGAATTTTTTTTTTTTTTTTTTTGTGAACTATCAGTTTAAAGTCTTTATCTTTATTGCAGAATCTTCTCTCACCTTCTACTCCAGGCTTCAAACACCCCACTGTCTGTTGCCAAAACGTCTTCATTTACTCCTGCAGACACTCGTCTTGCTCTTCTGCTAGTCCTACTTGCACTTTTACAGCGCAGGGTCACTCCTATACATAGTCACACACACACACACACACACACACACACACACACACACCCACACACACACACACACACAAACACAAAACAGGAAATTCAAATCTTTTTAATTAGAACAGTGTGATTTAAACTTTTATTGCTAAACATTTTAAATGTACAATAATTACATGTTTAATTCGGGTTTCTCTCCTTAGAAATGAAACTAATGGCTTAACATGTCAATTATGAAAAAATTTAATTAACTGCAATTAAATATTTTAAATCAACTGATCAGATCAATTTGCTATTCATCACCTGTGGAGCTGTGTGTTCCTTGGAGAAGTCCATCTCTATGGCTCTTCCCTTCCAGGAGGTGTGCAGAGGCTGGGATTCCCGCTTCCCCTTCCCCAGGAAGAGTAGTATGCTGCTGAGATTGAGTCTGATTCCGTAGTCCTTCAGCCAGCAGACCCCTGCTGGCCACCTCCATGTACTCCTCTGTCATTTGGGCCAGAGGGCAGTCCTGGGGGGCCGAGTGGTAGGTGGTGTCCATGGGGGAGCTGGGAGGGGAGAGCGAGGAGAGCGAGGACCGAGAAGAGAGAGAGGTGAGAGACTGTGGTGTGTCGTGGGACCGTTTTGGGCCAAAGGCTGAACCATCTCTACTGTGGGTCTCCAAGGGGAGAAGGTAGCGGAAAGATGGGTCCAGAACATCAGAGCTGCCTTCTGTTCGTTCATACTGGGGCAGGCCGTAGATGTCGGTGAAGCTGATGGAGCTGAGAGAACCACGGCTGGATGCCAAAGAGCCACGACTGGAAGCTAAAGAGCCACGGCTACTGCTGGAGGACACCGTCAGATTACTGGTTGACAGGCTGCACACACAGAGAGAGACGTGGTTAGACATATTGTATTTGTCTTTGTGATTTCATCATTTTCATCATCTTTTCATTAAGGCTGTCAATTGATGATATATTCATATTCAAAAATATATATTATTTGATATGCTGGTTGTTTAAATCAGTCCCAATAATCACACTGTATATTGTATCAATATTTGCCGAGAAAAACAACAAATGATAATAAAAAAAAGTTTTAGAAACGAGGCTTCAAAAGTCAAATGTTTATTTTTGTTGAACAAAAGTATACTGGTGGCTTGCAATCCATACTTTTTTAAATAACATTTTATAATTAATATAAATGTAGATTCATTTAATATTATTAAACAATGTATTAATATTGTACTAATGTACTAATATAATAATAATAATAATAATAATAATATGTATTTATATATATATATATATATATATATATATATATATATATATATATATATATATATATATATATATATATATATTATATATATATATATATATATATATATATATATATATATAGGGCTGGACAATATATCGAACGATATGATCATGCGCATATTGTCAGTAAAGCCGGTTCCATGATTAGCGGTAAATCCCCATCACCTGCTTTCAAATGGAGCTGCAGTTAATACACAGAGCCGTAGTTCACTGAGAAGCTACGCTATATCGAGTTCATTATTGAAGATGAATCGCCTTTGATAATGAACTCAATATAGCGTAGCTTGTCAGTAAACTACGGCTCTGTGTATTAACTGCAGCTCCATTTGAAAGCAGGTGATGGCGATTTAGCGCTAATCATGGAACCGGCTTTACTGACGAGATGCGCATGATCATATCGTTCGATATATTGTCCAGCCCTATATATATATATATATATATATATATATATATATATATATATATATATATATATATATATATATATATATATATATATATATATGACCCTGGACCACAAAACCAGTCATAAGAGTAAATTTTTTAAAATTGAGATTTATACACAATCTAAAAGCTGAATAAATAAGCTTTCCATTGATAATGCAACTATTTGAAAATCTGGAATCTGAGGGTGCAAAAAAAAAATCTAAATATTAAGAAAATCACCTTAAAAGTTGTCCAAATGAAGTTCTTAGCAATGCATATTACTAATCAAAAATTTTGTTTTGATATATTTACAGTAGGAAATTTAAAAAATATCTTCATGAAACATGATTTTTACTTTACCTATTGATTTTCGGCATAAAAGAAAAATCAATAATTTTTACCCATTCGATGTATTTTTGGCTATTGCTACAAATATATCCCAGTGACTTATGACTTATATATACACACACACTCGAACTGTCAATGTGACATTAATTTACCACAAACAAGATTTTTTTTTTTTTCCTAAAATTTATATGTGTGTGTGTGTGTGTATATATATATATATATATATATATATATATATATATATATATATATATATATAATTTTTTTTTTTTTTACTTTATATTGGTTGTATTTAAATTTATTGCCATATCAGCTTTATCTATTATTACATTATTACATGGCAGATACAAATTAAATGTTCAAATAACTGTACTAAATAAATGTGCCAAACAGACAGCCCTCATTTTGATTTATGCTTTCTGAATCAAGTATGTATGAGGGCGTTCAGGTCATGTGTGTGATGTACCTCTTCAGCTGAGAGTGTAGATAGGTGGTGATGCGGGTGGCTTCCTCGAGTTGCCTCATAAGTACATTCCTCTTCTCCTGCTGTAATATCCTACCCAACACACATTATGATAAAGATTTACCACATTTAATAAATACAGTCAGTTGGATTTAACCAACCGTTAGATGTCTGCATGATCTCACAGAATCATAGACTGTATATCACAAACGCAAGACTGTTTGTTAATATGTTTGATTGTTCATTGTGCAAAAGTGGGAATGATTTAAGCGCATCATCTGCGGAAGATATAGTATAAGATTTATGTAATCTAATTTTCACCATCATAAGAAAATGCAGTTTTACCATTTTATGGCTCCTAATGTCACAAAAAGAAGTGGATCAATATCCATAACATAACAGAAAAACATGTAGGTGGGATATGGAAGCTGATATGTATACTGACGTAATATGGCAAAACAACCCCTATACGTCTCAGATCTAAGATGCTCATAATGAGCAGATCAGAGCTGGAACAAGTACATCTGCTTTGTTCAGTGGGGAAATGAGGGGTCCCTTATTTACCTCTGCGGGCATTTACAAAACTTTTACTGAAATATTTTGTTTGGAAGATTTCCTGATAACAAATACATAAGTCTCCCACCATGTTTTGAGTAGAGGTATATTATGTTGATGGGAAGTGCATTTCTTTATTGCCATGCTAGTGCAATTTTTTTTTTCCCACATCAATGTAACTTGGTCTACAGACCCTGCCAAGTAGCCCCTCACAATCCCTCAGAATTCACAAACTGAGATACAATTGATCAGCTTTCTTTTAGAAGACTACACATGCTTAAACATCTACAAAATCTATCTAATGAGTCTACTCTTTTACACAGACATGACTGTGTATGAAGAAATAAAGCAGACCTCTGATTGGCTCCCTGACTCTGGACACTCTGGGCTTTCTGCACCTCCTCCTCCAGCCTGTGTTTCTCCTCCTGCAGCTGGAGCAGCGTGTCCGGGGAGTGCTGCTGCTGGCTAAGAAGAGTGATCTCCTGGAGTAGGGCCTCCTTCTCCCGCAGCAGCAGCAGACAGTCCCAATCCCGATCGACTTCTGCACGTCCAGACCAGCTCTCACTGTCCAACTGAGCCAACTGATGCTGAATACTGGACATCCTGAGAGACAAGGGATCAATTTTAATGTCTGTAAGCAGATACATGCAAGAGCAAATCAAATAAAAGACATGATGAAATGACTGGGTTCACATATGCTACACATGATTTGTATTAAAGTACTTCAATACTAATCATATTAATGTTTAAAAGTTTGAGGTCAGTACAGTTTTTATTGAAAAAAAAAATTAACATATTCAACAAGGATGCATTAAATTTAATCAAAAGTGTCAGTAAAGACTTTTACACTGTTACAAAAATTATTTTTTTTTCAATAAATTCTGCTCTTTTGAACCTTCTATTCATCAGAATCCTGAAAAAGTATTAAAATTCAATATTAAAATATTAAAAAACAATATTAAGCACCAAAACTGATTTATATAATAATGATAATAAATTAACAAGTGTTTCTTGACCAACAAATCTGCATATTAGAATGATTTCTGAAGGATCATGTGATACTCAAAACATTTTAAAATATATTGAAATAAAAACAGTCACTTTAAATTGTAAAACTTTTTTGTTGGCTCTTTGGGAAAAATTATTTCAAAACTGAAAAGAAAGAAATAGTAAAATAAATAAATAATGTTATAATGGTATATAGGAATAATGAACATAATATTGTGAATATGTGTATGTGTGTGAGGGTTTAAAAGTACTGGCAAAAGCATTAAAGAACAGACAGAGACTGCAGCTTTATGTCTGACGTGAGAAATTGTGTTTCTGCACTTTTGGAGTACAGATATTGTGACTCAGTCAGAGAGCATGCAAGTTTCCACAGCTTTCTCCTCTCTCAACTCCCTCTCTTTTCCCCTTTCCCCCCTCACTTCCTCTCTCTCTCTCTCTGATGTCATAAATGGCACTTTACGGCCAGCTCTGTTGCCATGGAAACATGCATCTTGTAATAAGGTTTGCATGGAGCCACTGTTACAGCACAGAGGCCAAAAGCTACAGCATCAGTTCCTCCTCAAATATATAGAAGACTCCAAGTGCAATGTATGCCACATCAATCCACCACTCTACTTTAATAAAAACCACTAAAATCTACAGTGAAGTAGTAGCAACATTATTACATGGCAAATCCAGACAAGGTTTCCCTTAAAGGCAGTGGACAAGCCACATGACAATTCTTTCAGGAATCACAGCCAGCCTGAAGTTTCTTAGTCAACTACTTCAGCTTCTTGAAATCACATGATTGAAATCAGGTGATATTGGGAGGTGTGATACTATTTTCATAGTGATCTGAATTATTTTTACACAGTAGATGAAAAATGGGTGGAAATTCATATAATAACATTAGCTTCTATGCATATTTAGTAACCACAATATCATATAGATACTGGCCAGTATCTGACCACCTAGCATCTGCCAGAACACCCCTTAACAATGCCATATGGCAACAACAACCTCTGACAATATATTTCCGCAACTGCATAAAAATGCTACAGAGACAACCAACTTTTTTTGGCAGCCCAGGTTCAGGAAAAAAGATTCTCATTCATTTTTTTTTCCATTGGGATTTAAAGAAATTCCTCAAAATGTTCTATGCCATAAACCAAAACAACCAGCTCCAAGATGAATCACAACATTATGCATTTGAAGCAAAAAATATTTCAAAATTAAAGAAAAAAGTTAAAGGCAGTGTACTTAACATCATGATACATTACACATTCCATGATGCACTGCTAATTTTAGAATCAAATCAACATTCTTCTTTTTTTTTTTTAATGCTGAAACCATAGTGAATTTTGAAATGTGAAATGTTATGCAGTATGCTATATGTCTGTTGTTCATAATAGTTATGCATTGCATATTTGCAAATCCACTTACTTTTTCTTAGCCTCTTCATACTGCCAACTGAGTTTGACTCTGTCTGCAAGCAGTGATGATTCCTGGGTGCCAAACTGTAAGAGAGAAAATACCATTATTAATTATTGTGCATGATGATTGTAAATGCCTCTCTGTGATGACACAAAATTATAATATCAAATATAAAATAACTGAAACTTCAGTTCAACAAAATCCTGACAAACCTCTCCCATCAGATCAGTCTGGCAGCCAGTGTCCGTGTATTGTTGCACACTACAGGAGTCACCGAGGGTTTCTGCACTGTTGGCCACTTCATTAATGGAGTCACAGAAGTTCAGCGTCAGCTTGGCCAGGCTCTGTGCACAACAACAGAATAACAAATTAAAGAGATATTCATAACAGAAGTTCTCAGTGATCACTTGTGGCCACGAGATGGCAGCACCTCTTAAAAAAAAGATATTTGAGAGGGAGCTGAAGGTGTTGAAATGACTAACATAAAATTAGACATTTCAATATGTATTCAGCGAGTATTGATGCATTTAGTACACAGATACAACTAAACTAAAACCATACGAACTAAAGACTATAACCATAAGGAAACCTTTGCTATTTGAAAAACTAAATTTTAACTGAAATAAAATTATATATATATATAATATATATATATATATATATATATATATATATATATATATATATATATATATATATATAAAAAAAACATTTTATTTCAGTTAGTTGTCAAAGCACCATTTCTCATATAGTTTTCATTTAGTTTAACTTGATGCACTAAAATAAACTAAAAACTATAGACTGTGTGTTCTTTATATATATAAACAATAATAATGGGACAAAAAATTAATAAAACCCAAAATTAATAAAGCTTTAAAATTATAAATTGAGAATATAAAAATAAAAACTACAATAGAAGCTTAGTTATATTAAAATAACACTGACATGAATTTCTGTCTGCAATACATTTTTCTTCTGTAACAACAATTCTGAGTGAATTATTAAACTTTATAACACTACATTTTGTGTTAACTTCTGTTACTTTGCCATTAAATTATAGAATACAATAAATATATATATATATATATGTTTGTATATATATATATATATATATATATATATATATATATATATATATATATATATATATATATATATATATATATATATATACACACACACACATTTTCCTGTTTCAAAGAAAAATCTATAAAGATGATGGGTCTGTCTAACCAGGATGAGGTCCTGCCTCTCTTTCTCGCCGGTGCTGATGGCCTTTTTAATGTTGCGCAGCTCGCTGAAGATGGCCTGTGCTTCATCTAGTTTGTAATTGGTCTGACTGCTGGACATCTTCCTGTCAATTCTGCTCAAGACAACAAACAAGGAAAAAAACATCAGCATGTTGTTAATCTGCTGACATGAATTGTTAAAGGGCTACAGTGAGCAGAAAAGAATAGAACAAAGTACAAATACACAGGTTTCTTTCTTACACACAATAATGCATTGGAGGTCTAGCAGATCAAATCAAGCACTAGACATATGCCATCATTTCAAGTGACTCCCTGTTAAACACTATTTGTTGAAGCACCAATGAGTCTAAACATAGACTGACATTGTGTCCATTCTCCATGCACCAGGATATGTATGCTCATAAACATCTACATATGGTTTAAAGAATCCTCATGCTGCTGAACTAATTATAAAGAATTAAACTAGCAATGACATCAGAGTTTATTTACGACAAACAGGGTGTTACTCCACCAGAGCCAATCCAATCTCACTGCTCGAAAACAAAGTTAATATACCACCATCTAAGACATACAGTATTGTGTGAGAATGTTAAAGAGAGAGGAAACAAATCGGACTATTGCTTCTGAAGAGAAACTGTGAGAGATGGCAGTGGGAGATGTGACCTTAGATTTATTAAAACTTGCCTTGTGTCTAACAGACGGGTTAACCATTTATCCGTGTTAGAAAAATATTGTTTTAACTTAAACCAGCTTCTAGTCTCAAAGGTATAATAATTAGGCAAGTGAAACCAGAGAGCACCGCACTAAAACCCTCCCGTCGGGGAATGTCTGCCTTCTAAAGCACCAAAGCACTGTGGGATATATATCCTCTGGAGTGTAATGCCTGAAATGTTGGGTATAGAAACAGGATGCCATTCTAGAAACAGAAACAACCAGCTAAACTAGCTAAAAAATGCCTTAAAGTTATAAAAATGCCTTTCAATGCCTCATTGTACATCAGTTTGCACGGGAAAGCATTATGAAATATTTTGCAATCTCAATATACTACTGAACGGCAAAAACAATAACATCTTCAGCTTTCATACAGATGATAATGGACATGAAATTATAATAAATGAAATATATGAGATTGAAAGTGTTGAAATTGATGGTTGTCTTCACAGGAGTGTCTTTCATATCAGTGTGTCTCTGGTGTACAGCCTGAGCTCCTGCCATAGGCCACTTCCTGGAGGCCACCCTCCTCCAACAGCAGGTACTGTCAGCTTGCTGCCCTGCCTCTTCCTCTCCGCACAAGCAGGGCTTTGTTTACCCCCTTCAAACCTCCAACCTTTCAGAGCCCCGCCTGACCAGGACCCAAGTCTGCCAGGCTACTACGGACATCTGCCCACTCCATCCACTCCAATATCGCAGTAATAGAGCCATTCCATAATATATATATATATATATATATATATATATATATATATATATATATATATATATATATATATATATATATATATATATATATATATATATATATATATATATATTATGTATAGTGTGCATATATTATACACACTACCATTCAAAAGTTTAGGGACAGTAAAAAATTTAAATGGTTTTGAAAGAAGTCTCTTAAACTCATCAAAGCTGCATTTATTTGATCAAAAATAGGAAAAATCCAAATTAAACCCTGTGGCTTGTGATGATACATTGATGTGTAAAGACACAAAATCACTTTAACTTTAAAATTTCATCACTTGATTCTATAAAAACAAAGTCTTTGGAGGGTGTCTCAAACAGTTTTGATGCAACTTTGACAGTACAATGACTGCTGCCAGACACTAGCAACACATTAGCCCAAAACTCAACTGAACATATGACTGACTTCAAACAAAATAAAATTTCAATAAGGAATCACAGGTCCCAGGCTCTGATGAGTTGTGTACAGAGGGAGCTTTTATTTTCTTAAAGTGCTGAGTAAAGAGTTAATCTTGCTATTCTGGGAGCAAAAAGAGTAGTGTTCTATCTAAGAGATAAGGGCCCTCACTGGGATGCAGGAAGCAGAGAGGAATTTGCTGCAAGATATCTCTGCGTTTTTTAAAATGCTTTCAAGCACTTTTTACCCCCTCCTCGTCTCTTCCCACCCCTCCTCTCTCTCCCTCTCTACTCTGGACTCTCACTCTTTCTCTGCTTATTGAGCTTTTCCTGCCTTGGCAACCCACAGTCAACTGGTGCATCCTCTTCCTGAGGTGGAGTCTCCTTTTCCAGACACACACACACACAAAAAGTTTTTTGTGGGTTTAGGTAAAATTCCCCACACACATTCCTGGACCATACATTCATGAAAAATGCTACACAAACATTACAGAACAGCCAACAAACAGCTCCACTGGTTATTTAAAACACAGCACCCTAAATACTATTCTGTTCTATTTTAGCATTGAAAACAGTATGAGAACAGTACATTTAGTCAGACACGAAGCAGGTAATTAATTCAGATTTTTTTTTTGGAGTTTGGTATCTGGTAACTGTTTGGTTTGCTGCTCCACTGAACTGAGTAATAGTGAAATTTGGGCTGAAATTAGCCCTGAATGCACTAGCTACA
Source organism: Cyprinus carpio (assembly GCF_018340385.1). NCBI lineage: Eukaryota > Metazoa > Chordata > Actinopteri > Cypriniformes > Cyprinidae > Cyprinus > Cyprinus carpio. The sequence goes on along the minus strand of NC_056577.1, from coordinate 19,943,744 downwards.
CTGCTATACTAACTATAAAGACCACTTTGTCTAAATGAAGAACTCTGGCAAAATATTACTGAGGTGTTAGCAAAACAGCTATTGATAATTCTCACACTTTGGGTAGGGTTTGTTTGAAAGTACCAACCCAAATTAACTAAAATTTTGCCTAAATGTTAAACAAATGACTCCATTCACATTTTGATTTGTAGCCAATTCATTATCCACACAAATACCCACATTAATTTTACACTATTAAAGAAAAATTGATGCAATTATAAGATGAATCAATGTATCAGTGTGTTTCACCATTCAAAACGTAACCACCTGCTGTTATGTATTCTCTAATATCTGCATGTAGGATTTGTAATATTTTGGTATTTGGTATATATAAAACGTAAAGCTCTGAACCAAAGCATAAAAACAAAACTTACCTAAAACTTTAAAACTATTTTTTCCTGCCTTGAAAGCACCGGCATTTCCGTCTTTTCTACTTTTTATCTACTTTAATGAAAGATACAACTACCTTGAAACAGAAAGAGTTTCAGCCTGTTTGGGATGATTTATGTCAGTTTATGCCACAATCACTCAACGGTGACGATTACTACAAACACTCACCCAATTCAGATGCACTTGGACAGTTTTCACAGCAACTATTTGGTTGCTCCTTATGAAAGCTATACATGAACATTGAAAATTTGGGGTTGGTAAGTCTCTTACACTCTGCATTTATTTGCTCAAAAAGAACATGTTCTACTTTATGTAATTTCAAGTAAATCTGCTGTTGTAAGCATATTGTGTTCTTTAAAACTACAGACTCAGTATGAGGGTGGTGATTTGAGCAATAGAAAAGACCGATTCACTTTGTCATAACTGAAGTGTTGAAATACAGAGTGACCTCATAAGCTGCGTCTCATTTGATGTGCATTTACTGAACCTGTCCAAGGAGCAAAGTTTGTGGACACTTGGAAAAGCTTCAGTTAAAAGACAACTACCCTAACAGAAACATGAATAAACAGGAAACATAAGACAAAGCAGGAAAATAAACTAAAGACAGGGTGGGGTCATGTATTATAAATCACGAAAAAGATTGGGGGCAGGAAGGAATAATACAATTTTACAATATTCATGCATGAAAAAAAAGGTGCATGGTTGTCAGGGTGCTCCAAAGTAATATATATATATATTACATTCTTGTCCCTTTTCACCTTCTAGTTGTAATCTACCAGGTTAAAATCATAACCTTAATCGCTAACCCTAAATATGGCCTGATAGTGATGCTTGCCATAACAAACGCCACTAATTTCACCCTGATTTGTAAACTACACATGCTCTGTGTGTGCGGCAGAGTTCAACTCAGTTTGACTCACTCCTGTAGGGTCTCCACTCCCATTTCCTTGTACTGCAGCTCCTGTCTCATCTGTGCCAGTTCCTGTTTGAGTCTGGAGAGCTGTGGACACAAGAGCCACTCAGTCAATACACATCAAAACACACAGTGGGATTCCCTTCAGAGGCACCACTGCAAAAAAAAGATTAAGTCATCAGCATAGATATGTTTAATCGTTCCCGACCCGCCCAACATACACAGAAACTTAAAACGACCTTAAACACACAGCCCTCCCAAAACCACAACGAAGGAATGTAGGGTCATTCAATATGCAGCGAAAACCATCAGACATGTAGGTAACAGGCCACAGTAGACCAACCATGACATAATATAGGGTTTATTTGCAACAAAACATTTATTTTTTTTTACACTTTTTGATCAGTTATGATAAAAGTCTTTTAACAAATAGTTCGTAAATTCCGTTATTATATATTTTCTCAGGCTAAACCCGAATTTTGTCATACAACAAAACCACTAAGACTAAAACCATATGACAGCTTTGAGTATGGAACGGAATGAAATGCAAGAATCAAACCTGAAGCAATGCCATGATGAAAATGAACTAGCTGTGTAAATATTCTTCTAGATTTCTCCTACTGTATTCCAATGAAAACAAATAATATGGTTTGGAACTACAAGACAAAAACTTTTGAATTCTTACATCTGGGTGATTTATTCGTTTAATACGACAGATTTAGTCAAGATTTAAAGGTAGTATTTATCATCCTCAGGCCAGCTTTCTGACACAATGAGTCTTCCTGTAGTACCGCACTAATTCATAGAGAGGCCTAACAAGCTCTGCCCTAGAGAAACACTGCAGTGAACCCAAACCTAGGCCTCTTCTTCCTAAAGGTACCCACCTCCCCTCAACACACATATACAAACACACAATCAACACCACATATGAGGGGCCCCTGTCTCCCCCCTTGGGCCTGACGTATGAGGCATTGTTCTGTGAAGATAATCACCTACCCGCTCACGCCTACAGGCGATTTCCGCTTTGATTTGGTCAGGGTCATATTTTGCATTTGAAGAGGAACCAGAGTGAGCTATGAGAGAGAAAAATGAGTCAAAAAAAAATTCACAATCACATCTTGCTCATGTGGTGCAAATAACTGTACCTTAGTATTATGCAAATACTGTAAAAGTCATTTAATCCAAACCAATCAGAACTATTCGAATCTCAAGCTAAGAAATCAGTACATCTGCCAAAGAGTACCATGGTTACACCGTTTTATTATTAGATATGTATTAGTTCTCTTATGCTGTGCCCAAGTATATACTATGACACTGTCTTTCAGTACCGTATAGTAAAGCTACATTAAATTAAATTAAATCTGTTACAAACACACCATTGTTTTGCCCCAGTACTTTTTGATAAAGCTGGATATGCGTGTAAAATAAAAAGGATATAAAAAGTGAGAAAAACAGAGAGAGAGAGAGAGAGAGAGAGAGGGAAGTAGTGATTTCTGCTTTGGTTAGGATCACTTTTTGAATTTAAAGAGGATTATTCATAACTAAAAGTACAGAAGAAATGTAATGTAATTAATATATAATTGATGAACATGTTTTTAACTTCTGGATTAAAATCTATTTAGAAAAAAATATTCTGCTTCTATTCTATTTTTATTCTGTAAAAAGAAAAACCTTTTTCAGCAGTTCTGCATAAGTTTTTTCTTTTAAAAATTTTACAAAAACTGCTTAATAATCTTAATAATTTTAGAATTAAATATTTAATATTTATATTAAAGGGATAGTTCTCCCAAAAATTAAAATTCTGTGATCACTTACCGTCATCTAACCAAACAGGTTTTTTTTTTTTCATACTATGGAAGTCAATGGCTACCGTCAATTGTTTAGTTACCCACGTTCTTCAAAAGATCTTCTTTTGTGTTCAGCAGAAAAAAAAGAAACTCATAGGTTTGGAATGACATGAGGGGGAGTAAACAATGACAGAATTTTCATTTTTGGGTGAACTATCCCTTTAATATTAATAATATTAATGCCCATACCATTAATAACAATAATACCCTTAATATTTTATAATATCAACTTTTTCTAAACAAATCAAAAATATGTACATTTGCCTGGAAGTGATGGGTATGAATAAATGCGCTCAAATGTTTTAGTGAGAAACAGGAAGTAAGAGCAGAACTGATGAATGGTGGCAGGAAAGGGAGGGGAAGGTGAAGGGAAAAGGAGGGGTGAGCTGGACTAGAGGAGGAAGGGAGGAGGCCATGGAAGTACGAGTGAGGAAAGGAACAGATTGCAGCCAATGAGTGACACTGAAATAAGCCTAGAGTAAGAATGACTTCATTGAAAACCTCACACAATATGACTAACAGACTGGTGTGATGTTAGACGGCTGAATCAGCAGTGTGTGTAATGTGAGCGTGATTAAAGTGAGATGTGATGCGTGTCTCACAGCTGGTGATTGAACGGTTGTCATCCTGAGTGAGCTGGTTGAAGAGTTGCATCTCTTGCTGTGCCAGCTCGAGTCTTTGCTGTTTGATCTGATACATCTCTTTCTTGGCATTGAGAGCCTCCTGTGCCACCACCAGGTACTCTTTTAACATGCGCTCCTGCTCCTGACGCCATTGTGTGCGAGGGTTCTCTATCTGGGTTGTCTCTGTGTGAGAGAAACATAACCACAGTATTAAAGCCATAACCCATGATAGTACTTCAAAAATAAGTATTCGATAACCATAAGATGCACATATATTAGAACAACAGACAGACAGACAGACAGACAGACAGAGAGAATGATAGACAAACAGGCTGACAGACACAACAATAAACATACAGATGATGAACAAAATGATGGAGAGATAAAACGATAGACACAGAACAACAGACATGATGGACACAACAATAAACACACAGACAGCCAATGATGGAGAGATAAAACGATAGACAGAGAACAACAGACAGACAGATAGATGGACAGACACACAACAATAGACATACAGACAGACAGAATGATTGACAGATAAATGATTGACAGAACGATAGACAAAACAACATACAAAAAAAGTGGTAACACTTTAGTTTAAGGAGCAATTCTAACTATTAACTTGTTGCTTATTAGCATGCATATTACTAGCATATTGGCTATCTATTAGTACTTATAAAGCACACAGTAATGCCTTATTCTGAATCTGCATGACCATATTTTAGATCCCTTAATCCTACCCCATACCTAAACTTAACAACTCCCTTATTAACTATTAAGGAGCAGCTAAGTAGGAGTTAAATGAGGCAAAAGTCATAGTTAATAGTGAGAACTGGTCCTGCAAACTAAAGTGTGATCATGCTACTACCACGGTTTCTGGACATTGTACCATGTTTATACATGTTTTATTATTTCTTCATAGGAGTGTCTCAAATAATACACTGGCTATAATATTTGTGTGTGTGTGTGTGTGTGTGTGTGTGTGTGTGTGTGTGTGTGTGTGTGTGTGTGTGTGTGTGTGTGTGTGTGTGTGAGACTATTCACCATTTAGTTATCCACTTTCTGAAGGCGAATTGTGCTTTTGAATGTAATTTGGAGGACTTTCTCTGCAAATATTGTTTTAGGTGATTATTTGGTGATTAACAGTGTATCGTGTAATTAATTCAACTCACTGACAGCTCTAGTTTAACAACTGACCAGATGGGCCAGACATGTAAAATATGACATTTAAAAACAAAACTAAAAAGCGCAACTTACTATTGATGTGGTCGATGTAGTAGACGCCCACCTGCTGGTCATACACCACCTCCCAGCCCAGAGGAAGCTCATCGCCCACACAGTCGGCAAAGGTCAGGGGCTTGGTTATCCTACAGGAATACAGAGAGAACAAATGTCAGAGTTGAAAACACCTCAAATCTGTGCAGTACAGGAATATTTTGGAGAACTTGCCCTTAACCAGCCAGTGACAAAAAACAACATATTAAACTCAACACAACAGAGTTGAGGCGTTATAATAACTAAGTTGCTTTTGCTACTTTTTTACAACACTGTGCGATATGCATCAGGTATTTCTGGGTTTCTAGAAGCATGTGTGCAAAAAACTATTTTGTAGAAAGACTCGCATTGGGGCAAACAAAGCTGTGCGGACATTTGAAGAATCTGGAGCATTCGCTCCTGAGATCGCTAATGAATGTGTGTTCAGTCAGTCAACAGCTACCGATCTCCTCACCCCAGGTCAAAAATGTGTGTAATATAGGCACTGCAGGAAGAGACGGCCCATAAACACATTCCACACAGCAGAAAGCAGGCCTGCCCTACGGCCCACAAACACAAGTAGGACACTGGATACTGCACAAATCACTTTTCACACTTTTAATGAACCACATCAATGTAATGCTCAAATATCTCACTGAAATAATCACTGTATCCCTGTGAATATTCGATGTTGAAAATACTGGCACTGAAAAATTAGGCTGGTTAACCTAAGATATTTAATAATAAAGTAGTCAACATTTTATGAATTCAATTGTTTAGACATGTTGCTAAAACAGATTTTATAGGGCCCTAAGTACCACAGTACTGAAAGACCTCTATGTTCATGTATCATGCTATTTAGTACTGAAGGTTATTTAAATAAAACACCATTGCATTGCCTTGTTTAGTTATTCAAAAACCATAGTGGTACCATAATACTATTTGGTTGGTGGGATAACATGATCAAGTCAAATTTAATTGAGATGAATAGTGCCTTGCGTATCTAAACATTCCCTGGAGGATTTTAACTTTCTTTTTATGCAGTTAGAGTTTTTCATTGGTTTTTAATCAGACAACTTTGCTGCTTTTTCCATCACAGTTTCCCTCATTGGTTGGTGGCGTGTTGGGAAGAGCTTTAAAGCAGAGGAGGATTCCAGGTTCAAATCCCAGTCACCGTGCCCTTGAGCTAAACACTTAACCCCTGTTTACCCCGATGTGCGCTGTAGGACTGTGTGTGCTTTGACCCTTCTCTTCGTCTGTGTCAGATAACAGCAGGGTTATGAAAAGAATTCCAGGGAAGCTGTGGAAACAGTTAGTAAAATAAGCCCTTAATTCCAAATACCTTTGTATCCAAATTAATAATTGTCAGACTTCAATTGGATTTGAATCAGAAATGTCTAGTGCATGGTGATTTTCTTTCTGAATGTTCTGACGATGTTCATTTCCCTAAGGAGCCTCACCAAAATGGCCTCAGTTACTGAAAATCAACGCACTTAATCAAGTAAATGTGCTTCACTTTTAAAACATTTTGACAATTTTTGAGATATATTACAGGCTGGCCCACCGTATGGACTTACATAAAGTCTGCATGCTGTGGAGGCACATGAAATATGAGAGGAGGGGACCGATGAGGAATGTTGAGATTCCATGACCCCTTGGTTGGAATTACCATCATTAACACATTTTTGACACACCACTACAATTAGTGATGTTAACAGCTTTTCTCCATTTTAAAGCAGTTTAGCACATAACTAGTATCCAATGGCTTTGCCTTGCAAACTGGACTAAAGTAATCAAACAAACAAACCATCAATTGAAGCTGTTTTGTATTTATCAAGTATACAATGGATTTGATTTGTTTGTTTTACTAATGTATTATTATGATTATTTGAGTTTAAGTAATAATTTGTTGGATTTGGTTGAACACCAGCAAGAAAAAAAAAGAAAAAAGATGCTTTACAAAAAGAATGACATGATTTTTTTGAAAATGTGAAAGAAAGCACTGAGAGTACTCCGCACTGAGAGGTGGAATTACTTAGCACACACACAGAATGGTCACACAAAATCCCAATGCATGGGCAGCCATTTATGCTGCGGCGCCCATAGTGATGCAATCCCTGCGATTTGGTATTGAGGGTGGAGAATGCAATCATTACTCCCCCCCCACCACAAAAGAGGCAAAACTCGTCACAGACATGGATGTCAAGACATGATTTTTATGTTATTTGCAATTTTTTTTGCACAAACATTCTGGAATGCTCCCAAAAGACTGCATGGGATACGACACAAACAGCCATAGATATCCACATGAATAGGCTGTTAGCATGTTAATTAAGGCATATAACTGGTAAAATCAATAAATTGTATATGCACTGTCAATGCGGGCAGTTCTTGGCCAGAAAAAGTTTACACGTTGACCAGACCTTGTGGCATTCAGTCAATGGTCCGGTTATGCTAGACTAGTCTGCCGAGTCAGCTTTTGGACCCCTCTACACATGGCATTCATTCAACACATTCCATAAAGCCACAAAAAACTTATTTTTTAAATGCCTTTAGAGTTCACTATGTCACATAATGCTTTTATATATATCTTTATGTCAATAAAGAAGCAATTAGTCATTGAAATGTTCTTGTTAAAATAAAGTACAACAAAAAGCTTTACTGAAATTCTTTCACTATTCAAATCTATAAAAAAAAAGAAAAATAATAAACAAGACATTACAGAAGCTGTGGCACATTTGTCAATGTCTTAAAATAACACAGACAAGGGTCTGTTTGATCATAATGCTTACAACACAAGCCAATACAAACATAGCTAAGACACAAGAGAAAACGATCACTGTGGCAAACATATCATCAAATTACAAAAATCTCTTTATTCTCCCATCAAATCTTTACTGTAACATCTATGTCAACCCTGGAACAGAGCCCAGAACGAGGTGCTGTTATCTCAGTGCTTTGAAAGATGGAGATGAATGGGTTTGTTAGCAGGGTTATAAAGTATTGTTTGAGGGGATTTGAAATGCAGTGAACTCTATTTATTTATGTGCTTTGGTAATCTATTAAAATAATCTGTGCTTATTCTGAGTCACATTTGACATGATTATTAAGACTAATTAATTAAGATGAACTATGTACTTTTTGCAGCCACAAATCAGAACTGCAAAAATTATGGTTAAAGCAAATGTCTGGTTTTTGCCAGTGCAAAACAGAATGTTGAGTGTTTTAGGTTGCTAGGGTGCTCCTGGCCAAAGTCAAAAACACTTTCACCTCCAAGTCTCTATGGGTCTTTTACTCCTGGCATTAATACGCGTTTTCAGCTTGGTCAGATCGTGTTCAGATAGCATTTGACCACATTAAAAGACATTATCACTAAAGCCACATTTGGTTTAAATGAATTTTCCAATATTAATCTAATTATTTCACAGCATTACACTTGGATACACTTTCATATAATGAGTAAATGTTTAAAATGTTTGAGTCTTGTAGTGTGCACTTATCCTTGGAGGTCAACAAACAAATGGCTTGTTTATAGTCTTCTCTTGACATTCAGCTTGGATGGAAAAAGTATTTTTACATCAAACAATATTACACACATCACAATTTGTAAGGAATGAGTAACAACAAAAACATAGAAGTTCTATCTGGAGTTTTAACAAAAGCCCAGAAGCTGACTTTTTTACAGTACCAGGGCTTTTGTTAAAACTACAGATGCATCTTCCAAATTTTTGCATTCCAATTATTCTCGCACATTTGTCATTTGGATCGACAAAGGGGAGGTGCCAAATTCAAAAGCACATTATGGGAAGGGTTGCAAAGGGGTGGAAAATTTCCAGAAACTTTCCAAAAATCCCTGGAATATTCCAAAAAAAAATCCTGGAAAGTTTCCAAAATTTCTGTAATGTTTCCGAAATTTACTGGAAATGTTCCACCTTTTTGCAACCTTAATCATGGGTGTTGTAGACTTTGGCAAAAGGGAACACCACAGCTCTTTTTCTGTTTTCTCTAGTCATATAGCACCAACTTAAAAAATAAAAATAAAAAGATTCTACTGCATGGACAGTAAAGTTTTATTAAAAGCCCATCTTCCCAGCAGTGAATTCCCCCTTTAAACAAAAAGATAAAGAAACAAAAAAAGAAATCAAATAGAAATAAATCTAGAGGGGAATTATATTAGTAACCATGAGAAGGCAGATAAACACAATGTGTCTGAAAGCAAGTTCCAATATACATTCATCTGAGAGCATCTGAAAAATACCGAAGCATTTAGGAAGAGCTGGGAACTCCTTTTCTTTAAAACCAGTATAAACATGCAGAAAACAAGTCAAAGAGACAGGAAAAGAGCCGAGTTACTGAGCTTTTCACCAGGTCATGTGAAAATTCACTGCGTATGAAAATCAGGATATGTTTGGTTTCTAAATGTTCTGAATGCAACAGCAGTTATGGCCAAGGGGTACATCAAAGATAAGGCTGGAAGTACCGATGCCCTCAGTTCAACATACTCTGTTAAGGGCACAATAAACAGCAAGCTCAGCTTGTGATTGTGACACAACAGGCAATTTGATACTGAACTAAATTAAACAATATAAAATGGCATTTCCATTTCCGTTCAAAATTTGGGGTCAGTTCATTTTTTTCCCCCAAAAAAATACTTTTATTCTTGCTTTTAATATTTCTATTCCTCAAAGAATCTTGAAAAAAAAAATGCATCAGTTTCCTCAAAAATATTAAGCAGCACAACCATGTGTGGTCAATTAAATCTTTTTCAGCTTGCATGCTGTCTCTCCATGTATAATTTTCTTAAAAAAAATATGCAAATATGTAAGGAATATTTTCCTATGATAATCATTCCATGCATAAGAGTAAGATCTTATTATAAATGGTTGCCTCGTATCCACAATGAACTGGAGCATGTAAAACAGCTTTACACATATAGATAGAGTCTTGTAGGAGTTATATGTTATAAACAAATATTATGTATAATATAAATAAATATTATGTCTTCCAGCTGGTAATATAGAATAAAACTAAATATTCAAAATAAAAGATTGTAAACAGTTCAGAGCATCAACTTGAATTGACTAGTCTTAAAGACCTCTATACACCAAGACTCACAACCACAGGCAACTCACTTCCCACAATACAACACAGCAGGAAACACCACATACACAAGCTTGATGTCCATTTCCTAAATCAGAACTACAGCTTTACAGCAGGTCTCCTGCTAGGTTTATCGAACTCTCCCAAGAACAGAAGAAAAACATGTCCCATGTAGTAGAGATTCTCACACAAACTGTAACATTGGACATAATGTGAGACGTGGACCTCTGACAGGAAACAGGACCACCCCACATTCTCACCAGGAACCTTGGGTCAGTTTCCTCTTTCTGCAATGCTTTCAAAACAAAAGAACACCAGATCTCAAAATTTGAACTCTGAAATCTGCATACACATACATTTTTCATACTTAATGACCTGAACGAATCACTAAAGTCATGAATATACACCATTGGTAACTCCACTGTACATCATCATCTGAACATTTTCGGCACCTATTTTGAGTTACGCGATATGCTAAATGTTTTGAGTTAACGATATGCTAAATGTTATACACACTGGCAGAGAACAATCATCATAACGCTTCTGCCCTCAGTTTCAATTCGGCACTGAAGTTACTTGCAAGTTTCTCAAGCGAGTGTTTTCTTTCAGTTCCTGAGAGACCCTCTGTGCTCTGAGAGAGCTAATCTTCCCATACCACGCCTTTTCTTCCAGAGAGGAAAGCTGCTCTGCCAGAAGGAGAGGTCTCGGAGTGTTTAGTGGGCTGAATCCCAAAACGCGTCATAGGCAGAAAGAAAAAGAGTTACGGGCCCATGGGTTATTTTAAGACTTGGGAATTTCTCAAATACACTCTGAGCAATGCAATTTGTCTCAATTTTTTAACCAAACGGAGAATGGATGTCAAGGCCATTTATGTAGCACAAACTTGATTTTGAAATTCATTTAAAAAGTTCAGCTTGTTAGTTACTAATGGTACTTTCACATTTGGTTCGCTTGCCTGGTCCGAACCCGAGTTCGATTGCTCCCCCCTGCCCCTGCTGGACTGCGTTCATATTATTTTAATTGGGACCGAACCTCGGTTCATTTGCGTAATCAAGCCAGCAGCTTTTTACCCCTTGCTTAGTAACGACGGCATAAGAGAAGGCAACAAATGCATAACATTGCTCTCTGCACTTTTATATTTTTAAGTTTCTGAACCGTAAGTTTTGTTTACAAAGCTTCGGTTCATAATGGCACTAGGGATATGCCGGTATCAAATTTTCCCGTTGCGATTAATTGATAATGTTTTGTCACGGTATACGGTATTATCACGGTATTGAAATTTAGTTTTAAAAAAGTGGTCATAATACAGTATAACAGGTTAAATAACTTTTTTCTTATAACAAAAATAACTGAACATTTAAATACAATAAAGCAATACAGAAAAAATATATAAAAGTTAAAAGTTTTACACATTAAAGTGCAAAAGAACTATAAAGACCAATAGGTATCACTTTACAATAAGACATCATTAGTTAACCTTAGTTTAATGCATTAACACAAGGCAAGTTTATTTATATAGCACATTTTGTACACAATGGTTATTCAAAGTGCTTTACATAAAAGAAAGTAAAAAAAAAAAAACATGAAGAAAAATAACCTCAAAAATAAAACAAGCGATTTAAGAACTTTGAAAATTATTTAAAAATTGACTTAAAAAGAATTTAAGACAGTTTAAAAATAGAAAAATGATTTTACATAAAATTTAGTGCAATACATAAAATATAGTGTAATCAGTTCGGACATCGCATAGTGCTCATTCAATAAATGCACAGCTAAACAATGAGCAATAGCTACATTTGCTACAGAAGTTACTAATCTTTGTTAAAAAAATACAAGTCTTATTTCATGCTAGCTCATTAAATAGCACAGTTGCAACTTTCAATTTTAACAATGTGTTATTAAATATTGGAATACCTAAGATTAATTAATGTTCAGAAGAATTTTTCATTGGCAGTTTGTTAACTAAAGAAGCTCTAATGTAAAGTGTGAATGAACAATAAAGAATCAAAACACTTTCAAACAATATCTAGGGCATGTTGTAGTCCAGATTTAAAAGAAAAAGTTTGAAAATAAATAGCCTATTAAGTCTAAATATCAAAGTATTTGGCTCTGTGATGAACACCATAGCAAATCCAAAAATCTGAATGGCTATTTAAAATTTTTTAAAAATGGTTTAGAAAGTAGCAGCTGCTTTATTAATGGGGTTTACAGGGTAAGGGCTGCAGTTTAGTGCCATCTGCTGTCAGAGAGTGAATGTGCTTTCATTCAGCGCGTCTCTCACGTGTTCCTCCATGTGCTTCTCTTACGTGCTTGTTTACATCAGAGCGCATGCTTCTTTCAAGCAGCATACAGCGGTGTTGTGCATCATTGACAAGTTGATGGGAAAATTATTCTTAAAATGCATTCCAAATTCTGAATAATTTGTAATATATAATTATTCACAGTATTTAGAAGTGCCCACGATAACAATATCGTGCATATTCATTACCGCGATATATCGCATTACCGAATACCGGCACAAGTCTAAACGGCACTCACGTCTGTCTTAAAAATATGCACTGCAAATGATCTAAAGAACACTGAAGGCAAACCGAAATGAGATATACAGCTCTCTGTTTGCAGCGCGTCAGTCACACTAGTAAGGAAAGTGAGTGAAACACAGACATTTTTATCAAATAATATGTTATTAATAGCGGTTCACTTCTGCGATTTGGTACGACTGCATTCACATCAGCAGTGAACCGTACCGGAGTTCACATGAACCGAACCCCAGACAACCCATTTTAAGCAGACTTGGGTACTGTTCGCGGGTGCGCACCCGAGTTTAGAAGACAGCGTTCACATCATCCAAACAAACCGAACTCTGACGTTAATCGAGCCCGTGTGCGCACCAAAAGTGCTAGTGTGAAAGCACCCTAAATCAGTCTACAAGAGGAAATCATTTGGAACTAAACAAGTCTCTGTCATATTCTGAACACTTTTGAAATTAAAATAACCTCACGGGGTACACCTTTTGGGATTGTTTTCTCTTCATAGAGCAGTTTTACTCCGGAATCCTCCTACAAGGAATGTCATAGAATTTCACTCTGGGTGTACAGGCCAAAATGAAAAGCAATTTAGCACACAGCGCACAAGTGTCAGACATTTGCTAAATCTATAATCATCTACTCCCTGATATTTCCCAGGAGATATTTCCATCCAGAACAACACACTTTTCCCTGGTGGGAAAGGCATGTGTAACTGGAGTCTGGGCCGTAGGTCCAGGCCTCGTCTGGACATCCACCCTGTCGCTTCTTCAGCTTGAGCCGTTCTCAACAACAAAGGGCCGGACCAGCATTCTGCCTGCAAATTAAGATGCTCCTAAACAACAGGCTCTGCATTCCTCATCAAGAATGTGTTTCTCTAAAAATAATATACCCAAATAAACTTATAATAGTAGCCTGGAGGCAAAGTTTTAATGCTACTAGAGCACCAAGCACTTCTTTCTCAGTTCTGCAAAATCCAGTGGCAGAACTTTTGTTTTGGCAACCATATGTTTTTAAGAAGCATTTTCATTTGCAAGCTACCATTACAGGCGTCACCTTTCATGTGGGCTGATCAGCTCTGTATAACTTTATGAGGACTTTTTATTGGCTTAATTAATTCACAGCCTTCGTTTAGACATCTTGTCGCTATGGCACAGCGCAGCCTCTCCTCTGCGGTTTTACGTTTAATTGTTTAATGGCTTGCTTACCAGAAGAGATATTCTATTGTTAAAAACATCACCACTTTACAAACCAAAAGTTTTAAGGGTAATGGAATAGCTTAGATGCTGCTAAAGTAAGTGTCATGCACAAACTCAGCACTTGTTTTCATTGAGTATACTATATCATCATCATCACCATCACAATCAAGGCACAAAGCATCTGAATTAGATTTAAAAACAGAACAGAACAAAACAAACAAAAAAAATCTATAAAATAACATTATTTTCTGCTAAAAAAAATTAAGAAGAAGAAGAAGAAGAAGAAGAAGAAGAAGAAGAAGAAGAAAGAAGAAGAAAGAAGAAAGAAGAAAGAAGAAGAAAGAAGAAAGAAGAAAGAAGAAGAAAGAAGAAAGAAGAAAGAAGAAGAAAGAAGAAGGAAGAAGAAGAAGAAGAAGAAGAAGAAGAAAAATACATACAGATGGTCCTTAAATTCCAAGAAGACACTTATGGCTGAGCTACTTCTGAAACCATAAACAGCATAAGCGGTTGTTCTATGTACAGTACATGCAGAGATCCACAAGTGTGAATCTAAAAATTGCATTCTCAGTTTAAAAGACTGTATCAAAACTATTAAGGAATTTCAGTTATGTTGTTCATTCATGTCCCGGCAGCTGAGCGCATCAGACAGCACCGGACAGACGTCTCCTCCTATCGTTAAATACAGCATCTTATAGAAATAGGTTGACTATAAGTAGCACTGCTGAAGAACATCCGTTCTGACACATTTAGATATAGCCTTCCCTCCTGCTATCACTCTCACATCGAGACAATGATAAACAGGGAAAACTGTGCAATAAGAAATAGATAAAGGGAAAATTAAATGTTTGAGAGGAAGAGAAAATATTTCAGTGGGAATCTCACAATGCCTGCCAAGAACATGCCCTAAAGATAATTTTTCTGAACTAACAAACTAAATTAATTCATTAAATTACATTTCCCCCACATTTTTTTTAAATGACAGTTAGGTAGGAAAATGTTCTGAATAATTCAGAAATTTATACATAACAAAAGGAATGTTCCTAAAATTTTCAAAATATAAGAATGTAATACTTTATGTCCTTGTTACATATTACATGTACTTACTATAGTAATAACAGAAAATGATGCATAACTACATGCCCTGAACCAAACCCTAATTCTAACCCTAAACCTATAGTAAGTACATATTATTAATTAATATTACTCAGTACTTAAATACACAATTACACTGTAACCAGTGTTAGGTGTAACGCGTTACTGTAATTAAATTACTTATCCACTGAAAAAGTAAAGTAAGGGATTACTGCTCATTTTTAGGTAATTTAATTACAGTTATGTATAAAGTATTTGCGTTACATACAGTAAATCATTTCAGCAGTTCTAAAATCAATATTGAATTTTAAATCTAAATTTACCGTCTAAAGATAAAATTGAATGCAGCGTCTTTAAATCTCTGCACGCCAGCGCATTCACTTTCAGTTTTTCCTGATTCACAGAGAAACCTTAAATACTCATAACAGATAAGACTAAACTCAATCGAATCTAAAAAGGGCCTACTTTTATTTGTGTACACTGACAACAACAACAAAACATTGTGCTTTTGCAAAATAAACAAAACAAACAGGGTGCAATTTCTGCCGTCTGTCTCTGTGAGCAACTCTTTAGATGTCACAAACTTAGCGAATATTTGGCACAGAGACATGAGAAATATGTCTATAGAAAGCTTGTGTCCACTTTTAAATGAACGAATTCAAATCGAAAACGAATATTAGCTATCTGAAATCTGTAATCCGTATGAAACTAAAGTGAGGCACAGTCTTTCCCGTGTCTGAGCTCATTATATGCAACCACCTGTGCGCAAACGCCCTCATCTAGATACAAAAAAAAATAGATTTAAAAAAAAAGTCAAGATTCGTCTAATTTTCATCGTTTTTGAAAGAAGTACTGCTATGAGGAATTTATTTCAGAAGAACAGCGCGATCTGACATGGCTTTATTTAGCAGAGAAGATAATTTCTGTAATTTATACTTACCTACATTAGTTAATGTGTTATTTTCACATAAACCTGTACTAGAGCTGTGCAATTAATAGCATTCGATTGTCATGCGCGTCTCGTCAGTAAAGCCGGTCCCGTACTAAATCAGCATCACCTGCTTTCAGATTGAGCGGCTTTCACTACACAGAGCCGTAGTTCACTGACAAGCTGGGCGATATCGCGTTCGAAATCGAATGCGATTCATCTGCGATTATGAGGGTGATTTTGCCTAATTGTCAGTGAAATACGGCTCTGTGTAGTGAAAGCCGCTCAGTCTGAAAGCAGGTGATGCTGATTTAGTACTAATCACGGGACCGGCTTTACTGACGAGATGCAAATGACAATCGAATGCTATTAATTGCACAGCCCTAACCTGGACGGATTTTACTATTTGGGCTTTTCCTGAACATCTTGCCAAACTGAAATGTATTATTTAACTTTTCTTAAGCTTTTTTGTTATTCAGATATGTTATTATTCAGAGTATTTCTATTTGTTAACCAAAGAGTGTTAAAAAATTTTTTTTTTATAAAAATGTTTAAGTAGCCTATTACAGTTGTATTAAAGCTAAAAGGCTAAACTATTCTATGTTCGACTCAAATTGAAAGAATCAAGAGTTTAATTTCTATTAAGGTTTATAGGGATTTTAAGATGTAGCCTAATTAGCGATTTGAATAATTAAGTTACTTATTGAGTAACTAAGTTACTTTTCAGACAGAGTAATTAGTAAAGTAATTTAAATACAATATTGATGATGTAATTAGCAATAGTAATTAATTACTTTTTAAAAGTAACTTACCCAACACTGACTGTAACAAAGCTACTGTAAAATAAAGTATAACCTACAAGAATTCTTATATAATTTTCAGAATACAATATTTATGGTGAAATATGCTCTCCTGGGCTCCATATTTGAATAATTTTAAAGACAGCTATGTCTGTTGGATGTGTTCTTGATCAGGTTTCATTAGGCTCACCCAACTAGACTAGACTGGCTTATTGCCCAGCTTGTATGGCACGCTGGGTGAACCACCCCTTCTGCCACCTCTAAATGAAATTAATTTGACATAAATTTTGTTATTTTATATAAATGTATATATTTAAATTATTACAAATACATAAAAAAAATACATGAAGTTACAAAATCACATTTCACTGTCTGGTTATGTAAGCTAGTTGGACAGAAAAAGGATTGTTGTTGTCCTGTATGTAATAACATAAGCAACACAGCATAACAAAAGTGATATATTAGCCTATTTTAGCAAGATGAGTGATAGCTGCATAGATTTATATTTTGCATATTTCCTCTCTTCTTTTATACTTTTTTTTGAGGTGACATTAAATAAAGTGAATAAAGTGAAAATGAAATGAAAAGTGTCAATTGCGCCATTAAATTTTTTTTTAATTTAAGTGTTTTTACAGCGTTGCACATTGCTACCAATCACACACGACTCTGTTGAGTTTATGAATGCAGTGGCCAATCAGAGGTGTTCAGATGACTTATCATTGAAATGCCAGAGTTTTGTTCAGTGTACACGCTCGCGATTGAATTTTGTTCTCTCGGGAATACTCTCATCATAAATAACAAAGTGCAGATGTGCGCATGATGTAAGTAAGAGATTCATTTCACAGACCGCTTTAAACTCATTTCAGACTAAAGTCAGCCATAATGTTCTTAGCTTGATTTCTGTATGCTATATTTTTTTATTCACTCTTTGAATAACTGTAGAAATGAAAGCGTAACTTACAATGCTTTTACATTGTGATCACATTAAATACAGTGGGTATAGAAACTTGTGAAGTTAGTTTATAATGTTGGTATTTTGTTGGTTTTCTGCTTTAAATTAATAAGGTTTTGGTTTTTGCTTTGTAAATTTTTTTTTTATTATTGAGTGTTATAACATCCATGTAAAAGATATAACACCGACATAAAGTAAATAATAACATAAATAAATAAATTAAAAAAACAGAATCACTGAGGCTATGTTTGCACGACAATGATGTAGTCAAAAACTGAAAAGTTTTTCCCTTGCGTTTTTAAAAATTTTCATGTATACACGACAACATTTTCAAAATGATTCACGTTTACACATATCCATGAAAGCGGCCAAAAACGCTGTATTACATATGCCAGGCCAATAGTTGGCACAGTCACCTTGTTAGTACACAGTTTCAGTTTCAGTCCCCAAAATGCTGTTTTCATGTAAACAAACATGAAAAACGCATAAAATGTTTCCCGTTTTTGGTTGAAAACGTCGTCGTGTAAATGGCCCCTAAGTTGGAAAAAGTATCACCCCCTCCTGAAAACTCAATCAGGTGCTGATCAACCTCTCAATGGCACACAAAACCATCTGACCTTCAGCTGTGATCAGCTGTGGCCATTTTGATTCAGTGTTTTTTGATTGATTTGTGTGCTCAGAATGAAAGGAGCTTTCCTGGAGCATTTCAGCCCTTGGTAGTGCAACTGAAGCAAACAGTCAACTATGGGTGGCAACGCACAGTCAAAAGATCTCTGGGATAAAGAGATAAAGTTGTGGACAGGCACAAGTCAGGAGATGGATACAAAAACATTTCAAAGGCTTTATCAGTGCCTAGAAGCACAGTGAAATCTATTATTAAGAAGTGGAAGGTATTTGGTACAGCACAGACCCTCCCTGGATCAAGATGTCACTCCAAACTGGATGAAAGAGCCAGGAGGAAACTAGTCAGAGAGACGACACAACTTCTCCAGACGCACACTCCGAGTCCACATCAGGTTAAATAACCCACACGATGATATTGACATGATATTGATGTGCTTTGCAAATGAGTGGTAAAAACCCAATCTCACATTGTTTTTTTGTTTGTTTGTATTTTTTTCCTGTTGCAGGCGCATGCCTAAATCCGTCACTGTTATTACCTAGATTAGAGGACAGTTTGTTTTTTCATAAATGTAGAAACTGTTCAAATTTTAAGTGAGTGACGGGACATACAGCCAAGCATGGTGACCCATACTCAGAATTGGTGCTCTGCATTTAACCCATCCAAAGTGCACACACACAGCAGTGAACACACACAAACACACCGTGAACACACACCCGGAGCAGTGGGCAGCCATTTATGCTGGGGCGCCTGGGGAGCAGTTAGGGGTTCGGTGCCTTGCTCAAAGGCACCTCAGTCGTGGTATTGCTGGCCCGAGACTCGAACCCACAACCTTAGGGTTAGTATAGGATGTTTTCAGAAACTTCCAATATTGGTTCAATATGACATACACCAAATTAGGATTAGGCTAAGGTCATAAAGCTTGCGGAATAATTTCTCAGAGGGGTCTTGACAGTGTATGTGTCTGTGATACGAGTTTGGGGCAAAGTGTGGCAAATTTATTTTTTTCTGGCACTCAATGGATTTCTTCAGACAACCATGCGTTAAAATTCCTCAGTCAACAGCCCTGACAAGTTTGGTACATCCTGCTAAGCTAGCATTCCTGGCATGATTGGCATAACCTGTATGTGACCAAATGCATCTGGCATGTCTGTGTCTAATAGTTTTGGTTTTAAGCTTTTAATAGGAAAATGCTAACCCGTTAAAATATTGCTGAAATCACTGATTTCACACTGATTTCATTCTGTCACACAAGGCTGTTAATTTTTTAGACTGTTCTGAAATTAATATTCACCAATCTTTAGGTTGGAACTGAAGTCAAAGAAGTACCCATAATGTGCTAATACTTTTTAAAAACTGGTCTGATAAGCGACAGAGCAAACTGTCCTAAATATATGACATAAACCACAATACATGCAGCCTTGACTGAAAGCTACAACCACACTGAGCAGTGTGACAACAGGAATCAGATGATACTCCCACTCACAGCTCATCCCATTTAATCAGTCCATGCAATGAAAATAAATGAAAATAAAACATGGGTGCATCCCTAAATAACATCTAATACAATGAATTATTATATTTAATTTGCTGCAAATAAAAAAAAGCTGGAAGGGACAGAGCTAAAGTCTGTTCAAAGGGTTAGACTGTCTCAGTGTCTTAAATCACATACTTTTAACAACCCATTGTGACTGGAGTTTTCCCATTTACTGGAAACAAATCAACATCAAATTAAATATGGAGTCGGTGTCTACCTTTAAGTCCATTAACAATAAATTAATGTAAGAATCCAGTTGGCTGTATATTTCTCTAAACAAGACATTGTTATCCATGGGGTCATGATGCCCATCCAAAAATGGAGATGGGTGTACAAGAGATTTTTATAACCTGTATCTTAAAGTCGATCATACACACATGAACATCTTTTACATCTTTTGAGCATATTTTGTTATATCATGTGACACTGAAGACTGGAATTCATGCTGAAAATTCAGCTTTGCAATCACAGGCATACATAATTTCAAATACATTCAAAATAAAAAATATATATTTTAAATGACAATATGTCATGATATTAGTTTTACTGTATGATCAAATAAATGCAGTTTTGATGAGTTGAGACTTTTTTTGAAAAACATTACACTGTCTTACCAACCTCAAACTTTTTAATGGTAGTGTACGTAAAATATCCAGTTCTCTTACACCTCAAATATAACATAAAAGCAATACATCTGTTAATACACACAAGTGTCACTGACTCAGTGATCAAAAACTGCTGATACTGTCTGTTTGCACTTATTTGTCCAAAGCAAGACTGAGAGCTAGTTTGCATTAGGACTATAAGATTCAAACTCAACCTACCCAAAAACATTTTGTATGCTGTAGACCAAAAAAGACATTTGATACTTGTGCCTTTACTATGCTATGCTATTGTAATCTCTCATAATATAGAGCCTGTGACAATACATTGTTGTCAATTCAGTAAAGAAACTTTCCAAAGAAACACACTCCACATGAAACAAGCCATGTTCACCAACCCCCTTTTAACAAAAAACTTGCCCTCTGTTAACTGACATAATGAAAACACCAAGAGAAGCAAAATAGCACTGAGGGGTTTGCGCTCATGTGAATAACCTTTTGGTGCTGGCAACACAGCTTCTACTTTCCAGAATAATTGAATTTGGTGTGCTTTGTGACCACGTATAAAGGCTTCCCTTTGCCAAGCGGCAGGCCTGGCTGTGGCCATTGCATAACAGAGCCTGTAAAGAATAAAGGAAGAGCCGCTGGGGCCTGGGGATGGAGGGAGGGAAGATATGTGGGAACTGCTGCCTCCATTGGGCAGCTTCGTCTGGGGCCGATCACGGCCAGAGTCCCTCAGGCATTAGTGTAAGCATGCCTGACATTGCACTCATTCCTGAGTCACTAAAGCCTCCCCACAGAAACTACACTGGACGAAGGAGATCGGACACTTAAGGAGTCACCTTAGGAAACCATGCAGTGGACAGTCCTTACGGCAAACGGACACAGGCAATATTCGCTGTTTACCCAACTATTGTCTTGCCGAGGTGAAGCGCCCTTCCTGCCACAAAGCCCCACTTGTAAACAACAGCACTAAAGACAATACCAAAAATATTATATAAAAAGACCTCTTTTGTGTTATTGAGATTAAAGATTAATGTTCTCAAAAGAACGCCAGGGATGAATTCCAAAATGTAGACTTCTTTTTTTGCACATCCAGCACTGTGATGTTTGCCGCTCGAATTGCAGTCATGTGACATTTTCAAGCCATGACAGAAAAGCAATACCACAGAATATTTTTTCAAGCCTTTTTCAATGGAAGTCACGCCCACCTAAGAATGATAAAAACTTTACAGATACATTCTAAATGACAGCTTACCAACAATCATCTTCACAGAAAGAAACAAAAATCTTCAGCATTCTTGTTGTGCTTTTAGGACTTCAATTATAGCAAAAAATAACTAATGGTAACATGCAGTTAAGAAGTATGGGGCAGGTGCTGGAAGATGGCACGGTTTCACAGAGGAGCTCCAGTGGTTTCCCAGGTGACTGAGCAGTGATTTCACACACTAATTCCAATTTTCACTACAAGCTGTCACTGTGCCTGAAAACCCCAAAACTTATGTTCACATGGTGCACAGCTGATGCTCAAACAAGGTGGTGGTGTGAAACATCATGCCCATTAACAACTTCCCTTCCTTCCAATATTTTAGTTTTTTGAAGAATCTAAAAACCGATGAGCAATTATTTTGTATTAATTGAATTATTATATTAATTACAATTTGATTTCTGAGGTAGGACCATGCAGTACCTCAGATAAACAATGTAAAGCACTACAGGAAATGTCCATAAATGCAAGTAGAATCAAAGCTGAAACTTCAAGAATTATGGATCAAACTTTCAGTTTTCATGGTGAGTTCTATTCTGCTCTAATGCTCGTGTGCCTCATTTATCCTTAAGAAATTACTGTACTTCAATGAAGAGTCAAGATCTGATTAAATGTACCAACCGACCTAAACTTTTTAGCATCAGAAAATTTGCATCTGCATGTCAACTTGAAATAAATTCTTTACTATCAAATTTTATACTTAAATACTAAATATGTTCAGCCCTTTCACTTTTTGGTGAAATAAAATAAATTAATTAAAAGGTAAATACATATATACATAGGGGTTTCAAAAAACTAAATGCAAGTAAATGTCTTCAAAATTGACCCCCAGACTTGACTAACCTGTTCTGGGAGAACAACAGTCAGTCTTGACAGAGATGCATTCAATAATAAAGTCTACAATGGGCAAGACTGTAATCAGTTTGTAATGTAAAATACATTTAAATTAAACACTGTTTTAAAACTACAAATTTAATTTAACTCTGACTACAGTCAGAGGCATTAATAAAATAATAATATAGTGCATTAAAAACTCTGATGCTTGATTCACTGTGGATACACTTATTATTTTCAACTATTTTGAGTTGGCGATAGAAAATGAGGGAAAAGAGAGAGAGGAAAAGGGAGAGAATGTCATGAGACCAACTTTAACTCATGTCGCCCACATGAGCGCCCCAGTTCAACGTGTTATCCTCCTCACACATCCACCTCAACATCTGCTGGATAACTCCTTACCATGTTTTTCTTATCTAGATTCATTTCAAGCTACCCCATTCCTTCTCTTGAAAAGGAGAAGGAAAGTGGAAGGAGGGCATGAAAGATGCTTTGGAGTGAAAATGAAATAGGCAGAATGCAACACAAGAGCAATGAACACAAAAGTAAAAGACTTTCAGTTTGTGTGGGATGTTGCAGCGTCCATGACTAAGACAGCAGTGTAATGTTAAGAGGGATAGTTCATCCAAAAATAAAAATTCTGTCATCATTTACTCACCCTCCAAACCTGTACGAACACAAAAGATATTTGGGAAAATGTGAGTAACCAAACAGTTTCTAGTCCCCACTGACTTCCATGGTATTTTTCCCACACTATGGAAGTCAGTGGGGACCACCAACTTTTTGGTTACCCACATTCTTCAAAATATCTTCTTTTATATTCTACAAAAGATAGAAATTCATCACACAGATTTAGAACAACTTTAGGGTGAACTATCCCTTTAAATGACTGACAAAAACTTATAATCACTCATTAAGAGGCTAAAATAGTGTTTTACTCATAATACTACAAAAAGTATTTATTATTATTATAAAATTACGTAGATATTAGTTTTGAAAATGTAATAAAAATGATCAGTTCTCAACACAATGACACCATAAAACGAGAGTCATACAATGACAGAACTGCCTTTGAGCTGGTGATCTACTTGCTCATTGTTTTGACACAAGTGACCATACAAATTAAGATGAAACCATGTCAACTACCCTAAAGGCAGCAAATCCCCTCTATTTAATTTACACAAGGCTTCTAGTTAACTCCTGTTTAAATGAGTTGTGCTGAAAGGCTGGTTTCTCTGCTTGTGAAAATACAGACCTCACAAAGCACATCCACACTGCTTTCCCAGCGGCCCAACTAGCATTCCATACATATTTGCACATGGAACTCTTGGAGCTACAGTTCAATTCTCTCTTTCATTTGAACACTGTTTACATTATGTGACCACTTTTTAAAAAATAAAAAATAAAGGGGAAAAAAGACATGCTTTTAATAACTAGTAGTATTAGTAATGTGATGTGCCTTTCTACAATATCTTAGGGATACTGAAATAATGGTGTAAACGGTATCCTCTTGATATTATAAATTTTTCATGGTGCCAAGAGAGAGACCTCCACACATTTTATGATTTTCCATATGATTTATAAAAAATAAAAAAAAACTGATTCTATCCTGGCCCTGTACTAGATTCCTGTTACAAGCTATCTAGATTTAGCCAACATAGCTAATGAGGGAAATTATGTGGATGACACAGAGTCAGATGCAAATGTGTATCTTTTATAATTGACTGACAGTCATGATTAGCTAAATTGTGCAACAATGATAATCAGGGATCTAAATGTTAGCAAATAAGGTAATATAAGGCAACTCAGCTCAATACCACATACAATTTGATAACACTGATCAATTCAAATACGTTATTCCCAAAACTTAACTCAGTCATAATGGTTAATGGTTATCCCTCATATTTTAAATGGTCTAATACTAATTAGACTAATACTAATAATAATTTTGTTCTCACAGCTTTCATAAAGACAACTCAGCATCTGACAGAATATTATAGTATGCTTATTAACGTCACTCAGCTGGTTACATTTATCGTAAACAGAAGTGTTATTCATTTTTATAAATTATATACTTAATATTCTATATATCATTAAACTTTTACATTATATTGCAGATTATAGATTTTTTCTTCCAGTGTTATATATAAATTTAATAAAAACAGATGTCTAATACATACATATATGTATTTATATATATATGTATGTGTATATATATGTATATATATATATATATATATATATATATATATATATATATATATATATATATATATATATATATATATACACACACACACACACATCAACAACAAAGTTGTTAAATACAAATCCAACCAAGCGCAATGCATTACACTGGATACTTTTTTTTCCAGAGGAATAGTTATTGATGTGCAATCCAGAAACCGATCATATTATTTAGAGCTCCTGTGATAGTCAATTAGCATGACAAGCCCAAAGAAAGAATAAACAACCAGCCATGTTGCACTGTGTCAGCTCTAGACTGTGGAATGAAAACACTTCCATTCCTAACTGTGCAACTTCCCTCGCTTCTTAATCATCACTTCAATCTGAGCCCCCGCCCTCTACAACCAAACAATCATCAAACTTCAGCCAATAAAGCATGCAGCCCCTCTCCCGATCACTTTTACCTGTCTCTGGGGTCGATCCATGAAGTCTGTCGAGTGTTGTGGTCAATGTAAAAGACTCTGCCATCATAATCCCTGGCTTCCTCCCAGCCCGGGGGCAGCGGCAGCTCCGAGCTCTCTCTCCGCTTACAGCTGCTCACCCACGGCATAGCGCTGCTGGGACGGTAGGGGGGTCTGACCCCCTGCCTTTACTCCAACAACAAATATATCTCAACTTTCTACTGCATTACAAATGTTTAACTCCCATCGACTCTCGGAAACAGAAAACTTCACGACGAAGAAACGAGCGTGGGTCAAATCGACACAGGCAGTCCTGCATCCACCTTTTCCAAAAAGTTTTGCGGCGCTCTCATGACTCTGTGTGTCGGTCCTCCATGTTTGACTCTATCTACCATCTTTCATTCCACACTGTCCATATTCGGGAAGGCGTATTTGCATAATCACCGCCCCCAAATGCTTACGTATATGAAAGTAAGCCAATAATGACGGTCGTATGATTTCGGGACTGTTGTTGATGGTTGTTGAAGTGGATGCAGTTATTATTAATATTAGTATTAGTATTATTAGTAATAGTAGTAGTAGTAGTAGAGTGTTAATAATTATAATAAATATAATTTATCAAAGCAACGTTTATCTCTTTGAAAAAAAAAAATACTTGTTTATATTATGTTAAGAAGACTAGTCTCGTCCAGGATAAGGGTGTATTAAGAGAAAAATGTTTAAAAGTAGCCTACTCCTAACTTAAACACATTTCGTCTCGTGGTAAACTGTTGCAGTCTTTGAATATTTCACGTTACAGGAATGAGAAGATACTGTTTTTGCCTAATCACAGAACTTCAAACGCTTCATATGTGCTTGAATTTGTTTTCATTTTTAATATAAGAGCGCCATCTAGCGATAGCAACTTTCAGTATTTTTTATCCTTTACATGAAGCATCAGCTATAGATGTGTTGTAATAAATAAAGGGGAGGCAGCTGCTATAGTTTTAACGCTGTTGTGCATCATTGCTGATCTACAACAAACTTACCTGTGTTTAGTTTTGTTGTTTTCTTGTCACGTGAATACTATCCATAATTTGCCCTTTTTAGACTTCCAGCAAGAATTGTGGTTTATCTCTCTAGTTTGTCAAATCAAAATTGTGAACATTTATTTTCAGTGTTTATTTATGTATTGATTGATTGTTTGTTTAATTGGTTGATTGTTTGAATGACTGACTGATTTATTGATTTTTATTTATTCATTTATTTTTCAACAACAACCTGCCCTGGCTGTGACCCTGGCTAAATCTGGCATATTTTAAATTGATTTTATGTGTTATTAATGTGTGTTGTCCCTGAAATTAACCTGTATTTATAAGCCTATATTAAGTCACTGACATATTGTACTTTATTGCCTTACCATATACACATTTAAAAACCTTTAAATTTTTTCTTCATATAAATATTTAAATAAATTATTGTAATCCCCACATTGTATCTTTTCAATTATCTAACCTCTAACATATAATACTTACATCATAGATCAAACCTCTGGGTGCCTTGCCCACTCCTTATCTCACTATTTCCTGTGGGATAAAGTAAATCTAACTTTTGTTTTCCTACTCGTCTCACTATTTAAACACATTAAGCTACTCTGTGAACATTTAAAAAATGAAGTTATAAACTGTTGCACTTGCCTTTGTATGCTGTAGTTTATACTCAGCCTACATTTTGTCAAACCAATTTAAATTAAAAAGAGAAAGATCATACCGTAGGTTTGGAATGAGAACTATTCTTTGACTATAGGAAAGTTTATAAAAAAAAAATTACATTTAATTAAATAAAATCACAAAATCACATGTCTGACTGCAAATGTTAATAACTAACTGTAATCAACATCATTTTCAGACAAAGTCTGAAATGTGTATGTTAATTATGTGTTTGTTGAGAGCCAACTGTGTGTTTGTGGAGAGCCACTGTATTGCGTCACAGATTTGATCCTTCTACTACAATACGTGGCATTCTGTAAGTCTGTCTCAACACAATCTCACACGCTGCACAAGGCAGATCTCAAACCAAACGAGACAGCCTCATTCTTAAGGTAACACACTTTTCCTTGAATAACTGATACATTTTTATGCATAGCAATATAGTGCTGACATAAGTATCAAAGTTCCTCATGTCAGAAAACAATGATTTCTTGCACAATGCTTAATTGCACTGATATTAATTGTACAATATGTCAAAACATTAAATGAGTGTAAGACCTTTGAAATAATAATAATAATTTTTAAAAAAAGGTATTCTTGTTCAGGTTTCTAATCAGAAAGGTTGAAAAGGATAATTGTTTCACAGATAACAGAAAAATATGGCGGGATCAAAACGTCTGAAGCTACATTGAAAATTCAGCTTTCAAAATCTAATTTAAATCTTGAAATTAGCAGTAAAAGCATTTTTAATGTTTGTGTAGCTCAACTGGTGGAGCATGACTAACAACCGGGGCAGTGGAAGTTGCTTTAGATAAATGCTTCTGTCAAATACATAACTGTTAATAAATTGATGGAAATGGAAATGTTCAGGGTTCTTAACCATTTCTTGATCTGTACAGATGATCAGATTGAATCACAAGATGCCCTCATTCTCAAATCACGCTGGATAAAGGAAATTAATCATGAAATTTTATATACAATTGAGGAACATGTCAAATTCTCAAATTCATGTTCATTTTTGATTCAACTTCTTACTCCAACAGTTTTGTTTATAATATAATCTTTAATGAAAACCAATTAAAAAAGGAAACGTAAAATAAAAATATTAAATTAAATTAAATTAAATTAAATTAAATTAAATTAAATTAAATTAAATTAAATTAAATTAAATTAAATTAAATTAAATTAAATTAAAAAGCAAATTCTTCAATTAAAAAAATAAAAATAACAATAACAATGTAGGAGTTACATTTGGCAGGCATCAAAGATCCCCGGTTAGGTACAAGTTGCATATTTGGTGTGCTCTCCTTTGCGCCAAAGAATGGACTGCCAGGCACTTAGCTTATCTCTCACCCATTCGTTCCTTGGAAAAAACTCTGTAAACGGTGAAACTGTTTCTTTCTCTTTTCCCATTGCAACTCCTATGGCAAATGCTGGTGCTGATATCAGAGAAACCAATGGAAAAGATACAAACAAATTGTAATGAGGTAGTAAATTCTAAATATTTTGTCCCTTGAAAATGACATCAATCGGGATTTTAATGGCATCCTGTCTACAGTTTAATGACATCCCGTGTGGCCTTTAGTGTCCTGAATAAAAGGATCTTTCTCTCTCTTGCTCTCTTTCTCTCTCTAAAAAGGATCCTAGAGGGCAGGGCCTAAAGTTTGAGTGCCCTCTCTCCCCATGTGCTCAGTTCCTCTACCTCTTAACCTCAGATGATGAGTGCCTCTTACTGAAGACCGACAGACTGTGAAGAACTCTACAGTATCTGGATCCAAGCTGCTACTTCTGTTCTTCTCACTCTCTCCTCCATTCATTTCTCATTCCTTCTCATCGAGAGGAGGTTCTTGAGGTGCCAGCCAAACCTGAGGGCCATCGGACCCCAAGAGGTAACCATGACAAACCCATGCATGGTGTTTTTGGAACTGCTAGGGATGCTGGTTGGGACGGGGGGCTGGTTTTGTTCACTGGCAGCCACCATCATGCCTCAGTGGTTGTCACTTTCTACTGAACTAATGGGAATGGAGAGCTACGAACAAGGGCTTTGGGAGGCTTGCGTGATTCAGGAGGTTGCTGGCACAGAGTGTCGCCCCTATGACACTATCCTAGGCCTCAAACCAGAGTTTATGCTGGCCCGTGTTCTGATGTGTGTTTCGGATGCCACATGTCTTCTCGGACTTCTCCTCGCCATCCCTTCCATGAGTCAGATCAATTGCTGTAAGAGTGAGGAGGGACAGAGGACCAAGCGAGGTTTGAAGATCACGGCTGGCGTGTTTTTATGCATCGCTGGATTGTTTGTGCTCTTTCCCATCTCCTACATTGCTCACGATATTGTTATTAAGTACTTTGATGAGTCCATACCTCACGTGGTGCCACGTTCAGAGTTCGGGGACGCGCTGTTCATCGGCTGGGCTGCAGGACTTCTTGATATTGTGGCAGCCGTGCTTTTTTTCACCTCTTGCTCTGAGTCAAGAGACAGTGAACGATATCTGGTGTATCACGATCAAAGGCAGCAGATCAGAACCATCGATGGTTCAAGAAAACACACTGAGTACGTTTGAGGTACATTTGTCGTGAAATTCCTATTAATGTTAATGGATCAGGAAAAAAAAATAGATTTTTTTTTCTTTTTCCATTTCTTTTTTTTCCTCTGAAAAATGTTTATACTTACATTCAGTGTATCAATCAATCAAACCCATGAAACAGGTAAAGCATTATCATGATGCATTTATCCTTCAGTATCTGAGTAGTCTATTTGATTATTTGTATTATCTGTAAAATGTCAATATTGAAAAGTTACCAATATGTTTTCAATTGCCTTAATAAAGATGTAGTGATTTTTTTGTTGCCATTTTGTGGATTATTGTGGAATTTTTATCAAAAATATTGTATGCCTTAATATACATAATATGTAAATTATATATACATATAACTAGTAAAGAAAAGGGTAAAGGTATGATTTTGGTCTTCTTTATTTTGTGTGCATTTCTAGAACTCAATGCCATCTGCAAAAGTAATACAAGGGGTGCTTCTCAATCAGAAGGATGTGTCCTGGTAAGGCTGCATATCTCGGATGCCACATCACCAAGCCAAAAATGATTTTGGAGATGAAGGCATTATGTTTTCTTTCTTTTTTTTGTAAAGGATTCACATAATGCACAACTATGCATAATGTACACTGGAAGACCACAGATGATTGTCATTCCATGTACTGCATTATTAGAAAGTCAGTTAATATAAAGTATTCTTCAATTTATAATTTGAATAGTATTTTTATGCTATGACCGTCTCATTGTAGCGTTTCAATTCTGAGCAGGACCGGACGGACACATCATCACAAGGATGCAGCCTTCCGCTTGAGAAAAGCCCATTGTTTGGGGATCACTGTTTGTAAACAGCTCCTGGAAATCAGCTGGTACTAACCCAGAATACTGTTTATTTTAGTAAGAAATAAAAGATGCTTATTTACACGTTATATTATGCACTATTTACATAAAGTGAAAAACATTCAGTGATATTATGAAGTTATGAAGCGATGGTTTTACTTTTAAGCAATGATTACTTTGAAATTTGCTCTTATTTGAGATATAGTTTATTGATATAATCTATTTTACTAGTGTTACAGTTATCAGACTATATTAAATTAAATAAGTTTTCATTATAAGTCTACAATAATAGAGATACATATAAACGTTACTTATAACAAAATAAGGCTGGTTAATTTATAGTAGTCTTGAGAGTTATGAATAAAAATATAAAAATTCCCCCATAGTCTCTGCTGCGTGTCCTCTGAGGAATGCCAAACAGTGCCGCCACCTCCTCTCCATCATTACTCTGATTTGACCAGGTTAGGAGCAGACAGGGCGCTCCTTTCCACGGAAATACTGCAGCAGGTAGGCCTACAGTCCCACCCCAGATAGAGCTCAACCAAATAATCACATCTCGACATGAAGATGACCCTGTCTTTTAGAAAACATTCAGTAAGATTGGAAAAGGTAGATCAATCAAAGCACATACACAGAAAACACACTTACACTTGTACATTTCTTAAGGCATGATGGAAATATGGTACATGGGCAAAACATTCTCAGACTTGAAGGCGCCACATAGATTGTACCCTGAACTTCCTGCGATGGATATTGATAGGGAAAATGAAAATGGGCGGCATGTTTAGACTTAGATGTTTAGCTATTAACACTCATTTCCAGCTTCTGGTTGGGAGGAGACGTACCCTGGGCTCTCAGAAAGGGGAAATGGTGTGTCTTCAGCTCATTAGGAACAATGTCCTAATGCAGCTCACTGCAAACAATCGGGAGTGAAAGAAGCTGATAAACGAACACATGCAACTAAATTTTAAACATGCAGGATAAACACCATTCACAAACAATGTATTTGTTTATATATTTGTAAACTGTGATCTCATAATTTTCCTTTTAATAACTTTCTCTTCAGAGAACAATAAGCAAAAGAACACAAATATGCTTGCTGCACTATTACTGAAAATGCAATCCATTTCATGCAAAGTCTGATTCATTCAGTGAAAAGTAATCACATCACTCATGAAATAAATGTACAGGAAAATAGGGATACTTACAATTTTTCAAAACACATCAAAAATCCACATTGATACTCTTTGTATTTTTTCATTTATTTTTTCAAAAGAATGTACTCTCTCTCTTTCTTTATATTTGATTGTAGTTGACAGTGCATTAGTTGACTTGTGTATTTCTTGTGAAGTTGTCAGCCCTGTTAAAATAATTTCCCCCCTTTTCAATTAACAAACAAACAAACAAATCTATTTTTATGAAGCAACTTCCCAGGCATCATCCCAGGCTTAGAATTATGTTCCAATAACTTGCAGTTGCAGCATATTAAAGAGATGGCAAAATGCAATTTAAACACATTATATACCTAACAGAATCTTTGCAATATTACAAAACTGTTTAAAATCACTTTATCAAACTGGAAAAATAACTGTTTCAAAGATAAACCTTACAGTTTGTGTCCAAAACGTGGCATTTTAAGCAGTAGACTATTAACTGCACCGATTAGTAAACATATTGCTGTGACTATATATATATATATATATATATATATACACACACACACATATGAATATAAACTTAGACCACAAGCTTAGAAAACTGCTTTAAGCAAGCATGTATGTGAATCAGACAAAAAACAAATAAACTGTGCAGCAGGTTTAGTATACAGACTTGTAATAAATGTCCTCAAGTAAAATTATACCATCAAGTCCTTAATATTTGGTGTTACTCATTGAGTTTATACCCTTTACTTAGTTGCTTTGCTAAGCAAAAGGGCATGAACATAACAGCAGAGGGTAAAATGACCTCTGTGTAGATGAGATACAAGCTGCAGCTCAAGGCCAGTAAAGATACTTAAAAGAAATAACAAGATAGTCTAAAAATGCCAGTGGTTTCTCACAGGTGAAAATCTGACGCAGGTGGAAAAAAACAAACAAAAAAACACTGCACCAGCTGTGCTGATCACGCAACACTCCCAGAAGTGTGATCACATGCACACCCAGCAAATGATCACACAACACACCCTGCAGTACACACCCACAATACACCAAAACTGCTTAATTATTTTGAAATATTACTATTTTTCATAGCCCATTTAGTGCATATTTAAGCAATAATATTAATAATAATAATACTTTTTGAATGCAATTGATTATTAGGAATCCCTGTGAAAGACTCTCTCTCTCTGTAACTCTGTGCACAACAAACCACCATAAACTAGTGGAAATTGGAATTGGAAAATCTGTTATTTATAATCATTATGACTCCAAATGTTCTATAAATTGGTAAAGATGGTTTTGACAGACACAATTGATGTCCACAAGCAAAATGACTGTACAGAGATATTCTTAATCTTTGGTTTTGCTCTAATCTCATCTGTAATCAGTTTATAATCCATAAAGCAGTTAAACTTTAATTAAGGACATTAAAAAACCAAAGGGACAGTGTGCTACCTTTGGTCCTTTAGATTTTCAAAAAAGTGCAAAAAAGTGAGATTTATACAATTTGGAGCAACTTGAGACAAAGTAAACGATTAACTGTTCCTTCAAAAAATACAATTAATGGAATTATTTTATTCTACAACAAAGAAAAGCACCGTTAAACATTTTTAATCTTCAAAAAAAAAAAAAAAAAAAAAAAAAAAGCACTCCAAGTATATTGTTTTATTTGTCATGACTATGCTGAACACTGTTATGGGAATATTCACTGTTCAGCGGACTCAGATATTGTTCATTGCCCTTCACCTTTGTCCTTACTTTCTTATCACAGTATGTGTGATAATATAAAAAGTGTTGATATCATGTCTCATATGCTGCAAAAAAAGAATGGGGTTTTCAGCAAAGAAACTCTATTGTTTTGATATCCCTCTTCCATCCTTTTGAGGCACAGGCCGTTTGTTTTGTCTGCCAGTATACTAACAGACTGTTGTAAAGGAGGTTCCACAAACATCATGCGCCACTCTCGGTCACATGAGAGCTGAAACGTGTTTGTGCTAGTTGCCCTCTCTAAGATAATGCTTTCGTCTCAGTCTTTTATTGGCTCTTCTCTGTCAGGATGTTTCTTTCACCTCTTTCTCAGAACAAAACATGTCAAATCGACAATGGCCATGGGGATCCATCCTGGCAGACAAATTCTTATGAACCTTAACACCTCTTCTTGTGGATACATTTTGGGGTGTTTTAGATGGTTAAATCATCAAAACTCTTAAAGGGACCTCGATGGACTGAACCAACACCGAAAACAAAAAGCACCTTTAATTGGCAATAAATTATTTCCCTTTATCAGAAGAAAATCATGTAATATCCAATGGGATTTGTCAAAATTAATGTTCAATTTTAACAAGATTAAATGTTGGCAAGTAACAAACTCAAAGCCCATGGGGGGTGATGAAAAACACATTAATAAGGGCAAGTATCAAGCTGTGAAATAACAGTAAAGTTCATTCCACTCATGGCAGGGTGAAATCAACTTGTCCCCGCTCTTAGTCCGCTAAATCATATCTTAAATCAAATTCAAGATATTTTGCGTTAATAGCTTTTTATTGGCAGATGAATGTATGTAAGTAGAGTCTAAACAACAATGCAAAATAGTTCATATAGCACTACTCAATTTTTAATCAAATGAGATCCAAAGATCACTTTTACTTTAAAATAATAATGATATAAATTAGAATAATACATTAACATGTTCACATACATGTACTTTATACAAATACACACACTATTAAAAGTTTAGGGTCAGTAAGATTTTTTGTTTTAAAGAATTTGATACTTTTATTCAGCAAGGAAACATTAAATTAATTGCAAGTGACAGTAATCATGATCTTTTAAGAATCATGTGACACTGAAAACTGGAGTAATGGTTGCTGAAAATTCAGTAAATTAAACCATTACCCCATTTTTTATAAATATATTATATATGACCCTGTCTGTGAAATCCAGGCTATAGTCTCAAACTCTAATTATGAGATAACAAGCATCAAAGTTTGATTTCAACCATTAATTTCACTATGATTTCAATCTTTGACATGGCCGTATACTCAGTCAATATTAAAGATATAAAGGTTATATTTTCACAAAATGTTCTACAGCTTTATATGATTTTATGTAGAAATCAGTAAATCACAAAAAAATGACTTTAGCAGGGTGTTCACAGGCAGGGTCACTTATTAGAAAACGTTTATTATTAACATTATTAACATTTAACATTTATTACAATGTTATTACTGTTTTTAAGCTTTTTTTTCCCCATAAAATAAATGAAGCTTTGGTGAGCGTAAAGCTGAGTTCTTTCAAAAACATTGAAAAATCTTACTCCCCCCAAGTTTTAAATGCATATATTTACATTACAGGCATTTAGGTGAGTATACTCTTATAGCATTGTGTGCCCTGCACATTATATAACAATAATAAGACAGCTTTACAAGTCCAGTGTTATATCATCTCATAAAAACATATTAACGATTTGATACCAATAAAATTGCCTCAAAGTGTTTGTCTTTATTGCTATTAATCTATTATATAATTATATAATTATATAATTCTATCACATTCATTTAAATAAACTGTATCTAGATATTTGGTTCGATCAAGTTCTCCTCAAACAGTCAAATATTTTAAGAAATTGTGTTTAGAGCCTTCAGTGTCCTCCATCGAGTGATACACTTTATTATTCAATCTTCTTTGATTCATAGGCTGGGTTAATCTTCCCCTCATCCATACTCTCTTCAATTCAACCAAGAAAGCCTTCATCCCTTGGATTTTTGTCAAAATGTCCCGTTTCTCCACTTGTTTTGGGATACCTGTAGCACAGTAAGAGTAGTCCACTTACAATGAGCAGGCCAGCTGAACCGATCCCAATCCCAATCCCTGGACCGACTTCCTGTTTTACTGGAGCAGAAGGCAAGTAGAAGTCAGGTGGGAAGTCTATTGTGAGATTCGCTAGTACAGAATTCATATTCCAAAAGACTGGCACCAGCAAACACACTGCAGTTAGCCAGTATAAGGAACCCGCCATCACAAAGGTCAGTCTGACATGCCCGTTGTCAACCCCAAAGATGGCATTTCTCACCGCATGTCCCGCCACCAGGTTTGCGATCACCCCCACACCAACAGCAACCATGCAAAGCACCTGGGCAGCTGCTATTTCTAGTGGAGTGAATGAATCTGTAAGGCTGATGCTTTTGCAGATCTCAGCCGAGTCTAAAATGTGGCTGTTGAAACAGACACGCCACACGCCCACCGAGGCCATTCCTCCCGTGATGACTGTCTGATTGTCCACGTACCATATCCTCCAGTCGTTCACCCCAGAAACAGAGGCTGTCATTATCCATCCTACAAACCCAAGCACCAGCCCTGCAAACTGCCGATGGACTGACTGGGCAAGGTAAGCCATTGCTAAAACAGCTGAGACCCAACACCAGGTGGTGATGAGTATTTCCTCCTCAGGTTTACACACTGTCCTTCAGCACCATGGCTACATCGCTGTCATAACACTTCTGTCAGATTAAAGAAAAGCTATTTTAACCTAAAAAGTATATTATGGAAAAATTTTGCATAAAAAAATTAATTCTACACACCAAGAACACCCCATTCCTAAAATATAGAGGCCACTAGTACCAGTCAAAAGTTTGAGTTTAGTAAGATTTTTTTTTTTAAATAATTATTTATTTTATTCAGCAATTAGTTTGATAAAAAGTGACAGTAAATACGTTTACGTTGTTACAAATATATATTTAAAAAATGCTGTTCTTTTGGACTTTCTATTCACATATGATTTCCAAAAAAAATGAAAAGACAAATAAAAAAAGGAATGATGGAGGAATACAAAAAAAAAACATACAACTATTGTCAACACTGATAAAAAGAAATGTTTCAGCAAGATTGATTTTTGAATCTGAGGAATTTGTGACACTGATGATAGGAGTGACGACTGCTGAAAATTGATATTGCTGAAAGCTTTTTTACTGTTTTACTGTATTTTGATCAAAGAAGAATTCTTAATTTTATTTTATTTTTTTGTAATCTTACCGACCCGAAACCTTTAAATGGTAGTTCATTTATTCATATGTAAAGATGCATTTATACTGTGTTGGAAAAAATAGTAAGCATGATATTACGTACACAACATGTGGTAAATGAAATAATTAAAATCATTAAATTCGAAATGATAAAAATTATAATACAAGTAAACAATTGACTTTTGTATTGTTATTGTACCGTACTTAAGCAAAAGAAACTGAAATAAATTAAATGCCAAAAAAAAAAAAAAAGTAAAATATTATTTGTAAAATATTTAACTTGTTTTAAGAAAAAAATCTAAGGCATTTTTCTATTGAAAGCTCAAGGAAAAGATATGATTCTTTTTCCTGGGATGTCGATAGAAAATTGACAGTAAATATCATGATTTCTGACCAGTCATCACAAAGTAAAAAGATACAGTAATGATTTCAAATGAATGTTAAGCTTTTTACTGAAATTTTCGAAAGGACCACAAACACCCCCTCTGGATTTTTTTATGGGCTTTTATATCTTTTATGATATGACAGTAAAGAGAAAACAGGAAAATACAGGAAGAAAGCAAGAGGAATGGGACATGACGCACATCAGATTGAAACCTGCATCCCAAAGTGCCACAGCCTTCTTGACAATTCACAAAACAAGTAAATGTTTGGAATATACAAAGTTCTTCCTTTGGACACAAAAGGTCAAAGTCAAGCAACCATTTGAGACCGAAGAAAATGCTTTTCACATGTAGTGTTTGTGGTGATGAGCGATGTTTCCAGAGGGAGGAAAAAGCACACTGTTGAAGGTCAAGCACAAGGCTATGCATTTGAGACCAGGCAGAGGAGGAAAGAGAGGACAAGAAGAGAGAGATAGATAGATAGAGAGAGAGAGAGAGAGAGAGAGAGAGAGAGATGTAATATTTCCTGCCTGGCTCCCTGCACACCTGGAGTTATCCTGTTCCAGGATAAGCTGAAAAGTCATTTACAATAATCAGTTTCTTCACGCACAGGAAAACAAAAATGGCAGAAATTAACAGAGCTTTGGGGAATTGATTTCCTTAACACTTTACCCACCCACACCCCAGTAAACAACTCCCCCATATTACATAGCCAAAACATGTCATATTTATTGTTGCAAAGTGTATTAAGAGCATTCAGTTGTTGTAGTTATGACCTTTTCACTATTTCCAGAAGTTTCTCCAGCTCTTGTTATCCACAATTTTAACTTTATAACCCCATCAACGTTTGTGTAAAAATTGAGAATGTATTTATACATCCTTGGCAATGTCAGTAAATAAACCTGCTTACCTGAGAAACCTTTTGAGCTCTGAAGCATCTTCTAAACTGTAAATCGCTTCATCTAAAACACAGAGCTCCTCACCTCTGCCGCTCATACCAAACTAGCGGAAATCACAACTTTGAGAACAGACAAGTACAACTGTGGTTAATGATTAATGTAGAATATTCAATAAATGGATAAAACAGGGTGGAGAGGACCAATGCCAAACAATGCTAATTACTCTGAATTACCTTCTGTTACCTTGCCTATTGCTTCAGCCTTTCCAGATGGTCAGCTAAATATAATGTATAGTTGTTTTGTAGATTATTCACTGTGAACGTCCCTATAGTGTATGCATATTCACACAATGTACTGTAACGTGTTATTTGCGTAGTTTTATCTAAAGTTTCACCTGTAAACACAAGCAGGTCACAGCAGGGGCGGATTTAGTGAATTTGGGGCCCCAAGCAAGTATGGGAATGGGGCCCTATACATTTGCACACATTTACCTATAGATCAACCTCAAGGTTCCTTTTTTGTCATGATGCTTGCTGCTGCACAATGGTGCCACTTTGTTGTGTCCAATGTTTCTACATTTTTTATGTACATGTTATAATGGGATTCTTTAATTTACATTTACATTTATTCATTTAGCAGACACTTTTATTATTTCATGTTGTAGACCACGAAATAGTAATGTTTTAACAAAAAACTAAATAAATTATAAAATGATAAACCTCACAATTGAACCTTTAAACCATCTTTTTAAGAAAAGGGATGAATTGGAAGTATAAATTATTATATCATTTAAAACGGATTTATGTGGGTCAATTTTCGCATTGGTCTGAACAAAAGTTGCAGACTGGATTACTAAAAAAAATGCACATTCATTCTCTGCCAGTAGGAGGTGCTTTTGGAACGTCAGAAATATAGTGTTTTCCCCGGTAATGGCTTTAAACAAAGCAGCTCAGCTCATAAATGATACTTTATCAGGTAGAATGAAAATGTGATTGAAACTTTTTTCAGTTCCCTTTAGAGGTTCATTCATATAAAAACTTAAATTAGTAACAATGAGAAAATGTGAAAAAATATAGCCTATATTGACGAGGAAAGTCCACTGATGAGTTACCAGCATAAGCCTACATTTAATTTGTCATTTTAACTTAGGGCTGTCAATCGATTCAAATATTTAATCATGATTAATCGCATGATTATCATGAGTTAACTCATGAATAATTGCAATTCAATCACATTTTTATCTGTTCTAAATGTTCCTTAAAATACCCCGGTTTCACAGACAAGGCTTAAGCTACTCCCAGACTAAAATACATGTTTGAGCTGTCTCAACTGAAAATATCTTGCTCTGACATATCTTAAAATATGTCAGTGTCATTGTTCTGTGTCAAGATGCACACCTGGAACATTTTCTTCTAAGGCATTTTTGTAAAAGTTGCTTAAATATCTTAATTTAACTAAGGCCTAGTCCTGGCCTTTAAGTTTTGAAACCAGGCCTTTAAGTTTTTAATCTAATTAATATGGAGAAATATGGATGCTTTATGTAATATATTTTTATTATTAGTGAAACCATAGTTAATAGAGCATGAAGAGTAGACATGTTTCATAGGTCATAGATGTTTTTCAAAGAACTTGTCTATTAGACACATAAAAAAAAAAAAAGAAATACCACGTTCTTATTACTTCTTTCTTTGCATTGAGCAATTTACTTACAGTACACAAACCTGTTTGTGTTTCCGCAAGACAGGGCAGCTCATTTCTGAACATGCAAAATGTACATTTATCATTTATTATTACATTTGTTTGCCTCTCTGTGACACATACCTACTGTTTTTTGATGCAGCTAAATTCTCGAAAATGTTTTCATTGATATATTTGACTGTTTGTTGTCAGATGACGGGATGAATATGAAATAGTGACTGAAACACGACCCATTAAGACTAACCAGCTCTCCCTTCCAAGATGTTAATCTGTACAAAAAGCCAGATTTATAATCGTGCCGTCGTCTGATAAATTTAAACAGGCTACAGACAAGTTGAAGACAATAGCTGTGCTGTGATTTCGGCTATTCTGCATGTAAAATTAGAGAAGCGACATATCTGTTTTTTAACTGTAAGCGCAGCTCCTTTCAGCCGCTCGCTGAACAGATTTTAATATCATATTTCAAATGATCAATAAAATCTGACAACAATGACTTCATTTTTTTTTTTTTAGTTACATCCACCTGACAACCAGTTATGGAGTTTTGTCCTCTGTAGAGGACATTATTTTTTCTTCTCTGAGACCTTACAAATCTGCATGTCCTGTACAGAGCACACTCAGGGCTTTTCAGAAATACACAATGTTCGGATGTTTAACCATGATTAATCCCTCTTGGTCTTTTAAAATGGCTGACATTAGTGATCAAATTCAACATATGACAATATTTTTTATTAAATCTGACTAATTTTCCAATTGTTTGTCATAAATCAACATCTCAGGAAAATGTTATGGGGTTTCAAATCAAAATATGACTGTTAATGATGTTATGATGTTACAAAACAGGACGTTGATTTCATGTCCGCTGTAGAGGACACCAGGACTAAAAGCATGTTTATTACACATTCTGGGAGACACAACCAATAATTAGTGGGAGAGATTTTATTTTTATATTTTTATGTGAATATTTTATGTTTTATTATGATATTGTTGATTATTATTACTATCAATCACTTCTTATTTCATTACATGTTCAACCAAAAACAAAGTAATATGCAAATTACATATACTTTATAGATACATTGTACATAATGGGACAACCTAGGCATTTTACTCATGTTGCATATATATCAAATCATTCTGTTATATCTAATTAGAGAATCATTTTTATACAAAGTCTGGTATATAAATAAAAATGGATTGTGGATTTAAAAGAAAAAAAAAACAGTTTTTGCCTTTCATGTCTATTTATGTCTTTTTATTTATTTTAAAAACAGGACTTTTTAAAGTCCTGGTGTCCTCTACAGAGGACATATCATAAAATATAGATAAAATAAGATTTTTTTTTTTTTTTTTTTAAAGCTCTGAATAATGTAATGACATGAAAAAAAAATAATAATTTAAATTGTTCACTGATACAAATAATGTTGTATTAACGTGCCACTATAATAACACTAAAACATAATTTCTTTATTATGGATTGTGGATTGTTTTAAAAAACTAATAATGGTATATTTAAAATTATGTACACTTACATAAGAGGAACAGTCATATTAAAAAAGTATTTTACCTCACAGATTATCAGACACTTTTGTTTGTAGAATAAATTAATCTTGATTGACAAATACATGTGCTATTTCTGCAATATTGTTGGAAGCAATGAATATGTGCGTCACTGCATCCATGCCATAAGGTCAGTATATAATATATAGTAACGGTGGACCAGCTTGAGCTCTCACATGAAAGACAGGAATTCATTGCATGCTTTAAAAGCCCTCCAAAATAATGTCACTGTTAAAGCAGCTAAAAAGTTATATTTTATGCTACAATCAAGTAAGACATGCTATCTTTTCTGTGCAATGCATCTTTTAAGAAAAACACTTGATAATTAAGAGGAACAATGTCAAATGCAATGCACTCATGATGCTGCTTTTCATTAGCTATCTGTAATACTGTCACTACTTAATATATTACATGTTGTGTAAGATGTAAGTTGTATATGATGCTTTTTTCCCTTCTTGAGTATATTCATTTGTTCACTTTGAGTCCATAAATTAAACATCAAACCACAAATATATTACAGAAGAAATTATAAATGACACATGCACATGACTTGGAGTAAAAGGCAGCTGGTATTTTATAGACAAGCACTGGATCCTTAGTGAAATAATATTTTAGAGTTTATGCAAGTCTAGATTCTTTAAACAGCAGAATACTTACAGTCAATCCTAATTCTGATGTTACAATGCATTGTATGGTGAAATACATCTATAAAAAGCGCGCAGACTAAAGTGGTAGTTTGCTTGGCTAAAATAAAGTGAAAGAGTACAATTCTAGCCTATTCTAGTTATATACAAAGATTCAAAAGGCTAAAATAAATTACTAAAAATATAACTGATTTATTTTTAACATGACCAGGAAAGTGACACGTCATTTGAAATAATGCACCATCAAAAAGTCATTTTCGGAAGTTAATTACAACCTCCTGGGGTAAATAGAAACACAGCTTACATGTGCAAAGCTTTATGCCACTGGGATTTGAGTGTATGTTTGAATCACAAGTGTTTGTATTGGCGTTCAGGCAATAGACATTTTGAGGTGTCTTTCATTGCCCTCTAGTGGTTAAAAAGATACAGCACAGTGAGTGAGCAAGACATACAGAGTGTCAAGTTTTGAGAGCACATAGGGGCAAAAAGGGCATGATCTATTTAAATAGATGTGAGAAAAAATTTAAAGCGTCTTTTAAAATGTATTATTAATTCACCATATAATTCTATGGGTCGTGTATCATTGAAAGGTCATGAAAGTATAAGATCAGCCGACAGGTGATTTGGTCAAATCACGATCTGAAAGTGCCCAGCACTTTCATGAGTCATGCCAAAATGCTGTCTGCCAGGGCAGACGAGGACCACTCAATATATGACCAGAATGCAATTCCATTGGCAGTAAATGGAGCACATTATGGACTGCTTTGGAACCCTGTTATTAAGAGTGATCACTGCATGAACTGTTTTTTAAGTCCTCAGTTGCTTATCCTCTGGTCCATTGGGAGACTGTCCATCAGACAATTGAGCTGCTCCTCCCCGAGTTTTATCTTGTCCTCAAGCTTTCGTTGCTCTATAATAAGGGCGGATTTCATCTTCACAAAGTGCTCATAGTCAGCCATATTCTCCTCTGACAGGTAGCTGGCCAGGATGTCGTAGACCACCCGTTCTCTCCTGTCCAGATTCTCCTTCAGCTCCTTAGCATCCTCATGTTGACGGATCAGAAGTTTGCGTTTCTCTGTCAGTGTACGCTGCGGAATGAAAACGAACGTTTTCAATCAATATCAAGTTTTTGTCAATCCTCCACAACATCAATCTCAAATGCTTTCCCAAATCCCTCTTTTTCAGTCTCACCCTCTCCTCCAGTGAAGCGTCTTCCTCCAGGCTGTTCAGGGCATTCTCTACTCTAGCCAAGCGTCCAGACAGAGACAGCAGAAGGTTGACCACTTTATCAAGATCTCCAACGAACATACGGAACTTTTCAAGTTCATTAGGCTTGCAAACACCCTGTACGATGGCCTCAACTTCCTCCCCGAGAGCATTGTTGTCCTGCACATCCTCCTGTAGACTCTCCTGAGCTTCCTTCAACACCTGCAACTTCTTGCTGAGACTGTCAATCAACTCTTGCTGCAAAGAGAAAGATAAACATGGACAAAGTCACCTGATATAACGGACTAATAAGAAGTATCTTACTGTATCACAGATGTGTTGCTACAGCATGTTAGTACCTTCCTGCTGGCAAGATCACTTTCATCGTCCTCCTCCAGCTCCTCCTCGGAGCTGTGTTCCACACTCTGTTCCTGCATGTCCTTCATCTTAATCAGCAGCTCTGCTTTGGGTGCAGATGTACTGTAGTAGGTTGAATTAGTCCCTAAAGCAGTGGCTGCCACCGGGCTGTCCTCCTCTTTCCTGAGAACCCACAGATTTTTGACTTTTATGAGAAACATAAATTGATCATAATATAAACAACTGATCCAAACACCACAGAATTACTTGTGACATTATTAAAAACAAACAAACAAACCAACAAAATCAATGATGTGAGTTTGAGGCGGGATTATGCGTTTGCCCAAACAATGGCAGACAGGGGTGAGTTTAAGAATGATTATTTTCACCCTTCTGCTTCAGTGACTTCAGATTTACACAAAGTCTGCCAGATTGCTAGATGAGTCAGTGCCCAATATTTGCAACAAGAAAAATAAACCATGCTTATGAATGATAACTTGAATGAAAAAGTAGAATAGGAAAGGCTACAATTTAAATATTCACGAAATACCCTTCTCAGATTTCTTTCTTTTTTTTTTTTTTTTTTTTATGAAAACCACAGTAGGGCTCAACAGCGACCCTGAACTACTGATTAAAAAATCAAAAATAAAAACAGAACATCAGACACCCAAGCTCAATCTGTCTTCCTACTCAACAGGTTTGCAATTAAGGGTAAATTCTCATAATAAATAATGAAATACAAATTTGGCAAACTGGGGTAGGAAATAGGAATACAGAAAGTTTTCAAGTAAGAAATACTGACTTCTCTACAGAGTTGCGAGGAGAGAGCGGTTTAGGTGCAGCTTTCCTGCGCTGTTGGGCCTCCTCCAGTAACTGCTCTCCCTGAGGGAAAATCCCCTCCATCAGATCCATGGTGGTCTTCATCTTACTCTGGTCTAAAATGTCCACTAGGGACTTGTCTTTGTCCATTATGTCTCTAGCTAGCTCCTTTGTTTTTTTGTCATCATCTGACTGCGAGGGATGTGAAGACACTCCGTTGCTGCTTTGATCTGAAAAAGGGATCGTCTGCAGGCTATGTAACGCATAAGATACTGGGTTCATGTTGGTTTGTGGACCCTGGTCTTTCAGAGGACCCATATCTGCTTCTCTCAGACCAGGCCCCTGGTCCTTTTG
The DNA here is from genome assembly GCF_018340385.1 of Cyprinus carpio. Lineage (NCBI taxonomy): Eukaryota > Metazoa > Chordata > Actinopteri > Cypriniformes > Cyprinidae > Cyprinus > Cyprinus carpio. The sequence continues at coordinate 19,899,394 of NC_056577.1, read as the reverse complement.
CCTGGTGTACGTACAGAACAGAGAGTATGACTGATCTGGGTTCCCCAAACTCTGAAGAGGAGTTCCTCCAGGTCCTTGAGAGCTGACAGGGGTCTCGATGGGCAGGTCAAGATATTGTCGACTTTCTTTTTCAATGTCACTCTCGAAGTGAACAATCTTAATGGGAACTTTCTTCACTGATGTGTTCTCATCTTTAATCCTATCCATCCTGAAAAAAATAACAACAATGAAAACAGAAATATTATTCTGGTGAATGAAAGAAATAAAACATAAGAAAAAACAGGGAAACTAGGCAAAAGAACAAACACAATAGGAGCAAGCAAAACAATTTTCATGGGTATGATCTGTGTGGAAAAACATGAAACTTGATCTTTTACTTAAGGCTAGTAGGCTTTGCATACAGGAAAATGTCAGTTCCTGTGACCAAATCCACGCATATCGTTAGGAATCATACAACTATATCACTGAAACCCTCCTGTCCAGGTTAAAACCTTGGTTTTCTCCAGGTTTCTGATGACTACGGACTGTAAGACTGCTAAAAAGTTCCCATATTCCAAAAAACAACAACAACAACAACAAAAAAAAACCCCAGAAATTATATTCTTCAACAGCCATTAGTCGAGGTTCGACTCTTATGACTGATCTGCAGAACTGCAGTACACATGGGCAATCTGCAGTAAGGACACATATGAATAAGCCCCTTGTATGTGCATGAATACAATAAAGAGACAGTCAGAGAAGCACTGTCATTAAATTACTGGGCTGTAGGGAGAGTTTCCAGCGATGGTTTTAAGGAGCCCAGCTGTGGTTTGCCAGTGGAAATCTCCCTGAATTCCAGCACAGACCTGAAAGAATTCCTGAACGGCGGAATTTAACTCTAAATAAAGAAAGTCTTACCTTCCAGGAGCTTCATCCTGTATGGAGACAGAGACAGGGGGCTTGTCAGTCAGCCTCTGGGGAGCAAACTGGGGCGAGGGTGAACGCTGCCCCTCCATGGTGGGCTGGGTCGGGCCAGCGGTTTGTTGAGTGGGCAGGACAGCTGGAGGGGGAGGAGGTGGAAAGGGAGGAGGCACAAGCTCTTCTTGTAGCTCCTCCTCCCTGGTTGGCCCTTTGCTGTGCTCTGAACCCTTCCAGGGAACAGAGGCTGAAAGAGGGGCGGAGCTTTGATTGTTGATAGGAGAAAGTGAGGCCAAGACTCCTCCTGATGGTCCAGGCTGGACCTCCTGAAATTTGCTAAGAGGAGGGGGTGTGCCCTCAGGGTATTTGTACTTCTCCAGATGGGGCAAGAGAACAGAGCTCTTGTTTTTGGAGAGGGTTGAAGGTTCACTGCAAGTGCTATGGTCAGAGAAATGCGGTGCAGTTTTATGATGACAGGATGGAGGATCTAAAGTCTTTTTCTCCAGTTCTTTAGTCAAAGCCAAAGGAGGTTCTTCTGGTTTCTCCTTGCATACGAGTTCACTGTATCCTTTTTCATGTAACCTAAGGAAACAATGGACAAATTAAGTAAAATTTGTAGAAAAATTCTTAATCTACCAATGCATGCAATTAAAGAAGATTTATCAAAGGCCCAGACTCTGAATTTATTTTGTCCTTTTTGGTGCACAAAGCCTCACTGTGTTCAGCGTAAATCGATAGGCAGGCAGAGATTTCTCCAACATTTCACCATCTCTCCATGGTAACTCCCAGGCTGGATGTCATACCCTGCATATTTCTGTTCCCACAAGCCTGTCATGCTGTGGAGAATGAATGATCTTTCCTCTGAAGCAACTGGCAAAGAGAATGCTTTTCCCATCTTAATCTTGATTGTTTCCGTTTATGTTTTATATTCTCCCTTGTCTACTCAGATTTATGGAGGGCAGGGAGGAATAAGAAGGCTATTGTGTGAATATTTTATAGAACATTGCTTGAGAAAGAGAAAATTCACTAATATTACAACAACCTACAAAAGTAACTTTAAATGAGATATTAAAATGCATTTCTTTTTTTAGACTTCGCAAGCCACCTATTACAGATGTCTATTAGAGATGGGTGACGGTATATATTTATACCATGCAACATTAGAAATGTGTCAACTGATAGAGATTCTACTGTACAATAATTTTGGTGATACCTCCCATAGTCAATATGTGCAAATTAATTATACCAATTTAAAAATCTACTGAACTGCACAGAAAAACACTGGAAACTGAATTACCTAATGGAAGTATAGAACCAGCGGCTGTACTCCAAAGAAAGAGACAAAGAGATTACAGAAGAGTAAAGTGAGTAGCTGTAGAATGGATAGTGGTTATACTACAGTTAAAAGTTTGAGGTCTGTAAGATTTTTTTAAATGATTTGAAGGGAAGTGTCTTATGCTCACCTAGGCTTTATTTATTCAATCAAAAAAAAAAAAAAAAAAAAAAATTATATATAATATATATATATATATATATATATATATATATATATATATATATATATATATATATATATATATTATCAATCATTACTTCAGTCTTGAATTTCTCCTGATTTAGAAGTTGATTTAGTGCTTAACAAACATTTCTTATTATTAATGTTGAAAACTGCGTAATATTTTTGTGAATATTAGGGGTGCACGATAAATATCGGATGATAATTAATGTGCATCTCGTCAGTAAAGCCGGTTCTCTAATCAGCGGTACAAGCTGCGCAAATCCACGTTCATTATCAGCAAGCATGGATTTGCACAGCTTGTCAGTTAACAACGGCTCTGTGTAGTAACCGCTGCTCTATGTGAAATCACGCACCTGATGGAACTTACCACTGATTAGAGAACCGGCTTTACTGACGAGATGCGCATTAATTATCGGCCAATATTTATCGTGCACCCCTAAGGAATATATGAATATAATATCAAAGAACAGCACTGGAATATTTATTTATTTTTAACAATGTAAAAGTCTTTACTCTCACTTTTGATCAATATAATGCATCCTCACTTATTTAAAATTTTAATTTTGAAAAGTGAAAAAATCTTACTGACCTAAAACTCTTGGGCAGTGTACAAAAAGAAGACAAAAGGCAAAGTGCAGAAAAATGAATGAAGGAAGCATCAGATGCAGAAATACAGAGTATGAACTTTTAGAGTCATTCTCAATGTTATATGATTCATGCTTTCATTGCAGATGTCATTACATTAGTAAAGAATGCATGCATGTACTTTCTGATAGTATAGTCTAACACATGCATTTGATCTCAACATGAACTGGCACGCAGAACGTCTCCGTTATAATACCATGTAAGCTTTTGTCCACAGCACCCCACCTATAATCAAACATCAGTCTCTTGCCAACTTCCCTTGCTTGATAAAGTTCATATGACAAAACATCTACCAGTACCAGAAACGTCTAATGGAGAGACATACCAAACCTCTCTCCACGTGGATAAGCAACTCTATGTTTTCATAGTTTACTAAGCATTTTACATGCAAACACTGACCTGTATTCACCAATTAAGTAAAAATAGAATGAAGCCAAAAAAAGAATCGTTAATGGTAACTATAAACTAAGAAAACAACTCTTACGTTGAATCTTACAGACTCAGGAAGACTTCAAAACTACTCATGCTCATGCTGCTGTCCATAAAAAGTCCATAATCCAGGTACTCATGCTTCTGTCCATATAAAGTTGCTATAAAACAACTAAATAGCAATCCTTGCATTAAATATGAAACTTGGCTGTATGAGAAGCAGCGCTCACCTCTGATGATTGGGAGTTCTCACCTCAGCGACAGGTGCTTCCTGTAGCCCTGAACATATGTAATCTCACCTGGGTGGGGCTAAAATGGTTGTAGCTCAATTGAAATGTTTCCAACTGGATTTAGTCCACACTAGCTGTACTTATAAAGTCAAGAGTTGCAAAAAAGTTTTCTTACATTAGAAGTCTCTGTCAATATCACTTACTGAAGTAAAGAATTCTTTCAGCTAGGACTTTTCAGCTAGGACATTCGATTTTTATATGTTTGCACGCAAGTAAAATGACTGAGTGGGAGACAGGAAGACTTTGACATTTAAACAACGATTTCTAAGAAATCTCATAGCGCTATGAAGTGAAGATGCAGGTCTATGGTATAATTCATAGTTGCTCTCCACAGCACCTTAATTACAAGCAAGAATCAAGACAAAACCTTTCATAGGGGGCAATTTACAAGGCTTTAGATGATTGATGTTTGGCGGTAACATGCTTATTGAAGTTTGCTACTCCTTACGTCTACACATAGAAGTCTAAGAGAATGACCCAGGAAAGCCAAGAATGATTATTTTATAAAAATGAAAATTTTAGATAAATATTAAGATAAATAGGTAGGTCATATGTTACACACACAACTGGAAACTATCTGTGACACTGGAAAATGATCTTGTTGCTGTTGTTTTGAAAGAAAGAGTCAAATTAGTGGCAATGTAAACTAACTGAAACATTAATTTGCATCTCAAACATTGAGAGTACATATTCAATTTGATCTGAATTACACTATTGGAGCCCCACTAACAAAGTTTGCATGTAAATGGAATAACATCCCAGCCATCAATCCCTTATCCTTACACTGCATTTTCAAAGGAAACAGTTTTTTTTCATTTTGTGTGTGCTAGATTATTAATTAAAGAAGATGAGAGGTAAAGTAAGTGAGGATCAATTTAACATGTTTCACAGGTTAGACATGAAAAGACGTGATTTCAAAACTTGCCAAGGTAACTGGAGGTCATTTCATGCCCAGTGAACCATACTATCAGGCTGTAAGTTCTCCAACAGTAGAACTGTAAAACTTTAACTTCACACAGTTAGTGCTACTTTCTTTCTGTGCCAGTTTGATACATTATTCAAGCACAAAATATACAAACAAGCCTTCTATTCTTCATCCAGATAGTTTTAAAATTCAGAATGTTCGGCATTAAGAATTGGATTAAGCATTGAAGTTTCTCCATAGTAGGAGTACAGGGCTACCATTCATGGTTCTTTCAGGGTAAAATGCAATAGCAACTAGATTACATGCACATGCAGAGTAAAACTTGAATTAAATCCTATATTTGCAAAGTTTTACAACTTTAAAATATTGAAATGGGGCAAAATCTTTAAAAAAAAAAAAAAAAAAAAGCCCTTTACAGAAGTAGGAAGAGCAAAAATGTAATTTAGATTGCTATTTTACTCTTTGGCCTTATTATGAATGGACTTATTGGACACTTCCTATGTCATACTCTCGTGCCTACAGCTCAAAACCATCTTGTTGAAATAAAACCCAGTCAATGAGGATAGCAGTGCTGTCACAGCTGGGCTAAATCCCAAGGCTGCAAGGACTATAAAGAGTCTACTGTTTGTCTTTGACCCAATGAGGGCTGACTGATGGCCCAGCTGTGGATTTTCGTATGCAACAAGTTCAAGATCAGAGCCATTAACACTGGAATAGTTTCGCCGACAGAGTCTCAGCCAGAACTGTTGGCACTGGTATCATTTCCATTACAAAGGGAAGAGCTGTCTGATTTAGTTTTAAACATGCCCAGGAGTATCATGATAATCATAACAACAACAACAACAACAAAAGTGCAGTGATATTCAACAAGCACATTAAACTTACATATTATCTTTTTACTCTTTAAAACAACTTGCAAGGCAATGGAAAAATAAAAATACAGCACTTACCTTGTACTATTCTTATTCTGTTCGCAGAGATTTGTCTCAGGTTTGGAATAGTCAGCTGACTTCTTTTCTTGAACTGGAAGTTTCTAGGAGGAATATAATACATATAAAATGTAACTTCCTCATTCAGGTATTAATATCTCAACAACTGTTAACTTTGGCTATTTTGTGAATACAGATTTTTTTAATTACGGTCTTATTTGTTTGACATGATTGTGTGATCTTACTTGCAACTTTCCTGGTCTGAGGGTGTGACTTTTTGTACTTGGTTTAATGTTTGACTAAGTTCTGGCCTTTATATTGCTATCATTGCTATTCACTGGGGACATAATTGAGACTCAAGTCACTTTTGATTTATAATGGTTTCTAAATAAAAACAGTACATGTTTTGAAAACAGTTTGCACCAATTAGAACAATAACAATGGAATTAAATCACCGAAAACTGAGAAACTTCATTAAATATGAAATAACCAACCTTCCCATAGAGGTCAGCAGAAGGGGAGGATCTAGATCTTTCATGCACACAGATGGGGTTACTCTGTCTCTCATTCCCTGTATCAAGGATGTTATCAGCAGAGTGATATCGTCCAGATACCCTTGTTTCGGCTGCTTTCCTTTGGATGTTCCATTTGACTTCATACTCTGCAAAGGTGCCAAGTCGCTTTTGTTCTACCATGGCTTGTCGGTTCACAGAGTGGGGGCCATCCTGACCTTCATTAAGGTGGTGCTCTATGGGGGTTGAGCTTTCACTGTTTCTCTGCCCTGCTGTGTCACTCTTTGCAGAATAATGCATGCCTCCCGACTTGGACAGTCTGGTGTCTTCAGATATATGCAGGTTTTGCTTTGGCATAGGCTTAGGGAAAACTGGTTTCCCCGCTGCCTCAAATAATCTGTGCCGATTTTCCAAGGGTGGAGCATTATCAGGCACACTGGAGCGCTCATTAACTCCTACTTCATGAATTTCATCTGGCTCAGAAAAAGACTGAACTTTCTTTTCTGCAGAAAACCGTTTGCGGCTACCAATGCGAAGCACCTGATTACTCCCTGAGGTGGGTTTGCTAGGTGGGACCTCAGAGACACCTGGAAGCGGAGGTGTGTCTTTCCGAGTGGGACCCTCAGTACCTGGATGCTCAAACAAGACTGGCTCAAGGTCTTTTCTCCTAAAGGATGTAGCCTGGAGGACTCTGGCCTGGGCTTCTTTCAGATGGTCTTTATATGAGCTGGAAAAGCAGCCATCCGAGGAGGGAGAAGAAGTTCCAGTGGTCTTCCAGACAGCAGGATCTTCTACAGCTTCAACAGGACTTTCTAAAGTGGCTGAGCTTTGACTCTTTTGAAGCTGGGACCTCCTCATCTGGATCTCGTTGCGCAAGGTGGTGGCAAATCGGTCACTTCGTCTTGCCTGTTTGCCACTCTGACGGTCAAGGGCTTCCTGTTGTGCACTTCCACTGTTGATCTCATCTTGACAGTCGTCATTGTGCTCTTGGGCCAGAGAATACAGCATAGGTGTTTTCTGGGGACATATCTTTGACTCGCTTTTAGTTGGAAAGGGTTGTTGGGAGTACTCTTTAAGATTGAGATGAACAGCACTTCTCCTGTGCTCGGGTTGCTTACTGGGAGGATAACTACCAGAATGCTCATTTGAGCTAGACACATGGTGTTGCCTTTGGCTCCCTCTCAGTTCAGAAGGTTTTGCTGAATCAGGTATATTGAAGGGATTACTTGGAACAGAGAAATTGCGAAGATAGATGTCAATTTGTTTGAAGGAGGCATTATTGTCTTTATGATCAGTATCATGGTGCTGTGACTGAGGTGGGAAATAGCGGTCTTTTGCTCCTCCTTGTGAACCTATGGACATCCTGTCCCGTCCACTGTGTGACATTTCCGAGACTGAAGAATCTTTAGAGTCATCAACTCTCACTAAAGAAGTCTGGGACATTCCCTGAGCGATATGATGAGCGGTAACTCCAACATGACTGGACAGTGATGCAGCTGGCCTTCTATTTCGATTCTGGCTATTGAGTTGTATGTTGTTGTTTGTGGACAGCTCCTGCATACTGCTAAAGTAGCCACTGAATGGAGGTTTCAGTGCTGGTATTGTCCTAGTTTGAGCGTGGAAAGTGCCCTCATCGCTGTACTGCCGTGGATGGTATGGAACATAGGCATATGATTGATGTCTATCCCTGACATCTGTCGTTGATAGGGAGTATGTCTTGTCTGATGACATACGGTGTGGATACTGATGATGTGCATCAGATGAAATGTAGGGATTTGAGGAATCATTTTTGGAGTGCAGGTTATAATCCTGTCGACCCTCAAGACATGTCTCGTTGACTTGGTGAGACCTTTGCATACTTTCATGAGTTTCTCCTGCCTTTTGTAATGCTTTTACCTGAGGCTTTAACTGGGCATGAACACCAAGGCCCTCAGAGGAGCTTGTGATCAAACCCTTCTCATGTACCTTGGTAGCTGCAAAACTATCACTGCGTGTCGGTGGAGTGGGAGGTGGGGTGGAGGATACCGTGTTTTTCTTCATATCTGGGACATGCCAGACAGGTCCAATACTAACTCTTCCAGAGCTTGAATGCCGAGTGCCTGGCTGTTCTTCAGCTTTTGGGGTCTCATGGCTAACTGAACTTGTGACATGCTGCAAGTATCCAAGCCTCTCATCTTGTCGTACCCCATCGCTTAGGCTTTGGCTATGCCTGCCATTGCTGTTCCTGCCACTTGAGTCCCACTGATTAATTTTGTACAGCATGTTCTCAGTGGAAGCAGCATTTATTTTGGACAGTGTGTAATCTGGGGTTCCTGAGCTTGTAGAAAAGGAGCTGTATGCAGAGTCTCGTTTACCACCACCCAAATGTTCAGTGCTGTTATTGTTGGACTTGCTTGGGGAAAGACGGCCAGGTGGACAGGGATGAGAGCTATGCTCTAGGCTGTCCATACTACCCAAAGAGCTGAACTGATCGGATACTCGCCGTAGATTTGTTTGCTCCCAGCCGGCTGAGAGTTCAGAGGAGAATGAACTAAGAAAAACAAACACATTTAAAGAGTGTTTAGGCTGTATGAACAAATGCAACTGCAGTAAGCCAAATGAAAAGATTCTGCCATTCAATTTATATGTGAAAAGGAAAAATATAGTCCTTCATCCCTAAATCTTTACTGAAAGAAGCAATACAGACAGAAACAATTTATTTTCTGTCTCTCAAATTACCTTGCATCATTTCTTGTTTGCCAGACTGGTGAGGGTGTGGACTGGTTTTTGGCTTCTGAGTGGCTCTCGTTGAACTTGGTGGCATGCCAGGAGTGAGGTCTGCTCATGGGTTCATTTCTCCTGTGGGCAGCAAACAGGAAAGAGAGAAGGATAGAAAAAGAGGTAGAGCAAAGGAGGAAAGATTAGAAAACAAGGCAATAAAATGTTGTTTTGTGAACAGCTTCAAAACGAATGGCAAACACAGATCACCAAGCAGCACTACAACAATTCTAAAGGATAGGAGAGTGTCAAAACATGGTAGATGATTATGGATGTAGTGTAATGATCATGGCAAGAGATAGAGAAGCAGCCTGTGAGCATGCCAATGTTGAACTCATTCACTATAAACACAAAGTTTTTCAAACGTCAACCACGAACAAAGGCAAAGCCTAACAAATACCTACAAACACCAAGTTAAATATCTTTAAACCATAGTTCCACGCTCGCAACACTCATATAATGGCAACATACCCTTTAAATCGGCCCTTTCTGGATGCATGAAGTGAAATAAAAATAATATTTAATTGTTACTGAAAGAGCCACAACAATTAAACAGAGCCTCTTAGACGTCACATACATTGTCCTTATGACAATATCAGCAGTTCAGTGCATATATACACACACACACATACATACACATATATATATGTATATATATATATATATATGTATATATATGTATATATATATATATATATATATATATATATATATATATATATATATATATATATATATATATATATATATATATATATATATATATATATACAGGTCCTTCTCAAAAAATTAGCATATTGTGAAAAAAGTTCATTATTTTCCATAATGTAATGATAAAAATTAAACTTTCATATATTTTAGATTCATTGCACACCAACTGAAATATTTCAGGTCTTTTATTGTTTTAATACTGATGATTTTGGCATACAGCTCATGAAAACCCAAAATTCCTATCTCAAAAAATTAGCATATCATGAAAAGGTTCTCTAAACGAGCTATTAACCTAATCATCTGAATCAACTAATTAACTCTAAACACCTGCAAAAGATTCCTGAGGCTTTTTAAAAACTCCCAGCCTGGTTCATTACTCAAAACCACAATCATGGGTAAGACTGCCGACCTGACTGCTGTCCAGAAGGCCATCATTGACACCCTCAAGCGAGAGGGTAAGACACAGAAAGAAATTTCTGAACGAATAGGCTGTTCCCAGAGTGCTGTATCAAGGCACCTCAGTGGGAAGTCTGTGGGAAGGAAAAAGTGTGGCAAAAAACGCTGCACAACGAGAAGAGGTGACCGGACCCTGAGGAAGATTGTGGAGAAGGACCGATTCCAGACCTTGGGGGACCTGTGGAAGCAGTGGACTGAGTCTGGAGTAGAAACATCCAGAGCCACCGTGCACAGGCATGTGCTTTTGAACCAGAAACAGCGGCAGAAGCACCTGACCTGGGCTACAGAGAATCAGCACTGGACTGTTGCTCAGTGGTCCAAAGTACTTTTTTCGGATGAAAGCAAATTTTGCATGTCATTCGGAAATCAAGGTGCCAGAGTCTGGAGGAAGACTGGGGAGAAGGAAATGCCAAAATGCCTGAAGTCCAGTGTCAAGTACCCACAGTCAGTGATGGTCTGGGGTGCCATGTCAGCTGCTGGTGTTGGTCCACTGTGTTTTATCAAGGGCAGGGTCAATGCAGCTAGCTATCAGGAGATTTTGGAGCACTTCATGCTTCCATCTGCTGAAAAGCTTTATGGAGATGAAGATTTCGTTTTTCAGCACAACCTGGCACCTGCTCACAGTGCCAAAACCACTAGTAAATGGTTTACTGACCATGGTATTACTGTGCTCAATTGGCCTGCCAACTCTCCTGACCTGAACCCCATAGAGAATCTGTGGGATATTATGAAGAGAAAGTTGAGAGACGCAAGACCCAACACTCTGGATGAGCTTAAGGCCGCTATCGAAGCATCCTGGGCCTCCATAACACCTCAGCAGTGCCACAGGCTGATTGCCTCCATGCCACGCCGCATTGAAGCAGTCATTTCTGCAAAAGGATTCCCGACCAAGTATTGAGTGCATAACTGAACATAATTATTTGAAGGTGGACTTTTTTTGTATTAAAAACACTTTTCTTTTATTGGTCGGATGAAATATGCTAATTTTTTGAGATAGGAATTTTGGGTTTTCATGAGCTGTATGCCAAAATCATCAGTATTAAAACAATAAAAGACCTGAAATATTTCAGTTGGTGTGCAATGAATCTAAAATATATGAAAGTTTAATTTTTATCATTACATTATGGAAAATAATGAACTTTTTCACAATATGCTAATTTTTTGAGAAGGACCTGTACATACACACACACACACACACACACACACACACACACACACACACACACACACACACACATATATTGTTTAGTATAGACATGACTGATGCAGATGAACTATTGAACAGGGTTCCCACACCTTCCTATAAATTCCCAAACTGGATAAGGATTAATAAATATATAAGAAAGATTTTCAATTCATTCGGAATTGAAATTAAGGCCTGGAAATCACAATTTTAAAATTACCTAATATTTCCAGGTTTTTCATGATTGTGGGAACCTTGATTAAGTAATGTAGAGGATATGCAGGGTGGAAAACTAATAGATGCAAATCTGAACTTCCGATGGATGACATCACAAGGCCATGGAGGGAATATGATTGTAGATCATTATGACATGACTGGGTGGTACAGGATTAGAAGTGGGTTTTCTTGTGGATACATTGATACCATACCTCATGGAACTTCGTAAAATCTTCGTGAGAAAGCTCCGGGCCATATGCACGTCACTCTCTGATGGCATTTTCTGTGCTACAATATCCACCATTTTCATCCTCCTGAAGGGAGTTAAAAGGGGGAGGGACACATAGTCGGAATCTCTGAGTTCAGTAAAGTTTGACAGGGACTCTAGTGCTGAATTCTAAATGGAGACATGAAAAGCCATCTCTGTGATGGGAAAATACAGACATACTAGCATGGGCCACAACACTGTCTGTAATTAGTCAAGCATTATACGCAAGAACGCAAACACAAAAATATCCTTGCGTAAAAAACATAAGCAATTCAGACGAAACAACCACAAAATGTTATACTTAAGACGTTATATACCGTATGAAAAATACACTGGAAAAACAGACAGTCCACATAAATGAAACCTGTGTTTTTAATGGCTATGCCTGAGTTGAGAAGCACATGCACAAAAAGACTTTAGCCATTCAGAAAAACATTAGTGCCAGCACTGAGGCAGGATTTATAAAGGAAAAAAAACCTTAAAACGACACAAAACATTAGTCTCTCTCTCCTCATGCCTATAACATACTGGCCAGAGATCTGCAACTTACAAATGCTTAGTGTGATTAGTGGACATAGGGAGACATCTTGTGGTTGAGGTTTAACACAACCACTTCATGTGACAATGTATGCAAAAAAAAAAGTAAATGTGAGAAAAAGTTAAAAAGCTAAATATTTCAAACTCCTGCCACTTCTTTTATATCAGTGAGTTTAGCATGAAACATTTCTCAGCATGTTGCCCAACTTATCCCCAAACTAAAGAGTCCACCCACACCTGACCTGTGACCTTTAAGTTTTGAGAGTTGAAAACATTCCTGCCGTTTCTGAAATTCAGTTGTTTGATTTAGTGATAGGACTGTATCAAACAGAAATCCATCTCCTTGAATTTCCAAGAGTCTAAAACCCAAGCTTGTGCAACTCTCCATGAGACTGGAGGGGTTAGAACAACAGTCATAGACATGCAGTGCTACTCCATTAGACCATGAGGTCAAGTGCCAGTCACCCTCTAGCCAGTAAACAGTAATAGACATTCTTTGAAATACTAGGAAAATAAAAACTACTATGCTAACCCAAATATCCTTGACTCCAAAACATTTGCTAAAATCACCTTTGGCTACCCAAGCTGATGTTGTCTAAAACAAAATGTACATGTAACGTCCCTCTCACAGGTTTAAAAGATGGCGGAAGAGATTAAACAGCAAATTATGGACAGAGTGGCCCAAAAGACACCCTTTGCTTTTGCTCAATGCTGCTCTCTTTTCCTGTGTAAAAGTTTCAAGTGTGTATATGCTCGCCACACATGGTGCTGGCTATTCAGATGCTAATGACATTCTCCACATTAGATGTATTGTCAGGGCTACAGCTGGTCTAGCACAGATATGCCAGTGGTCCGAATCAGTGGCGCCCAGGCGGAATAGAGGCCAAGGAGGGGGGTCCGGAGGGGAAAGTCCCCCACCAATGTTTTCAGAATAAGGCATGTTCAAAAACAAACAAATCACTTCTGAAAAGACAACAACCTCTTCCAAAGCCCCATGCAAATCATTCAGCTTGGGTAAAGAGTTTACATCCAAATCTTATTCACAGGATGATCCAACATGAATAAAAGGTGTTTAAAAGACACCTACATGAAAGATCAGCAAGCTTTTGAAAGGGGAAAAAGCTATTATTTACTTATATAAGGTTTTAGGATCTGATCCAGTGTTTGAAAACCATCAAAGGTTGATTTTTTTTGTTTTGCAAAGATAAATGCAACAGGTTTCATGAGGTCAAGTTAACATACTATCTACTTGTTTACACATGGCCAGTCATCTGAGGGACAAGCTGCACCAAAGCTTAGATTTCACAAACAGTAAAATAAGAGAAGACTAAACAGATGCCAAGATAAAAGCAAAGGAACAACAACAGGTGTGAGACAAAGACGGCAAATGAAAACAGACAACAAAACGTAAACTTCTAAACTCACCAAACAATCCCTCAAGCAAGCAAGTTTGCCAAACAGGTCCCTAAAAGAGTAGACCTGAGACGCTTTGATGGATGAAATGGTACTGAGAGTCCGGGTTTGCTCCAGTGGACTCCCCAGGCAGCGCATTCCACATTCACATCAAAGACAGGCCAGGACAAAGGGCCCTCCATAGACGGCCGGTCCCGGACTGCAGTGTGAGTCTTTTCAACCATCCACTTCTTCCATATGAAAGACTACAGAAAAAGGTAGCCTTGAGGAGCCCCATGTAGAGAGCTGATCATACGAGCCTTAGCACATATACTCTCATATCGACTTCCAATGCCTGTGTGACTGTTGCAGTGAGGGCAGATCTCTACAGGGATTATGGTGATTTTACCCCGGGAAGGAAGGGGGGAGGGAATGAGGATAGAGCTGTTGTCATAGCCAGTCTCCTTGAAGCAATCTAGCAACTTCTGTTTCCCTATTGGCTCAGGGATGGTATGCTAATGAGAAGTCGAGAGGGCCAAATGTTCTCACTGAACCCCTCTTGTGCAGTGGTCCTCTGTTTCTTCTATTACTATAGCAACAGGTTGATTTTTGCAGTCTTAAGTGAGCTGATTTGTGAAGTGAAGCAAAACCAAAGAAAAAGATAATAATAGAACTAAATTTTAAAAGAAAAAAACTGTTTTATTCAAGCAATAACCCTCCCAACCCCCGAAACAGATCATGTGACCTGTAGATCACTCCAGGTCTGACAAAAAGAAAAACGGTTTAGAGATCTCAAATAATCAACCTGTTCGCTTTGTAAACCAGATCTCTCAAGAGTAAAGCTTGGCTGTGATCGGAGCTTGACCTACAAAGTTTCGTGCTTAATTAAACCTTTTTTTGGCATCAAAACAAGTGGTCTGGTGACAGGCAAGAAGATTACAGAATTGTTTTGGCCTATGCCTGATGGGCTGGCTTTTACAAAATCTTTCACAATGATCTATTGTGAACCAACTTCTCATCCATGCATTCCAGACAGGAGGCCATTCCTAGGCATTAACGCTCTCATAATTGCATTTTTCTTGCTGCCACAAAAAGGTAAAGCAGGCAAAAAGATTTGTAAACTTGTAGAAATTTGTAAAGCTCTTATTTTAGAAAGAAAACCCATTCTAAAACCATCCTGTCAGCTGTTGTTATTCAAAGAGACAAGAGTAAGTGTTTAAGGAGAGATATTCAGCGCAATGTCCAACAAGATCTTATCTGATCCAGCTTGCTTTCCTCTCTATCTAATGGAAATCGCACTTTGTTTAATGTCATATTGGACACAAGGGGATACCGCTAGAGTTTTGGCTGCATTGGAGTCAGTTATTCATCTGGCTGTGGAGTGTCTGCACAAAGCCTTTCTTCTGAACGCATCCCAATCAGCCCGCTAATACAGGGCCAGGAGAGGCCAACCGTGAGGTGCCTGTAATGACAGGCACATTCCTGAGCTTCATGTCATACCAGCCAAAGAACCAATAGCCGTCTAGTCCCCTGCTGAGTTCACAGCTGTCTCTTTAGTTTGGATGTACAGTACTGTAACAGCATAAAGCATTTCTTAAACTTACACATACTACAATTAGGGCAGAACAAGAAATTCATGGCTTGCTTACTCAGGGTTTCCTGCATGTTGATGTGATTAAGGATGCCCTTGGTCTAACCTCAGCTAACAGTGTAAGAAGCAAGAAATTTTCACAGTAATCAAACTTCGGTGACCAAAGGACTCTAAATTTATTGCTAGATGCCAAAATTTCATGGAAACAGTAAGTGCAGGAGACTGAATCCTTCTGTGCAAAGTTTTACATTCCAAGAGACTTAATATGACCTGTAGATCAACATTTGATCACAATAGACTGAGAACAGGGATTACCTTGCAGTGAACTGATATGTTACTGAGATTAAATAAACAGCTTGCATTACATTCATACATTCATTCTTCAGAAGAAAATAAACAGTTTGACCTAATCTGAGAAAAATTAATGAGAACTTTACCTGGTTTCATTCAGAAAACACAAAGCATGTCACAAACTCTTGCAAATAATCACAGTTATATAGCTCATAAATCTGTGTTTCACATTGGGAAGACATACCTGATTCTTACTGTTGGTACATGTGTAATTAAGCAACACTGAAGACTTTACATTAAATTTTGCAATATATTTTTATAAATAAATTACAAATAAAAACTTTTACAACACGTTTGAATCTAGTTTATATTTTGATTAGCCCTGATATACTTTACTCATCAAACTTAAAAAGTCTGAAAAAGTGGTATTCATGCAAATTTTGATTTCATTATGCATCATAAAATTACTTATGAATTATGAAATAATTAAGAAATAAGAATACTTATGAGATCATGAATTTGATGAATGTTTCAACCCAGAATTGTTTGAGAAAGAATCACAATGAATAAGTGAATCATAGTATGCAATTTTACAAATGACACATATTTGGAGTAGAAAGTTGTAGCTACTTTGTGTTGATATTAGGACCAAAACTAACACCAATAGTGTTGAAACCATTTCTGGTTAAGCAGCCAAATCCCTGAGCACCATCTTTCCCATGTACCTTTCACTTTCACAGGCTGCTGATGTAACAGGTGTCATAGCAACTAAAATATCACCACAGCACTGTAGGAGCTTATCCAAATTATTGTTTGAAGCTGCTTTCTATAAAGCCAAGCCACCTTTTGTTAAAATATGACCTGAGGCATTTTTTTTTTTACATTTCAAATAAAAGCACTGAAACAAATCAGTCAGATTTCTCAAGTATTTGGTTCACCCTTGACTGAAGTGCAATAAAACTGTAAAAAATAAGTCATGAAATCCAGACACTACAAAACTGAAAACGTATGGAAACATTTCAAAACTTTACATACCTCAATAACACCTGTACAAAAAGTCTGAGCCCACTACGGCATCTGGTTTGATTCAGTCATGATGTGCTTCAAAGACCAGCTCTCATTACTATGGTCATCCGTGTTTGATTTTTTTCTCCTAATGTAAGTACTTGTGAAAACAGCAGCTCTTCCTTTAAGGCTGATGAAATGTGTCTAACTCACGGGTGTCAACTCACCTTGCCAATGGACTGTTCCACAAACCATTTTAAAAAAGGGTGGATCAAGAATTAGCACCACATGAAATTTCTAATTAAAAATCACTTTGGCATTTAGATGGCCCTAATTCAAAAGTTGCAGTGTGAAAAAGAAAACAAGAAAGCAGTTTTACTGGATCACTGAGCACATCTATAAAACATACACGGATGATTTGACTCCACCCCTGCTGTGGTGTTCAAGTTCAAGTCATCCTCCCTCAGTTAATGCCATAGGAGAGATTTACTAGTACTAATTGGATTCTGAAGCTTAGAATGACACAGCTCTTGTCACTAAAGCCACACACCTTTATTACGCTACTGGACATAAGCATAGGGATCACATTGCAGCCATACATTTTGGCATGTCAATACACGTTCTTGAAGGGCCAATTACTTAATGCATCACTTTAACATTTAAAGCTACATTCTGTAGCTGGAATATTTAGTCCTTTAGATGCAGTTTAATAGCTAAGTATAAGTACTTACTAAAAGAGGGAGGAAAAAGGTTAATGCCGTTTTTTTAAGCAGGTTTTTGGAACAATGCTGCACCCAAGTCTGTATTTAAGTCAATGGAAGAAAGAAACCCATTCCAGGTGTATCCTGCGAAAATCATTAATTACTGACAGTTGGTCTATTTTAAGAGCTATGTGGATTCTTATCTTCCTTTAACAGAAAGCTTACAGGAAGTGTAACACAAATGTCAACACAAGCCCAAAAATTCAAGGAATGAAAATAGCAATGTTTCTTAGCTTTTGTCATCCCAGGATTATTCATTCCATCTACAATACCAGTGTACAACATTGTTCACTAGCCAAATATATAAAATAGAATATTTATATAATACATAAAGTAACTCTCTCTCTCTCTATATATATAGTGTGTGATCAATATTGAAGTAAAAATGGCAATATTGTGAAATAGCCTGTTATTATAAAATAACAGTTCTAGACTTTTTTAGAATAGAAATAATGAATATGAATAAAGTACAAAAGAGGATTTATTTAAAAAAAAAAAAAATCTTTTGTAGCATTATAACTTTTGATCAATTTGTGTCTTTGCTGAATAAAAGTATTATAAAGTATAAGCTATAATGTTTTGAGAAAAAACACCCCATAAAAACTGACATTGTACACACACCGACTCGCTGTGTATTTATTTATTTAAAGGGATTTGTTCGCTAAAAACAAATCATTGAATCTTTGCATTGTCCTTGTTTTTACTCACACTATTGGCACTGAAGGTTTTTGATTTCCCCACCACATAAGACAAAAGGATTTATCACACAAAATGTTCAGCTTTTTTGTTAGACAACTTATTTTGTGCTATCGCACACAATCAATGATTGTGTTATGGCTCTTGGCCACTAGGTGGCAGTAGTCATTCTATGTGAGAAGCTGCCTTGTGGCCACAGTAGAAGGACTGGCCTCTGAATGATCTGTTCATAACAAAAGGTCTCTTGGGTCAGTAATGTCAATAGAGCATTCGAACACATCCCAGTTAGAAGAAAAAAAAAAAAACACCCTCTGTTATTGTCAATAAGCTATGATGAATTAAACATGCTCTCCTGAGGTCTTTTTCCAAACAAGGTTTCTGAGAATAGTAAATAAATCAACAAAACTTTACAGAGAGGATCATTTATGAGAATGACCAAATCTGAATCACAGAGATAAACATTCTCTTTGACAGTTTCACCGGGAATTCAAGGTCATTTCAAGACAAGCCAGTTGGCAGACGTTCCTAAAACAATAACAGTTTACGAAAAGATTTCTCTGAATCAGTCACAACAGAGGAACACTGATCATCACTCCAGACACGCCTCTGTCACATGACTGCCTCCTCTCATCTGTATTCCAGTTTCAAGGACTTTATGTGAAGTCACGGTTTGTTTCTAAACCCAACAACCGCAATATTCATGCAGAGCATGCACAAATAATTTCTGACTTTTTTTCTTTTTCAATCATACTTTTGAGAATTGTTGCCTCTTTTTTTGAGCAAAACAATCTGTATGTACATTTCTAAATCGAACAATGGTTCTCAACCTTTTTTGGCCCAGCATTGTGAAATATAGGAACATTTATGAAATTGTGTTTGCATAAAAGGGTGTTTTAAACTGCTCAAAAACTACAGTAAAACCAGCAGCCAGATTATTTCTACATCTGTGTTATTAGTTTGTAGGGTTCTTCTAACAGACAGTCCATTTCTGATGCTCTTTTCTAATAATTTATAGTTAAAATGTTCTTTCCCCCCTTTGAATCTCCTCTTCTTATTCACCAGTTCCAGATGTGGCTTTTTCTTTGTAACTCAGCACAAAAGTCTAGCATCCCAGATGAAACTGCTGCCTTGCATATACTTTTCAATGAAGCTGCCAGCTGAGAACCTGTAAGGTATCGCTTTCTAAAACTAGAGACTCTAATGTGTTTGTCCTCTTGTTATTTGCGCATCTGAACCATCCACATACATTTCTGTCTGGGTTAAATCCTGTTTGCTGCTTGTTTAAAACATCAGTATGTACACTCATAGAATAGACTTAATTTCTTGGAAACTTTTAAAACCAGATTCAAACTTTGAAAAACCCAATTAAGTTTGAAACTGGGTGTTCGCTGACTGAACACAGATCTTGTATTACAATTTCCACACTTTTTAAGTAACAGTACTATAGAATCAAATAGCTCCTATTTTAGCACCAGACAAGACAGTCTGTAAAAGTGTGGATGAGTTATCTAATCCACAAGCAGCAGACTTCAAATCCCATTTTAAATCACACTGACCATAATCTCAGTATCTCTGTAGTTAGATTACCTTCTCAGTGGGGCATCTGGGCACACTGGCATTCACACGCTCAACTGTGCATCATGCTTTGAGTGACAATATTTAGTGTGTCATAGGATAAATTTCATTCACCCAAGTGTTTAGTAATCATGTTCATTTAGGTTAGTTAATCTATTTAATCACTGTGTGATATTTAGTACTTTGTGAACTGTAAACGTATAAACAATTGGAATGCGTAAAAAACAGTTAATGTAGTTCATCAGTATTACCCAATATTTTATTGTGTAAATATAATGGTTACAAAAGATGACTAATTAAATGTAATTTGGTGTGTCATGCGGTAAAAACCAATACATGCAAACCAATTAAAAATGTTTTCAGTTACCAGTAGCTTTGTAGAAATTCACAGTCGGCAATGATTGATTTATTGCACAAGCAAAAGTTCACATTCATACTTCATACATGGGAACAGTGAAAAGTGAATAGCACTGTGCTGGTCATGTGATCTCAAATGGCAGCCTCCATAAACAGACCTGCTTATTCTAATATTAAACAACTTTTATTAGACTACTGATATGACAGCACTGTTAAATAAAAAGAATACTATTAGGAATCATTTTGTTCATTTAAATAAAGCTAAAATAAAATAAAATATAAAATACAAATGTTAAATGAAAAACATAAGCTTAAACAGCTGAAATGAAACTTTGATTTGTTGCCTTGGGAACTAAAATAAAAGACGTTTATGTGGAAGTAATAAAGTTAATAATCTAAAACTCAAATAAAAATAAATTTAAGTTGTTTTTTAAAAAAAAATAAAAACTTATAAAGGAGAAAAAAGTATACCAAAAATTTTAAAATTAAAATGAAAAATAAAAGCCAATTTAAAATATTAATAAATATTATAAAAGTATATAAATTATACTAAAATAACACTGCACAATTCTTCATCTCATGTGACCCCTTTTGAACACTTTAGTATTTCATTTCTTGGTATAAAATAGTTTAGATAGGAAAAACTTTTATTGTAACAAATATTTATGAAAACATTTATGACATTGAACAATGTATCCAGGCATACAGATTAGTGTTGTGTGATATGGTCATTTTTCAAATCGTCATATCGTTAGCCCGTGAGATCGACGATACATGATATTATCGTGCATGAGTGGAGCAAGAGAGAGACTCTCTGTACTTGCCATAGCATAACTATTTGGTGTTTTAAACTGCACAGGTGCGCGAGATTGAGACTATGGAATCACCAATAATCAAAAAATATACTTTCAAACATGCTGATAAACTAATGTGAAATATAAAAATACTATATTTAAAACAGCTAGTTCATATATAGTTGGATACAACTGTCATACCGCGCATCCTGTGACAAATTTGCAGCATTTGCGCATGGAAGTTATCAGTCTAAATGTTCTGCAAAATCAGTCAATGGTGGAAATCAACAGCAGTTTAACACTAAATATTGGACATAAACGAACACTGTAAATAGAAAGTATTTAAAACAGGTAAGTTCATATATTTGGAGTAAAGTTAAATTGAATGGATGCATAAGTCATACAGTGCTCCGGACCGTGTGCCCCATGACGAGCCCAAAGCAACCCCAACAGAAACGAATGAGATGCATTTTAACATAACTGTGGCATTAAACTCAGTTAGTGAGGGCTCGTTTAAAATATTGCACATATATAGGCCATTCAGATTACTTGTTAAAGTGCAAATGAAATGCCTTATTTCTGCAGACGATGTAGGCTACGTCTGTTTGTGCTTGGAGACTCCTTCACCGGCTCTAATTCTCATTTGCGCACGTGTGTTTGAAATGTGGTGCTGAAGTGAAATAGCATTTTTATTTTAAACTTAAAGGATTAGTTCACCTCAAAATTAAAATTCCCTAATAATTTACTCACCCCAATGCCATCCAAGATATCCATGTCTTTCTTTCTTCAGTGGAAAAGAAATTAAGTTTTTTGAGGAAACAATAGCAACCTATTTAGTTGGTTGCCATTGAAGTCCATTATATGAAGAAAAAATCCTGAAATGTTTTCCTCAAAAAAAAAAAAAAAATTATTTAAAATTTAATTTATTTTTTCACTGAAGAAAGAAAGACATGGATATCTTGGATGGCATTGGGGTGAGTAAATTATTAGGGAATTTTCATTTTGAGGTGAACTAAAACTTTAACCTTCCTCTGATTCATCGGTGTGATTGGCAAAGGACAAAAAAGCTGGAAAATATCCACCTTTTTCCTGACGTGAAAATGGGCGTTTGTAAATTCTATGGGTCTAGCTGCCGGTCTCATTTGCGTCTAGCTATTTTTAGATGTACAAAACAGTTTGTTTTGCTGCTTGATATTGACAATTGATGTGTCCTATCATATTATTTTAATCTGTTATCTTAATTAAGAACACACTGGTTTGTACTGCAAACAGTTTTACCGTTTCCTGCACGTGGTTATTCTCCACGTTATTTACCTATAGGGGCTAATGAAACGGAAGTCTCACCCATAGGCTTACTTCCGCGTTGAGGAAAAAGGTGGATAAGGCGCACCTATCATGAGGCGGCGACAGCACGTGTGATTATCCCGGTAGTTAGGACATTGCACAAGATTTGTGTCAATACAGAAAACATTTCATCACTGGATAGGTTTTGTTCGTTTATTTAAAGTGTGGTTTATGTCAGCTGAATGTGCGGCACGCTTTTCAGAGAAGATAAGGCAACGTTATTTTAGTACAATTCACACCCAGCGGTAATTCAGGGGAAAAAATCTCTGAATGCTTCACGTGAAACCTATCATCATGTCAATTCTCAATTGATTTTGATGGTAATATCAATTTTGTTTAATATGCGCGAGGGAGGGAGAGCTAGACAGTTTGAAGACTGTGAGAGTGCGCGCGCGAGGCCGGAGAAGGGTCTCTCTCTCTCTCTCTCTCTCTCTGCTCGTTCTCTCAGTAACATGCGCGGGCACAGCAGTCAGTCATCTTATCTACATCACTCACCGATCAAATAAAGCTTTACCACTCCACGCCGGTTCTGTTACTGAAGAATCCAACACGAGACAACGATATGGCGCAATCACACTGTTACATGATTGGCTGGTAGCGTGTCACTCCCTACATTGCTAGGTTACCAGAGAGCGAGTGCCTTTGTTCATGCAACCAAACTTTCTTCGCAACCTCTTGTTTCTTCCGACGAAGAAAAAAAAATATATCGAACGTTTTATCGAACGCATTTTTTATTGATATCGATTACATGTCTATCGCGATACATATCGTTATCGTTTTATCGCCCAGCCCTAACGATACTATCGTCTATCGGCACAACCCTAATACAGATGGCCTTGTTCCACCATAAATGTAATGTTTTCTATTTGTCCAGTGCCTTGGTCATGCCAAACTAAACAATCTATCTCCAGCTCATGCATATTAGTTTCAAATGAAGTCAGAGTATGCAAAACAGGCACTGCCTACATACTTCCTATTTCCTCATTCAAACTCTTAATTTGTTTAGGCCTTTTTTCAGACATGCAATCTCTTTTAAAAAGCACACTGTTAAAAGCCACACATCACCATAATGGTACAGATCGAGTCACGTGGTGTGCCGGGCTCAGGGTCGTTCTGGTCACAACCCAGTGATCTGCCTCTGGCTGACTTGATATCTGACAAATTTTTCTTGCAATTATGAAGAATTATGACAATGACACCCACCACGACAGGTTTTTAAAGCAACATGAGGGTGAGGGTTACGTTATGTAACAGTATGTTATCACTGCAGCTGAATAAACAGAAGATTTTACTGCTTTCATTGATTCAGTGTGACTAATAAACACACGACTATGACAATATATGGTTTATTGGAGTTCTTCTTATAATTTTCTTTATAAAAAAGTATATAATAATGCAATGCCGTTATCACCGCTTAGAATACAATGTAAAGCCTGTGTTATACTTTCCACATGAGCGATCTGGATGCATTCACGGACAGTGCGGACGCGGACTACTTGTATTTATACTACCGATTTTTTTGCGTAGCTGGTCAGAGAACTACGGCTCTTTGTAGTAATTGCTGCTCCATGTGAAAGCAGATGATGGAGATTTACTACTGATTACAGAACCAGTTTTACTGACAAGATACACCAAGCCTTGTCTGATACTAAAAATCTGTGTTTTACTATATATTGTTTAGTACCTAAAAACTGATCTGCTTAAAATTTTTGTTGAAACCAATTATACTTTTTCAGATTTATTATTATTATTTTTTTATATATTGAAAGCTCAAAATAACTGTATTTATTTGGATCACAAAGTTTTGAACTGTACAAGAGCAATGAGATTCACACCTCTTCACACTGCCCACCCATGCCCCACCTTCTACTGTGGTCCGGCAATAATTTGTCATCTGCTCTCTGTTTGCTAATTCTGACTCACCACCCAAAGAAATTATCCACTACAGGCACAGGAAAATACAGGAAAATGTATGCACAGCATTATCACAGCTACAAATAGTAAACTATTTTTGTCCACTTGAGTGTTTAGTTTCTCTTGATTTAAAAATCCAAACATCACATTGCGAAACATTCCTTAATTATTTAGTGATTACTCTAATCCAACTGAATAGCCTGTGAGTAGTTACATGTCTATTTAATAATGTCAACCACTTATCCCTGATTGCCTAATCGGACCACATTCATTTCACCGTTGAAAATATGAAACCGTGACTCAATCCTTGGTTTTGATGTCACCATACACAACCCCCATTTTATTTCGCATCTACAATAAACATTACTCCAGTAAAAAAATGCACATGCCAAAAAATTCCATTGCTGAGAGACAAGAAGTGGGTTTAATCTTAGCTTCGATACAAACTGAGCTTTAAATTCATAACTCTACTACAACTACTGTGAATTGTCAATAGATATTCAAGTCACCTTAACGTAGAATCCGAGTCACCTTCTATCACATGGCAAACCTGCAGTAATGACTCTGTCTGACAGATAAACACAGGCAGTTTTTCTCCCTAGATAACATTGTTTGTTTAGCAGTTACGCTGTAATGCGACCAAACGCACTTAGTGTTTTCCAGATAGGCCAAACTGAGACAAAGAGGAAAGTGTTTGGCACACAAAGAAGTGGACTGACCAGCCTGCTCCTCTTCAACTGCAATGAGCCAATGTAATCAGGGGTTAAAGCCAAAAAAAAAAAAAATAATATCCTGAGCTTTACGTTTTTTCCAGGGCTTGGGGGTTGCGGGGGCAGACACATACTCAGGGTTATTTGGCAAACAAAAAAAGAAAATGTTTTTCCTTGAAACTAATTAATAACATATCTGCCATTGCCATTAGCTCTTGACAGGCTCAGACTACAGATTATGGTGGTACATTTGAAACAGCAATACCAAGAAAGGTTACTCACTACAGTATGGTGCAAACACAACATTTAGGATGCTTTTGATATCAAGTTTTGCTGGTTAGCTTTGTCCTTGACAGGGCACAAGATGACCTACAATCTAAAACATGAAATTTTCGGAAATTGATTTGTTCAAAGGAAATAACGGTAAATTAAATACTAGGAAATTAATATAAAATAGGAAATATACAAAAACAGTCTACTACGGAAAACAATAGTTCAGTTCAAATAACAACAACAAAAACATTAAAATTATCCAAGAACTGATAACTTAAACAGGGTTTGTACAGATACTGCAAAATAAAATTCCAGGACTTTCAAGGACTTGCACTACTTTTTTGGTTTTCAAGGACTAAAATCAGTCACATTTATTAATCAATATTGTTATTATCTTTCAAATTCTAATTAATAAACTAATAAAACAAAATGGTACAAATAAAGTGCAGCACATGCAAATAATGCAATGACTGTGGCAAAGTTAACATTTAAAAGAATACTATGGCAAAGTTATCGCTTTCCTTATTCAAACTGATTTTTTTTTTCATGAATATATGATTGACCTGAAGACTGAAAGCTATGTCATACACTTAAAAAATTATGAGCTTCATCACGTTCATAGACACTAGGGGTGTGACAATATACTTAGCTCACAAGGTGAGACAAAATGCAAATACTTGGTTCATTAGAACGAGACAATGTTTTAATACTTAAGCAATTTTCAAATTACAAAATATTTGTCTTTTAATCACAAAAAGTAAAACAATGCAGTTGTATTTTTAAATGTTTTATCTAAACTAGTGCTTAACTAATGATTATTTTGCTAATCAAGTAATCTGATATTTTTTAAGATTACAAATCAGTGACAGCGCTACACTGGGACTAGGGGGGGCTATAGCACCGTCAGAATTTTTAATAGCCACGGTTTGAAGTTTAAGTCTAACTAATTTAAAGTCCCAATTTTCCTTTTGTTTCCTCTAAGAATGAATGAAATTACAGAATTTTAAGAAAAACGCAACAACAATTGGGTGATCTGATTATGAACAATAAACACAAACTGTGCAGCAAGTAGTAAAAACAATTGCACAAATTGTATTCTGCAACAATACAAACAGTGCAAATGATTCACAAACTACACACAAAATGAGTGAGAAATATTCAGAGTGCAGCAGAAAAAACAGTGCAAATTAACTTTACAACTATACAAGAATTATTTATTTAATATACATATATATATATATATATATATATATATATATATATATATATATATATATATATATATATATAATTATATATATATATACATACAATATATACATATATATATATACATACATACATATATATATACATACATACATATATATACAAAATATATACATACATACATATATACATACATATACATATATATACATATATACATATATATATATATATATATATATGTATATATATATATATATATATATATATATATATATATTTATATATATATATATATATATATAATATAAATAACCGATCCGCTGGCTGTAATCTGCTTCAGAATTGATTCTACCAGGACATCGCCTAGCGACGGGAAGACATAAATTCTAGTGCTTTATCAGATATGCACCACTGTTTCATCCTTGTTTTCGGTTTGTTTTATGTCAAAGTACTCTGTCGTGTGTTTTTCATGCAAATGTGTTATTTTGTGTTTGTTTTCATGCACACAAGACAGACTTTACTTTCACTTTGCGTTTGTTTATATTTCCAAAGAAATATGCTAAATAGTGGTTCAAAAGACCAAAACCTATGTTTATTGGTTGAATATGGGACAGTTTGAACCAATATGGGCATGGGGGTGGGACTAAGCATCAACAATTGTTCCTCTGTGGCTCAGAGGAACTAAATGCATTGGTTTCTTCTGACGAATCAATGTTGTCAAAATGTGATGACGTAATCACATCCAATATGGAGCCAATATCCAAATGGGAGAAATAGGATATCTCCGAAACCTGGAGAATCTCTGCTTTATGCCACTTTATAAAGCATTAAGATAGGATGTTGTTCAAAAGTTATTAAACATTTAAGAACAACAGTTATTTTTAGCCGTGGGCGGCTCTATCGATCTTTGGAGGTTAATTTGATTATATTAATATATAAAGTAATGATGAGGCAATAATAATTGGCCTCTAATAAAGTATCAAAACCAAGTACGTGATTTTATTGAACAACACTGTTAAATACACAATGTAATATGCCTATATTATAACAAATACCTGCAGAGGGCGCCAACGGCCTGGTGATGTTTCATGTGATTCAATGATGTTTAAATCCATTTAATTTTAATATGTGGCCAAATTCAAGGTCAGAAACTTTTATTTTAAAATTGCGATGTACAATAAATCGCATATTTAGAAATATGTTGTCGTATTCTCCTGTGTTGACATAGGTTTAGATGATTTACATTACAAATCAAGTGAGTTTTCCCAGATGAACATTAAGCAACCCAAACTCACCGCATATACAGAGGAAGAGTTTAGCCCCTTTCACACACACAGTCTTCACTGGTAAATTACCATTAAGAGATCATGTGTGAACAGGACCTTTTCAAAAATCCCAGTTAATTCGTTCTGGCAATAGTATCGTTCTTGTGGAAATGACGTGATTACTCTAAGCTGTTTACAAAGCTCTCCTGCTTTTTTAAGAGCTTTTCTATGTAAATATGATGCTAGATGAAAATCTTTGACCATTGCGCCTCGCAGCTTTTTCAATGTGTCACGCTCGAGACCCAGGCTTCTTTTCCATTCATCAGCTAATGCACGTCTCCTGTTTATAAGAGCAAAAACTTCTGATGGGCAGGTATTGTTAGTTTGACTGAGAGTGAAAGCTGTGTTCCTCTCATACATTGGTAGGCGAACTCATGAACTCAAACGTGATATTAAAAAGTGTTTTTAAATGTAGGACAACTTTTTTTTCCAGCAGCCAAACACCGCACGCCGGAGATCCGGCACGGTGCTGGAGAACTTTAAGCCCTGTGTAATGCTTGTTTAACAGAAAAAATACTGTGCATTTCATAATGCATATTTTTCTATATAGACAAGATAAAATCAAACCTGAAACAAACTAATTTATCTCCACCAAGATTAAGTGTTGCTGTAAACATATGCATACATTGCTTTCAATGTGAATTCTCACATTCGGAAAAGAGCAGAAGTCCTGAGAAAACTGATAACAATCAGACCACATGAATCAGGACCAAATCACTTCATTTGCATCACAGAGTCAACATGTGCTCTCTACCCGCAGTGTCCACTGGCTGAGAACCTCACTTCCAGCCCGCATGCAAATCTACTGCATCAAATAGAAACTTTAGAGAGGGTTGTTTAGTGAAAACAATGTCTGCTTACTTTAATGTTCAGTAGGTAGAAACGTCAGTAGAAACAGGAAGGATAGCTGGGTACAGAATAGTTCTGCCCCCTAATAGTCGACGAGAACAGGCTTGGTCGACCAAAATTTTATTAGTTGCTTATTTGCAGAAAAAAAAATTCCACAGGAAGTTGTGTGGTCACGCAGTCCGTGACGGACAGATCGTTAACGGCTGGTCTTTGTGGAAATATAGTAACTTACATCCAAACTTTCGCCTATCATTCATCAACCCCAAATATGACTTATCAGCTGAAATATGAAATTAGTAGTTAATGTTAACCTAGAAAAATGTGCGCTGTTCAAGTGTCTGTGAGTGTCGAAGCTGAACAGTATCGCACTCACAGCATGACAGATGGAGGCGCTGGTGTGCTCACTTGCTCTTATATACTCTGTCATTTTGCTCATACAGATAAAAGTAATACATCTTTTGAATCTGTAAAGCCTCTACGTTTATTTGTGTGCACTCACAATAACAGCAAAACATTGTGCTTTTGTGAAATAATGAAAGCAAACAGGATGCACTTTCTGCCGTCTCTGCCTCTGTGAACTTGAGCGCGAAACTCGTGCATAGAGCTGCACGATTAACACAGAGAGAGCAGTTACCATGTTTGGTTAAGAAACATCCTCACAAACTGTCTTTTCAACTACACAGTATTATTTCTGTCTTACAGTCATTTATTTTTTCCCAGAAATACTGGGATAAAGTTTATAATTCAGATATAAACATTGATGTCTAAATGGCAGCGATCAAAATAGAGTAAATCCCCTTTTGAAAGTAACTGCGCTTCAAATAACATTTGTCGATTGCATTGTTTTGGCCCTAGGTGGTGACAAGTGACTTACTTAATTATTCGTTTAAAAGAATCGTTCAAAAACGCTGATTCATCCAGTAATGAAACAAGTGAAGTGTTTCCCCTGAAATGCTGATCTTTCTATTCATCAAAGAATCGTGAAATTCATGAACTAAAGTGTTTTAAATGATGATAATGATAATAGTAATTATAATAAAAAAATGTTTCTTGAGCAGCAAATCAGCATATAAGAATGATTTCTGAAGGATGTTTGACTCTGAAGACTGGAGTAATGATGCTGAAAATTCAACTTTGATCACAGGAATAAATTACATTTTAAAATATATTCCAATAGAAAGCAGTTATTTTAAACTGTAAAAGTCTTTCACAATATTACTACTTTTGCTGTATTTTGAATAAAATAAATGTAGGCTTGGTGAGCAGAAGATAATTATTTAAAAAAACATAAAAATTCTTAGTTAAATTTTGGACTGGTGGTGTATATTAAAATGTTTAATAATTCATTCAAATTAATTAGACACTTTTAAATAGACACTGCAGCAATAATATTTTGTCACACATTATTTTATTTAGTTCAGAATCGTGGGAGAATCGTGATCTCTATTTGAGACCAAAAAAATTGTGATTCTCAATTTATCTAGAATCGTGCAGCTCTACTCTTGTATACTTGTCTTACAGACAAGAAAAATATATCTATAGAGAGTGAAATGCCTACTTTTAAATGAAACAATTCAAAACAAAAAAATATATATATATATATTCTTAATCTTACTGTATTCCCTGACGCATTCATCATCATTACTTCTGCCAGTGTGTGGTGGCCAACTTTATGCATGCGCTCGAGCACTTATAAGGCTATGTAGCAACCATCTACGGACACCTTGGCAATTGAATCGCCATTGGCTAGTAAATTTTTTAGTTTACTCACCAGGCTGAAATACTATACTATACTATACTAAATACATATATATATATACATATACATATATATATATATATATATACACACACACACACACACACACACACACACACACACACACACACACACACACATATACACACACAGGTGCATCTCAATAAATTAGAATGTCGTGGAAAAGTTCATTTATTTCAGTAATTCAACTCAAATTTTGAAACTTCTGTATTAAATTCAGTGCACACAGACTGAAGTAGTTTAAGTCTTTGGTTCTTTTAATTGTGATGATTTTTGGCTCACATTTAACAAAAACCCACCAATTCACTATCTCAACAAAATTAGAATATGGTGACATGCCAATCAGCTAATCAACTCAAAACACCTGCAAAGGTTTCCTGAGCCTTCAGAATGGTCTCTTAGTTTGGTTCACTAGGCTACACAATCATGGAGAAGACAGCTGATCTGACAGTTGTCCAGAAGACAATCATTGACACCCTTCACAAGGAGGGTAAGCCACAAACATTCATTGCCAAAGAAGCTGGCTGTTCACGGAGTGCTGTAATCAAGCATGTTAAAAGAAAGTTGAGTGGAAGGGAAAAGTGTGGAAGAAAAAGATGCACAACCAACCGAGAGAACCGCAGCTTCACAAGGAATGGACTGAGGCTGGGGTCAAGGCATCAAATGAACATACTTTCCATAAGGCCAACAATTCACAAAAAATGTTTTTTTTTTTTTTTTTTTTTTATTGGTCTTATGAAGTATTCTTTTTTGTTGAGATAGTAAATTGGTGGGTTAAATAATGAATTAAATGTAGCCAAAATCATCAAAATTAAAAGAACCAAAGACTTAAACTACTTCAGTCTGTGTGCGCTGAATTTATTTAATACACGAGTTTCACAATTTGAGTTGAATTACTGAAATAAATGAACTTTTCCACGACATTCTAATTTATTGAGATGCACCTGTATATATCTTCTTCAGTCTGTGTGCGCTGAATCACACAAACATGTATGTATATGTATATATATATGTATGTATATGTATGTATATTATATATATATATATATATATATATATATATATATATATATATGTATATATATATATATATATATGTATATATATATATATATATATGTATATGTATATATATATGTATATATATATATATATATATATATATATATATATATATATATATATATATATATAATATATATATGTTTTTATAATGTTTGTAAAAGTACAACCATGTATGAATGCATATTGGTCATTTTAATTGAACTTAGGACTGATGCTGGTGCTTTTTTTGGTCATTCAGTGTTCTATGTTTTTTTTTTTTTTGTTTGTGTAAGTACATGTATGAATACTAATAAGAAATATAAAAAAATGCACTAGGATTAATGAGCTGCTGGTGCATGAATTTTTTGGTCGTTTCAGTGTTCGCTGAAATAAAAAAAATACTGATAAGATATAATTAGATAATAATAATTATGAAGAATTATGGAACTACATTATTTTATTTGAACAAAGAATATCGTTTACATACTGCATGTTATGTAAGACTCTCTCGAACTACACTGCGCATAAAGGAAGGCAAGCGACGGCACTATAGGATGGTACACCAAAAACACAACACTGCACTGTGCATGGGTTCATGACTATATCACAATCTTGACGGAGAGGGAAACTCTGAAGTGTGCGTTCGGCTCGAACTGTGCTAAACTTATCGCTAAAATCCAAGAAGAATTTATTAAATCAGACATCAACAGATTTAGTTGGGATTATGATAGAGGGAGCGTACAGCATTTAATCAATTAGCAGATTATCCAAAGGCGACTTACAAATGAGAACAGTAGAAACAATCAGATCAACCAATTAGATTGCCGATTGCACATTAGTTCTGCCCACTACCGAAGAAAGCGGCAGTTATTAAAAGCTGAAGAATTCCAATGGAACTACATTATTTTGACAGCAATTTGTTGTTTACATGTAGATGTGTCTGTTGTGTATGTTATGTAATGTTACTCTATGTATGACTCTATATTGTTTACATGTAGCTGTTTCTATTCTGATTTTTGTGTAAGAGTCTATGGCTCACTATTGTTTTTGGCGTGTCACCAAAAACACAAACACAGGTGCACTGTGCATCCATTGAGATGAACTGAAAAATATCACAGATCGCTTGACGGAGAGGGAAACTCTGAAGTGCTCTGTGTTCGGCGGTGCATCCATTGAGATGAACCTGTAGCAATATGGTCTGTGCTTAAAACTGATATCACAACTCCTAGCTTCCAACTCACACAGCTGGCGAGAAAAAATCCCAGAATTTATTAGTAATTGCTGAAGGCTCAATAATTCCACATCATGTTAGTCACCCAGAGTGAAATGCGAGCAACTACCGTCGGGTCATCTTTGGAGTTGCATAGTTGAGTGCAAGTGAGTTTATGCTCGCAATGTAATGACGTCATGTAGATGGAAGATGTGTAGGCAATTCAAGTCTCATTAGCATGATTTAAATGGTTTATTACTAAACATGTGATAACGACTACTAGCCGACCAGAAAAATCTTTAGTCGAGGGCAGCCCTAGAATATACACTATTTGACGTTTCAATTAGAAAAATAATATATGCCATGTTACTGGAGCTAAAAAATACTTAATGTTCACTGACTACAAATGTGACTGAAACCCTTAACATTCACTTTCCACAGACTGTACCATGTTCTAAATACTGTATTTAGAAACTGAATGATTACCAATTTAATTTTTCATACAAATTCAATGAAGTTATAAAAAAAAAAGAAGTTATACCATGTAATGAATAGTACACATTTAAGATTCTAGGTCAATAATTAAATCATTTATGACAAACAAAAATAAAAAAAACATTAAGTAATACTTCCAGCATATACTTTCAGTATACAGCTGTAATGAAAAGTAAAATTGAATTGAATTGAACGGAATAATTTTTATTTTAGCTTTCTATTCCTCTTCCTCACAGTGTTTGCTTGTACAGTAAGTGCTAGAAAGCGATCTGGCAGAACTGGACCATCAAGCATTCAACGGCTCCCTCAGCGTCATATGAACTAGTGATGCAAACAACACCAATCCCCATCGGCTACACTCAATCAATACCTATTTATTCATTGGTGTTTCTTCCTAACAGGGCAATGCAATATTGATGGGAACACAAATAATCCTGCTCAAAATATTCAATCCATCTTTTAACATGTAACAAAAACAACAACAAGCAACCACAAATGTCTTTCCACTGACATGAAGAAATGTCAAAGACCCTGTTTACACCTGCCATTAACATCCACTTTTGACAATCTGAACTGAATGCCAGTGTAAGCAGGGTCCAAAATGTTTTGCTAGCTAGATCCTTTTATTGTGACCTCATTCAGTGGTAGTATGCATGTAAACATCACTGTGGTATAAACGCTATTCCACCCTGATCACCTGCCAGTCAATCACTGTGCTGAAACAAAGACCTTGTCAGATGGCTTTAAAATGTTCAGTTAATATAGCGGCTTGACTAAAATAAATGAGCATTCTGCTCAAAATGTCCCATCTGCAGTGAGATTAAAATTTGGAAGTATATTTGCAAGCACCAGTCTGTCTGTGCTTGAGTATCAACGTGCAATAACACACTGACGTAGAGAGTGATGTATGCATGATGAGGTCACAAAATCAGGGAACCTCCCCTCAAAACCTATACAGTCTCTGATACGTATTAGGTGAAAGTAGCTTGACCACTTAAAATCAGATTCCACAGATAGGTCTTGATCTCAGGTGTAAATCGGCCCAAAAGTGCGGTTGAGTATCAATTACCTTTTCACCATCAGGCTGAGAGTCTTGTGGGAGCTTTTGATAAGGCAGATGGCCTCTTGTCTGTAGCCGTTGAGAGAAATGTTGTTGACGTTGACAAGTTCATCTCCAGCCTGCAGTCTCGCGGTCGCGGCCTTGCTGCCCTCTTCCACCTGTGACACGACAATACACTCAATCAAATCTCTCTCGTTTCACGACCATACATCACCTACAGATGAACTGACCTGTACCAATAGCTCTGCCTTTGTTGAGAGACTGAAACTAAACAAACTATGACAATATCTGTACAAGCATTCACCTTTTGTAAATGACCTAGCCACTGTCAGGTAATGCAGTGCGTTTACATTATATTATATTAAGCAATATTTTTTGGGATTGGGATAATTTGAGAATATTTTGCTGAGCGTGTTTTTGTGCTAGCCTATTGGGGACTTCCTCAGTCTTTTCATTCATTACTCAATTCATTAAAAACATCTGATTCATTCAGAAACGAAGCAAGAGACTGTCTTCATGATTGAATCATTCACTCAAATGATTTGTTCAAAAATGCAAATTCATTCATTAATGAAGCACAGCTTTGTGTTGCAATGACTCTACTCCGTTTTTTATTTGAAACTATTTTTATTGGCATTCTAACTGCATTCTGCAGTCAATGCATGGACTCTCAAGGCATGTTTTGTTTGGTTTTTGCAACACGAGTGACATCTCACACATCATTAATACAACAATGCACACCTCTCCTAGACACTTCTATGATAAGAAGTGTACATATACTGAATTACTGACTGTATGAAAGAAACCAATCTGATTTTATCATGTGCAAAAGGACAGTGTGGACAATCAGTCCTAAAGATCCGATTTAAAAATCAAGTGTGAGCAAAGTCTTAGAGCATTTCCTAAAGAACTGCACACAGTCAAATGCCAAATACATTATTTGTTGTGTTCTACCCTTAAATGACCACATGAGAAAGGCATGTTCACCTTCTAAATCAGCACAGGGGGGCAAGTCATAAGCTTTCCACATCAACACTTTACTTCCAGAACCGAGCTAAAGCGAGTTAATCATAAATATTCTGTCATAAAGAGCAGATTTCAGGGAACATGTAGCCAAATAGGGTGTTTGGTCTAAACTAAAGTAAATTCCTGACATGATATGTAATACTGCTCTATCTTCCACTAAGCCAGTTACCTGCTATTTGAGCCTAAGTTGTTCATTATTTACTTTGCAGGTATGTCTATTACTCATCAAACATGATTCTCTCTGGGGAGATAATATTCATACACAGGCTTGTACTTTTATCATTATATGTTGCTATTAGTAACATACCATAACATTTTTAGAAGGTCAACTTTAAGCTCAAATAGACAACAAACCTTGAGAGATTATTCTTGCTTGCTTTATCACCAGCTGTGGTAAGATTCAAGAACAAATCGGCCCTATAATAAACTTATCTTACTGCGTATACGTGCTCAGTCAAGAATGCACAAATGTGCCTATTTTAGTTATTCCTTTGTTGCATGCGGTCTTCCCTCCATTTATTATTTTAAAAGCAGCAGGACTCTGTGACATCCTGACCCGAGAGCCCCCCTCGGAGTTTATATAAAAAAGGGAAAACTTTAAGCATGCTGAAATAAGAAGCACTTAGAATAACCTCAAATGTTAATGTTAAACAGGCATGCATTCCGCACGATACTGAGAGAATAAATGACTTAGAACAATGGAAATGTTCACTAGAGGTATCAGACCCACACAAACATAGCAAACACAGTCGGAGTATCAGGGATACGGGTGGGGGTGTCATTTAATGGGAATGTGAGGTAAAGGCAGAGATGAGAGTGAAAAAAAGTTCTTCTCTGTATCATGCATATGCGTGACCTCAAAACGCATCTGCAGAGTCCAAGTTGAGACTGAGTCTGAGCTCAAGACAAGACCATGACAAAGAAAATACGGTCTTTGACTCAGACTTGAGTACGGTTTCAAGTACTACAACATTGACTACCAAATTCACACGTCATTTACATGGTACTTCAAGGTTTGTCAACGAACACAATGGTATTACCATAGTACAAAAAAATCAGGATATAAATCTATTGGATTCACTGTTTGTGCATTCAAAAATCATTTTAGTAAATACAGAACTATTTCAATTAACAATTCTATTTAACTGGATTTCGATTCCATTCAAAAGCCATATTTGCAAATTCAGAACCATTTTATTCTATTTCATTAACAACTCTATTTTGTAACATTACAACACATTTATAAAATACTTCCCACTATTTCTTAGACAAGAATTGAAAAAGAGAAACTAATTCAGACATCAGTGTCTATGAATCAGCATGATCTGATCATTTGAAATTGATATTTATCACAAATTCACAATATTCATTTCATATCATTAATGGGTAAGGCAATGCATTCCACACATTTGTTGGACCTCAAGAATACAACGTAAGCAAATTAATATATAATAATTAATTTACAACATTGTTTCTGTTTATTTAATATCAAAGAAAGTGGTGCACAACGGTATTTATACACGGTGTACATTAAAACATGGATGAAAATATCTTGATTGTATGGCATTCCTTAACAATAATGATAATAATTTGAGTACTGGACCATCAAAGTATATTTTCCAGTACAATAGTAACATTTTTGTCATAATTTAAACCAATAATTAATAAATAATAAAAGTTAAACCAAACTTTTATTTTGGTGGACTGTTGTGCAGACCTCATATAGTAAGACAGCAGGATGAACTGCGTCACTCATTCATACAGACACACAGAAATCTTTAGCAACATCTAGATGTAGGCTAAATATAGGAAATTACTCAAGATTACCAATATTGTGGACACATTTTTTTTCCCCATAAATATTTTCCTGCTAAAAATGTATTGTCCATCCCTACTCTATGGTATTTATGTAAGTGCATGTGTAATACCATGGCTTTTTCCAACATGTATCATAACCTTAGTACCAACTTGGAGTATTATTTAAATACCATGGTAATGGCACCATGGCTCACTGTGTCATGTGCTAATGGCATCACTACAGCCTCAACAACCAGGTGGTATTTTTCTAAGGAATATTTCAAAAGCTTGAAATGTTCCATGACCTTGCAGTCTCAGCGTGGGGTCTTGAGCACGGGGTGGGTGAGTGGTGGATGTGGCTCAGAAGAATGTGGGAGTTCTGCTGACTGGTATCCTTTGCTCTATGCTGACAGAGCACTGAGCTTTTCAGCTACTTTACAGCCTATCCTACTGTGCTCAACACACACACACACGCTCTCTCTCAAACACACACACACACACACACACACACACACACACACACACAATACTCAAAGTACAAATATTCTTCCAAGAGACATCACCTCTCCACAATGGTGCCATTGTCAAATCTTGACAATGACGGTACATACAATACACACCGGGAGCTATAACAGGACTCTGCCTGCACAGAACAATAATATGACTAAGGTTTTTTTCTTTCTTTTTTTTTTCCAACTGAACTTGATCATACACTAAAGAATCTGAGTCGACTCCAGCTACAACAAAAGTGCTGAACTGTAAAGATTAAACTCTTTTGGATGAACACTGTATCTTAGCAAAAACAAAAGAGCACAAGCTCCTTGTAGCTTTGCATCAGAAATGCATCTAAATTCCTGCCCCTCCAGGCAACAAAATAAAGACTGAAAACAGGATTTCAAAAAAGAAAAAGAAAGATAGTTTGCTGCAATTACATTGCATATATCGAGAGGCCTACATCCAGACTCTTAAAGAGTGTTACTGAGTGTGTTTCAGGAGAATGGACAACCCTTGTATGTTCAAAATATCAAGAGAATCATATATATTGGGGATGCACAATGTAATATATATAATATTTCTTAATTTATTTGTATTGTTATACTGAATATATCATCTGACATTGCACATATCAGTTTAATTGTGCATGATCATTTCCCTTATTTTTACACCAAGACTACATTTTCCATCATCTAACACTCACCATCATCTAACACTCACTTTAAAGTTAATTATTCAAAGAACTAAATTATCATTGTAATCTTTAGCAAATCGAAAAATTAATATCAATCTTTCATACTGCACATTATAATGTTGCAATGCCTAAATTATAAAGGACACAGTGTGATTTTTATTTATTTATTTAATTCTCTGTGAAGAACTGCACTACCCATAATTGCTGTCGAGAGATCCACCAATAGAAGTTGCTATTACTGTGTAAACTGGAAATCAAAGCAAATTAACTCAGCAGTGACTCCCATCAATTGCATTTACATTTAATCATTTAGCAGACACGTTTATCCAAATCAACTTACAAATGAGGACAATAGAAGCAATCAAAACCAACAAAAGAGCAATAATATGTAAATGCTGTGAGAAGTCTCGGTAAGTATAACAGTACACGTAGCAAGTTTTTTTTAATTTTTTATAATAGAATAGGAATAAAAACAGAAAACAATAGAAAACACTAGTGTTAGAGGGTGTATTTTTTTAAATTAATAAAAAGAAAACAAGTATATAGAATAGAATTATAAAGATAGTCTTAGAAAGTCAATTGTTTTATAAAAAAACAAGTAGTTAGAAAAGAAACAGAATAGAGTGCAAGTGGCAGAGGGTCAAAGTTTTTTTTTAAATAAATAAAAAGTAAAGTAGATCAAATAGAAATAGAACAGAGCGCGCTAGTGTTAGAGGATCAAGTGTAGATGGAAGAGAAGTGATTTTAGCCATTTCTTGAAGACTCCTTGGATGGCTGCTTGGATTGAGTTGGGCAGGTCATTCCACCAGGAGGGAACAGAAATGACTGTTAATATTGCAATAGAGTCTCCATACAACCTCAAACTACAGCATATGCCTGAATAAATTGCAATAAACTTCAAATGCATTATTTTATGTTTACAATCAATAACTTGCAGTCAAAGGATTTTAAGGGGGAAGTCGTGGCCTAATGGTTAGAGAGTGGGACTTGCAATCCAAGGGTTGTGAGTTCGAGTCTCGGGCCGGCAGGAATTGTAGGTGGGGGGGGGTGAGTGTACAGAGCTCTCTCCACCCTCAATACCACGACTGAGGTGCCCTTGAGCAAGGCACCGAACCCCCGACTTCTCCCCGGGCGCCGCAGCATAAATGGCTGCCCACTGCTCCGGGTGTGTGTGTGTTCACTGCTGTGTGTGTGCACTTTGGATGGGTTAAATGCAGAGCATGAATTCCGAGTATAGGTCACCATACTTGGATGTATGTTATGTCACTTTCACTGAATTCCGAGTATAGGTCACCATACTTGGATGTATATTTAATTAAATTTATTACTCCAAATTGCAAATTCAAAGTGAAAATTCAAATATTTTTAATCAAATGCTTGATTCAAGGCTTCAAGAATTTTTTAAATGCCTAATGGAAACACACTTACAGATATAAAGCTGCTTATAAAATGTGGCAATATCCGTTGTACAAACTTTTCTTCAGACCACAAATGGTTGTTGTCTCCATATCCAAGGACAGCTTACACAAAGCGGTTTGTTTCTTTACACAAATACCCTTATTTTCACAGCAGCCTTTGGCAGTTTGGTGCAGTCTAAACAATAGATGCGTGCGCATGTGTGCATTTGCATTGAGCAAGCTTTCAGAAAAGATAAGAGCAAAGGTCTTGAAATACTTCAAACCATGCAAAGTGAGGTTAAATACTCTTTCCTGATACTTCTTACTCTAAACATGAACAGACATGTACTGTAGAGTTAAAAGTCAAGCTCTTTGAAGACAAAAACTAATGAAATATGGTCTAAATTTGACTGCTTCCTGCCACTCCTCAAGTGAAGTAATTATCGTAAAAAAGACTACCATTAGCAGACTATCATTAATGGCTTTCAGTATGTGGGTGAAGGGTTTGTTGGCACCAAATTTTCTCTGAACAGGTCGGGGTGTGACAGTCGACTGATGAATCCTGTTATCGACAAATAGGTTTACCATTTCTCATTAAATGGCTGCTCTTTTACGGTCTCTGTGTGTTGAAAGACGGCATAAAATGAAAAACAACAGAGGTGGCATGTGAAAGGCTACACGGTATGCTTTAGAGAGATTATTGAGAGGAATTAGCAGATTTGTAATTTGTTCCATTTTTCTGTATAAATACTCTGTTTAAATAAAGCTGCTTCCTGCAGCCCTCTTTCAGCTAATGTATGGATGAATAAGGTAAAAACTAACAGCTTCCTTCTAACACAGTTTGCAGCAATAAAAAAGGCAAAAAAAGTCCCATAGATTTAAACTGAATGGCAGATCCGAGCCATATCTAGGAACCAGAACATCAACCACCAAGCAACCACTCCAAAAACTCAGAACTGCATATCCTGGCAACCACCCACAACACCCTAGCATCCATCAGCAGAATATAAATATAGATATTAAAAAAATATCTTTGAAAGAAATTATGCATTATATTAAACTGATCAAAAGTGACAGTAAAGACATTCATAATGTTTCTAAAGATTCATATTTTAAACAATTCTGTTACAATATATTAAGCAGCACAAGTGTTTTGACCATTGATACCAATAAGAATTTTTTTTTTCAGCATAAAATCAGCATATTAAAATGATTTCTGAAGGATCATGTGACACTGAAGACTTGAGTAATGGCTGCCGAAAATGTAGCTTTGCCATCACAGGAATAAATTACATTTTAAAATAGAAAACAGTTCTGTTAAATTGTAATTATATATCAGAATATTTCTGTTTTTACTTTATTTCTTATCAAATAAATCCAGCCTTGATGAGCAAGAGACTTCTTTCAAAAGCAAAAGTAGGTAGTTTATACGAACACATAGTTCAAATCAGAATTAGCCACAGACCACATTTCATCCAGAATAAGTGAAAATGCCTTTGCTAAAAAGTTACTGAAATTCATACAAGTATACCGATAACCTGTCACCAAACATGTTACAGTGACCTCACTTTGTGTCAATTATTTTAAGAATTTAGTAAGACCATAGAAGGTTTTCATCCTTCACTTACAAGACGTCAAAGGCAAACTGAACTTGCCCAGGTTCCTTTAATCCAATCTAAATTTATCCCAGATGCTGTATCATGCAAGTCCAACTGGATTCAGGCTGTCAAAGATAAGTCAGTACATTTGGATAATCAAGCAAAGCTTCAACATTCCTGTGCTGCTCCTGGCACTGTCAGTTTGCCTCAGGAATCACAGAGAAATGTAGTGAGACAGTCCACTGAAAAACAGAGTGAGCAAAGAAAATCAATAAATAAACTACACAATAATTAACCTGCAAACCAACTAAACGCCTTAAATTCAACCTTGTACTTCTGTAGCTGAGGTAAAGTTTTCCCAAAAGTTTACTCCCTCATTTACATATTTTTATCTTTTCCTCTTTTGTGGTTTAATATAAATATCAGGGAACAGTCAGCTTACAAAACAGGCTTCTTGAAGTTTCTGAACACTTGTCATCAAATAATTTTCTCATCAATATAGTATGTCTGTCACTTGATGTATGAGGTTTGGATGAAATCCAGACCACAATAATGAAATGTCTACTTTCACAAAGACCAGTACAATGAGAAACAATTGTTAAACAGATTTGACGAATCTTAGAAATGACCTCAATTCACAATATTCATTACTCACATAATATTTAGGACAGCTAAATAATATCCAAAAAAATGAATGTTGAAAACAGCAAGCCAACAGATAAAAAAAAAAAAATAATAATTTGTTATTACTTCTGAGCTAATATTACCCACAACCTCTTGTACTATAAAACAGGAGATACACTTTTTCCAGTGTAAAAAAAGTGCTTATGGGCAGGAAGCTGAAGCAGTTTTTAAATATATGAACTCAATGCTAACACAAATAGCAGTTTCTGTGATAACAAGACAATTTTATGACCATATAATGTCCCAATACAAGTGCTGTCTTACTGTATACTCATATATATGGACTTTTTCAGCAAGAGTATACATACCTCTACCACATACCTCTAGCATGTGAATTGAGATGCAGCCCATGTTTACAACTGGCCTTTGTTCGTGTAGTTTTCATAGATGATCTAATATTTAGGAAGAACTGAAGGGAAGTGCTCCACACCCAATTGGCATACACTTGGTACAGAATTTTGGTCATACTTAGTAAAGGTCATTCAATTGTTTGGTCTATGGCACTTGTACTAGAACAGCAGGTTGGTACAAAAACACCGATGTGCCAGAAATAACAATGGATTCACAATTAATATTTCAATATGATGAGAGTCAACTACACGCAAGCGGTGGAAACCTTTTACCAAAGTCATGTCACTCTGCGGCCATCTTTGAAACGCCTCTTGGGCATCCAAGTGCAACTTCTATCTCTTTGAATGGGGATACATAAAATTCTACAAAACTGTTCACTAGGCTTGCGATTAAATTTCATATTTGAAATCACCAAAGAAATCTGATAACAACTGTGTCATAAATGTTGTTTATTTTGCTCAAATAACATTATAAAAAGCTTATTATAGATCAGCCAGTGATCAGCCAGTGTGCATTCGCAGAATGTCTCAGAATGCTGACTGTTTCTATAGCAACCGGGGCGCTTCTAACGGCAGCTGCAGTGATGCGCTGACTTTACCGATTACCTCCTTCATTCAGAAGGTGGGCCTTCCTGCGATTGACCGGCCATACTGAGCGTTGCATTTTTCCCATTCAAAACTATACAAGTGACACGTCTTGGGTATTCTATAGTCTTTGTTTTTACCTAGAGAATAAATGGATACAGGTAGAGTGTTTTGAAAAGTATGAAGGTTCTGGTTTCAGTCCTTTATACGTCTTTATATTGGGTTATTGGGATATTATAGTGCTATACTGAATTTTCCTTTGAGAACCAAACAAACAATTAATAAATCAATCTATCAAACATTTTTTATACTGAGTTTAAGTAGCATGAGGTGAAGTTATACATTTCTGAAAATACAAATGTATAAGGAAAAAGAGATAACACTGGTCTCATAAAATACAGCAAACAAGGTAGAAACAAGAACAAAGCAAAAAATCAGTTAAAGAAAAAACATGGAAAAATAATTTAACACACTTTAGATGGTTATGAATCAAGGTAAAAAACCTTGATGAAAACAAAGACACAATGAAGCCTAAATCTCGAAAAACAGGTGCAAAGGTTATTT
Organism: Cyprinus carpio; assembly: GCF_018340385.1. Classification (NCBI taxonomy): domain Eukaryota; kingdom Metazoa; phylum Chordata; class Actinopteri; order Cypriniformes; family Cyprinidae; genus Cyprinus; species Cyprinus carpio. The sequence continues at coordinate 19,856,252 of NC_056577.1, read as the reverse complement.
TACGGCAGGATTTGCCATCATATGATCCAGTGGGAACAACAAGTGACATCAAGCGCATCAACATGGGGGGTAAAAAACTTCAGTACATTATTAACTACTCTTACCAATTCCTGAAGTGTGACAGGGTATGCAGGACTCACAGAAATGGTTCTTGGCAAATAAACATCCAAAGATGTGAAAAACCACACTCAGTCTTTAAACCACCCTCTGAGAAACTGTGTTCTACCAAATCAAAGGCTTCCATGAAATGACCTAACTTTACGTTTTAGCTCCTTAAAGACCTCAGCAATGGCAGGAATTTACTTCTGAAAGTCACATGCACCTCAAAACTACAGTGTATATAGGGATGGCCACCAGAGTTTTAGAAACGGTCATGTTCTACCTTATTTAATATTCTCTATAGCTAAACGTTGAGCTAAAATTGGCTAAAAGAGATAGACCTACAAGCACTTAATGGAGAACATAGGCATCCTATGCTGAAAGTAAGAGCAAAGAGTATTCTTTCCAAATTTATCTGCAAGGTCCTTCAAAGTTGATAAGTAACCAGAAAAGCACACAAAAAAGTTTTGGTCACTGTTTAAAATGAGTTGCTGAAAAACTGCTAGAGACCAAACTGCCATTTCCACAGCCATATAGCCTATACAAAGTACAAAACATTAAAACTACAAAATACTCATACTGACAGATGTTGATATAAGGCTACATTCTAAAATTTGCCAGTTGTTGTTGGACAATGGACATCCTTTCAAGCAATCACAAAATATTTAAATATGTAATCAATATGTAAGAGCATCTATATGCATCATAACGCAACAACAACATCCATATACACTACCGTTCAAAGGTTTGTGGTCAGTAACATATTTCTTTTTACAAGAAATTAATTATTTTATTCAGCGATTAGATTCATCAAAAGTGACAGGAAAGACTTACATTGTTACAAATATTTATATTTTAAATAAATGCTGTTCTTTTGAACTTTCTATTCATCAATGAATCCTGAAAAAAAAAGTTAAGCAGGCGCAGCACAACGGTTTTCAACATTGATAATAATAAGAAATGTTTCTGAAGGATCATGTGACACTTAATAGTGGAGTAATGGCTGCTAAAAAAATCAGGCTTGCCATCACAGGAATGAATTACAAGTTAAAATACTTAAAATAGAAAACAATTGTTTTAGTTGTAATAGCATTTCACAATATTAGGGAAGTAACGATTAACCGCAAACTGGTTGAAAATCGATTCAAATATGTGACGATTCAAATCGGTTGAGATGCTAAACAAATTGCGATTCAATTAGGTGTAGGAGTTTATATGAATGCATATCTGAGGGGAACGTACTGTCTTTAGAGAAGTTTAAATGGTACTTTTTCTTTTCATCTTGCCTTTGTATAATGCATATTAAAGTTCATAAGTGTAGCGCTGCTTTGTTTACTTTTGTGTTTGGAAAAACCAAGGAAATGCTTTAAGTGCCGCCTGCTGGAAGAGAGTGAATCTGCGTCCCATTCAGCTCTTCTGCCGTTTCTGTTTCATGCAGATATTTTTTATGTATAGTTTCACAAAACTCAAGTCAAACCATTCTGTTTTTGCTTCAAATTTTGAAATTAGACAAACTAATTTAGATTAAAAACTGCTCATGTTGCATGTATGCAGCATTTTTTGTTTGGATCATGATTAAAATGCAGTGGTTGCCTCTAAATTTAAATGTAAAGAGCACAGACAAAGCCTTATTTTGTTTATATGAAGATATTTCTTTTATTTGTGTTATTTATTTGATTTGGTTTTAAAATTTCAATTTAGTTTGGTTATTTACATTATATTTAAATGTTGTTATTTAGCAGACGCTTTTATCCAAAACAACTTACAGATGAGGACAACAGAAACATATAAGCAATAATATGCAAGTGCTATATTAGTATATTATTATAATGTTATATTTCAATTTCACAAAGAAACGTGCAGCATTCTTTCCAAGCAATAATAAAAGGACAAGTTTAATTTATAATTTGTCTTAAATCTAATTTTGTAAAAAATAAATAAATAAATCGTGAATCGAATCATGAAATCAAATCATGAATCAAATCGAATCATGAGTTGAGTAAATCGTTACATCCCTACACAATATGCTTTTTTTAACTGTATTTTTGATCAAATAAATGCAGCCATGGTAAGCATAAGAAATCAATAAAAAATTATACAGACACTAAACGTTTGAACGGTAGTGTATTCACAACTGTAAAGGTAAATGGTCTATAAAATTATAGAATTATTAAATTCCACATGACTGGAAATTAATTAAATAATAAATAAATACAAAAATACATAATATATTTTATTTAAATTAAATACATAAATTAAATTAATTTGATTAAAATTATTTAGAATTTCTGGTACTTCACTATAATGTGCATCTCTGTGCATGTTATCATCAGATTGATGCATAGCTCACATTCTCATGTCAGTGTACAGTGTGGGAAGGGGTAATAAGAAGTTACTAGTGTACTCATTCTGTCCTGTTCTGTCCTTCACATAAAGCTAATAATAAAAGTCACAAATACTTTCTATGACTGGTCTAAAAAGGTTGAAAACTACTGGATTAGACCAATGCAAGGGACCTTTGTTTTAAATATTAGCAAATTAGGTAAGACCTGTCTAACTCTATTTGCATAAGTTTAAGCCATAGTATAGTTTTGGTTTTCCTTTAAAATGTGCTCAAAATACTTGTTCAAACAAACAACTGTCCTCTCTTTACTTTATACAGCTTTCTAAAGGCCTTTCTGTTAAGTATTTCTCATGACATAATCTATAGTGGTCAACAAACAAAAGAGAGCTTTAAACACCAGCTCATGACCAGATTAAGATCACCTGAATATTCTGGTGCCCTATGCGGCATCAAAATGAAAACTGTATTTTTCTATACTACGCAACCTCAATTTGATAGTACAGATTAAGAATGAATGCTCAGGTAATGTGCAAGTGTATATCCAGACAGCTGTCTGTTCCAGCCTCTATTACAATACCTGGTCAAGAAGAAATTTCTTTGCTTGCATTGCCCATTTTTGAGACCTGCACTTCCTCCTCAAACAGCTTTATTTGAATGTTACTTCCTTGTTAGGACCTAATGACTCCAAGAAAGTAAAACTTCCTGCAGAAAAACATTCTTGCGTTGGCCGGGAATCGAACCCGGGTCAACTGCTTGGAAGGCAGCTATGCTAACCACTATACCACCAACGCTCTGTGGAACTCCATGACTCACGCTGACGAGAAATGGTAGAAGGGAAGCTACTTCTCAACTGCTTCCAAACAGACAAGCTCAATTCAATTAAAAATTAAAAAGAGGAACATAAGTGAAGTAAATAAAGTTTCAGTATTAACAACATCTCTGAATAAATACATTAACACAGATTATGAGCAACCAATGCTTTGTCATCTTTAATCTACATTCATTAAAATAAAGATTTATTACACAAAACGTTTTACCAAGTATTATCATCTGTAATATCTGTTTACAAAGTATTATTGTATATGATTTATACAAAATAAACACACACACACACATATATATATATATATAGTTAATAGCATAATTTATCTGGCTTTACAACAGCTAGTCTGAAGAATCTTGATGTTTGTGTATGCTACAAAGCTTGTTACACTGAGGTCTCTCACAAACAATAATGTCCAGGTTAGATAAACGGTCCTGGGGTCACCCTGTCCTACATGTAGTCGACACATAACTTACCTTGGTTATGAGAAGAGGTTCTCCGTGCTCCAGTCCACCTCTCAGGGTAAAACCCCACGGTGCTCCCCCAGTAAGAGTCACATCCACCACTTGCCATCCCTCACCATTACCACGATGTTCATCAAAACTCCCAGATCTGTCCGAACTGTAAAAGATCCTGTGATCTCCTTCGGGAAAGCCAGAGTCTTCAGGATATTGGTTGATCGTGTCCATTTCATACACATCCGGTGTTCTGAAATATTCGGTGTCTGAGATTTTCGGTGACGCTGGGCGGAGCTTACATGAATATTCATGAGTTTCCTGTTTCGCGTTAAAGCGTCTCTGAAAATATTAGTACGTTGTCACTGAAACATAAACGATTTTAAAAAAGGTATGTTTTAGCGTAGAATGACATTATGCTTAGTGTATTGTTGTTTTTATTACTATTGTTAATATGCAAAATAATTTAAAGATTGTGATTGTCGTAATGATTTGCCTGAGGTAGGCTATGCTCCAAATGAGCCTACAACAATTAAGCATTTTTATAATATTAAGAGTCCTTAAAATGTGTCGTTTAATAACTGTTCCAAAATGTATCTGTTGTGCCATAATAAAATGTATGATGATTATTCTGTGTCATTCCTAATCGTTTGCTCAATCATTCAAAAAAATGTTTTTTAATAACAAAGCAAAAGATGATTTTTTTTTTTAATGCACACATGAACTGGAATATAAACATTCTTAATCTCTGTATTTATTTATTTATTTGTCTAAAAAAATATACATTTAGTACATAAAATGCACTATATATGCACTATATAGTTAAACAAAAATGTACAAATGTCTTTATACACTTTATTATTGTTTTTAATCATATACACATTGTGGTGCACTTGAAAATCATTTTGACTCAAATGTGTATTGGTCAAGTTTTGAAATCCACAACCTTGCAGTACTTTAACAATTTTTTGCTTATTTTCTACAAACTTATAACAATTAAAATGTTTTGTAGTTTAATAGAAAGTGGCTATATCAAAACATACAGTAATTTGTATATTTTCATTTCAAAGATAAAAGTAGATTGCTTTTGCTGAATAAAGACTTCAACTGATGCGGTGTTAAAAGTTTTATTAACCGATGTGGTGAAGGCATTACATAAATGACATTTACTACACACCTGTATAAATATAAAATACATGGTCATGTTTTGAAAAAAAAAAAAAAAAAAACAACTGTGAAAGCTACAGGAGGATGTAACAACTTGTATATGTGTTCAGGGATAGGCCTACTGATCAACATAAGCAAGCACATGTTATATGATTTCTGTTGTAAGTAAATTATTAAATACATTATTAAAGTAAATTCCTATATGAACAAGGAAATGGCAAACAGAAATTTATGCACCATGAACAAACTCAATGAAATCAGTCTAAATGTTGGGAGAAGAAAAATGCTTTCAAATCAATGGGATCATATTGTTTATACCACTGCAGAATAAGCCATTCAAGAATGACCCACATGTTTTTAATATTAGTGGAATATCCACCAACATGATCTTTTTTACAAAACCCTTTATCCATGAAACATGTTTTATTAGGTTGTGCTTGGTTTGATTACCTTTGATTATCTTGATTCCAAAAGTGTGGATTTCAGGAACAAAATGTAGTAAAAACTTTAAAAACTGGTTACATAATACAACATTTGTATCAAATAGTAGGCTATACAAGTTTTTTTTATTTTGCATATGATTTGTTTAACTATTACACTGATAAAGTACACATCCACCATCCCCTGCATCAGATAAAAAAGCAAAAGTTAATTCTGAGAACGTTTACGCATGTCTTTATGTATGTGTGCAATAGTGGCCTCATATATAACTTGACAAAAATATAAGTCTCCCCCATTAGAAGAGCTTCTGTAAGCTATAGGAAAACAATAACAGGCAAAAGTATCAAACTCTGTTGATTTGTAACAGATATATTAATTACAAACAAACAGCTTCTCCACATGAACTGCAGGCTGTCATGCACTTCCATGTGACACCTTTTTTAAGGAGAAAAAAAAAGTTAAATAGTTGTTACTACATAAGAGTCTTTATATCGTTCTTCATTTCTCACCTTACAGTCTTACAATACAGTGAGCAAGTTTGTGCCACCATATGCTACACAACTTCAAATGACATACATTTAATAGCAAAACAGAGGAATATGAAAAAATATTTAACAGCTACTGGCCCATTTACTTGTAGCGTATTCTAACGATAGGCTGCTTCTGGCAAATCAGTGGCTGTAATCGTTGAGTAAACATTTAAAACAGCAAACAATAACATTTTGTGCACAAACGAACAATTATATTCAACATTTGCTTATCTTCGTTAGAAGCTGAAACGTAATTAACCTACCTTGTTGAACAGTTTTTGTGATCCGGTGAAAACGTACTAATATTATCAGAGTCGCTTTAACGCGAAACAGAAACACATGAATATTCATGTAAGCTCCGCCCAGCGTCACCGAAAATCTCAGACACCGAATATTTCAGAACACCGGTAGAGCTAACGTTAGTCAGCTAACCGCGAGTCTTAATCAACAAGTGGATGAACTCCGCACTTTACATCTCTTTCCTCAGCCACGTTATAAGTTTTCCAACCGTTGTACGAACCGAAACAAATACATTTCCTACTTTGTTTTTAGCCCAACACAAAAAGTACTGGAGATGAGGCTGAAATGCTGGACGGCAGAAGGCTGATCTGTTGTATGGGTTATGTTTACAGGAGGGGTAGAGCTCAGTCTACCTGTGCGCTCCTCATCAAATATGATCAGAGATCAGCAGCGACCTCTACTGTTCACTGTGTGTGGCCGCACTCTTTTCAATACACTTACGAATGAAGTTACCTTGAGTACACTACCTACAGAGTAGAAATGCATCCTTCATATCTCCAAAAGTCTTTGGTTTTGTTATATTTATAAAAGAAAGACACAGCTTTGTCTCTCCGGACAAAGCTGAGCTCCTGGAGGCGCGCCGTGGGCGGAGCTAAAGATTGACGAGCGCTTTTGCACCGATTGCCAGCAAAACACAGACATTTGATGCGTTTCACTTACCATCTGCAGTACTCATGACTGGGATCTTTCATAGCTGGGATCCTTCAGTATCAAACGATGTGCAATTACAGTGTCGAACTGGGCCTTGTTTATAAAACGTTCGTCAACAAACACACTTGTGAAACTCCATTGCTTCCGGGGAAAAAAAACAAAAACAAACTTCATCTACTATTTACATAACGCTGGGTTCTTTAGCAAGCTGAACAAAGTTGTCTTTCCCTTAAAACCAAAAACACACTTCTTTAGAGACATTCTTCTAGAGAGCATGTACCGTTCAGCGCAACCAAGTGAAGCGCGTTGATGTGCGCGATCTCGCTCTCACTCCAGACTATGCGTGCGCGGGCGCGTTCTTCCGAATCACTTCGGTACTTTTACAATAAGTGATTATTTTTGGACTATTGTAGCCTGTTCGGGTCGTCACCGCTGCGGAGTAACACATACCTGCGTGAATCGCCATAGACATAAACTTGGGAAGTAGCTCCGGTTAGAATGTTCTTCCGCGGGACGCGTGCAGTTCTGTTTATAAACCGCTAGAGCGCCAACATTTACATAATGCTGCTTTAATATAATAAGACACTATAGGGCTGTGACCAATCAAATGAAATCAGTATCAACAAAACCGATCTTTCCACTGCAGACGAAAAGGACACAGCTGAGTCAATGGCATTTGAGACAGTTTATTGATGCTGAAATGTTGCATGAATGCATTTACACTGCAAAATTACAACTACATAAATAATGTTATGTGTTTAAAATGTTTTTATTTAATATACCAATATGTAATGTTGGGAAAAAAAGAAGCTATTTTTAAATATGAAAATAAACCGCCAGTAGGTGGCAGCAAGTGACTGTCTTAATGAGTATGTCATTGAGTAGCCTAATTCATTCAAAGAATTCGTTCAGACAGATGATTCATTGGAGAATGAGGCAAGTGCGTGTCTTTATGAATGGGTTATTGAACTCTTGATATATTACTACTCGTAGTTTTATATATATGTAATCGCCGCACAGCAAATATAATAAAACCAGAAGAATTATTATAGCCGAAATTTCGGTGTTTCCCTAGTTAAATGTTTTTAATCAGATGTTAGTTTTCCGGTTGGGCAAATTAAAAATTCTCTCAAAGAAATTCGAATACATGGCTGACTTTATTTAAAAGGACGTTTGATTATTACAAAGAAATTAAAATAAATAAATACTGCCAGTGAGTTTGGCAGTGAGGGGAAGGGTCGTTCGAACTATTATTAAAATATTTTTAAATTAAAAATACATAATTGGTACAGTATAATGCCGTTTTGACATGCTTTTGACACAATGTTAGAAAATGAATCTTTTATGAGAATTTGTCTCACTTCAATAACATAAATCAAATATGGAAAATAATATATTCTCACAAATCTAATGTAGTTTTCTCACAATAAAATGAACCAATACATTTCAAAGGCATATAATGTGATATCTGCTCCCAGAGAGGTCACTCATGGTCCTGTTCATAATAGTTTTATTTCTGTGAAAACGAGTTCCCAGTGGACATCACTTCGTTTTTCTTTTCTTCTTTGCCAGATATGGTTATTGTACAAGTACTGTCTGAAGTAGCCTACTCTAGCCTACTTCTGAAAGCATGATATGCCTCAGAAGTATATTATGATGCATGCAGACTGAGCTGCCCACTTTCTTGGTAAAAAAATAAGTAAAATAAAAATCAGTTTTGTGCTAATTTGGATAAATGCAGAGAAAAATAATCAGCTTTGTTGCTTGCAAAGCAAGGAAGACAATCCTCTGTTCTTGCCAGAGGGAACACACACATACACTCTCTCTGTGTAGGGCTTCTGTTGTGCCTACATTATAAATCTAATATAGTCTCAGTGAAAGTCTATTGGCAGCTCAACCTACCTGTTAAAAGTTATGAGATGCTATATTGTAAAAATTCTGAATTCACAGTTCGACATAATATCATAAAAGGGTTGTTATCATAAAGTGTTTACATTAGTTAAATTCTTAGCACCTTTATTTAGGTTATACATTCAAACTCATTTAAAGTTCAGCATATGTTTGTTGAATATGAAAGAATAAAATTACTGAATTGAAAAAAAAAATACTCAATTGCCACATGAGTGAAGTGACCGATGAAAATTACTAATGCAGCACCAATATGGCTCACCCATTTATTTCTTTTTGAAGATAATTAGGGGTGATTTCTTAATAGAAACCTATTAGATTTTTAAGAGTTGACATATGTGGTTAATTAGCATGAATATTACACATGAATTTGAATATTGCATATGAAAGGCTTATGTCTTACAGAAAACTACCTAAGAAACTATCACCTGTTTTAGATTTATCCATCATTTCTCAGAAGATCTTAGTTGGACTAAGATCTGGGCTATCAAGAGAGGGTCATGTGGAAGGTACAGCAAAACTTTTTTTTTTTTTAAGCACTAGGTGAGAAAAGCAAGCAAGTCTATCTGTAGTTTTATCATCAATGACAGCCAAAAAGCAAAAGAGCATTCACACATTCAGCAACAGGTCATTAGAGACCTCTAAACCAGTAGTTTTTCTCATCAGCTCTCTCCATGCTTGCATAAAAAGAAATTAACCAAATTGCCACGTGAATTACCACATGAGTAATAAGGTATTATTACATTAGGATTAGAAACTGCTTGTATATCTATGTCAAAGTAAATAAAATCAGGTTCCATATGCACACATTGGTACAGAATGGTTCTCTACACCAAGCTTGTGGGTTTGATTTTCGGGGAACATACAAACTGTAAAATGTGTATCTTGAATGCCATGCAAATTGTTTTGGATACATGTCTGCCAAATGTTTAAATGTAGTAAAGCTTTACTGATTTTAGTGACATATACCAATAAATAAGACAAAAATGAGATAGACTTAAATGCCTTTTTACAGCTCACAGTGCAAATTGTGGTGTCCATGTTTTTCAGACTTTTATTTACACTGTATCAAACATCTCGGTCACATGATGTTCACACAAATTACTTTCACATTAAAGTAATAGTTCACCCAAAATTTAACATTTGCTGAACATGTACTCACCCTCTTGTTTGTAATAAACAAATCCATCAAGGCATTTTAACTTCAAACCGTTGATTCCTGCTAAAATAGTCTTCTATGTATGATATTGCTTTCAACAGTGAAAAAGTCATCTTATCTGAACCAGGAGAGAAATATGTACAGATCTAAACAGTTCTAAACAAAATGTCTCTCAATAAACTGTAAATAAACCGGTATTTTTTTTTAAATGTTTACCTCTAACACCCAGAGGTAAGAGGGATAGACAGAACATACTGTTGACAGAAGTATGGGTAGACAGAATACTATTTAATTTATTGCTCATAAAAACCCCACAGAGACAGGACCAATGTACTCTATCTCTGCATTCTGTATCTAAAATTAACAATGAGCATTGCCTATAAAATATATAATTCAAGCTGGTCCAAAGTCAAGGACAAAATACAGAATGAGCATGAACATTTTTAAAGAGTTTTTAGATTCATTCCTTCTGCACTGTACTTCTCAGAGATCAGGCTGTTGCTAAGCAACTGTAAAATAAAGCAGAATCCTCTTAAGTCAGACAGTCTCGTAACAATTGCTGTACAGTGCATACATCAGTGTTCCATGTGTGTTTCTCTCAGCTGATGCTTACTGTAATATAGAAAAAGAGAATGTAACTGAAGTCTACTTATTCAAGGAATGCCATTCAGACTCTCAGATACTGTATAAGTGTTTTTGCCATGTTGATAAAATCCAACAAATGCTTGAAATATAATATTTGATCGTGAGAAAACTGTCAACTTCACTGGTGGTTCAGTCTTTGTGCTTATTCTATACTGCAGTGTCCAAGTTTTACTCTATCATTAAGTGCACTATACCTGAATGAATGCTGTCTTGTGTTATCAGTTTTATCAAACATATACTGTTTATGACATGTAAAGTCATTTTAAAAGTACTACTAAGGCTTCTAATGACTCATTGCATAATATAACATAAAGATGCTATTTTTATTAACTAGAAAAAAATGTTTATGAGTAGATCCCCACTGTCACTTTATATAATGCAAAACAACTTCCAATAGCTCAGTCTAAACTAAAATACATTGTAGACCATTCACTATATTGCCTATTATTTATGATAGAAAAGAAATGCAACATTACTGTTGCTCGCTGAAAAGGAAAATGTATTTAGCTCACTGGTGTATTTTGTGCATGATCCATAGTTGCCATGGTAATGATGGCTGATACAGTATAATGAATATCACAGAGCATTAAAGTGTAATGTTCTCACTGCTCAATATTTCTAATTTTCACACACTACAGGACAAACGATATAATGACAAATAGTCTACTTATGCATTTGAGGAGTGTTGGATTTCAAACTAGGGTAGCTACAACAGCTGATTTGGCAAGCTCCTTTCACATTTACATTGCAGTTGGCAAATGTTTATCCAAAGCATTTGATATGTATGCATTTCATCAGTTCATGCCAGGGATGTCCACTGCTGCTATGTACTATTGTTTGAACTCCCCTCTCTGACTAAGCCCACCTAATCTGACTTTTGTTTTGTGGTTACTGATGTTGAAAAATGATTTTTACATTTGAAATACCTAACCCGTCGTTTTGTCTTCTCTTTGGGGTCTCAAGCAGTCTTTGGAAATCATCACTTATGATCGCTCGGATTGGGTCTCGATCACTAATGCTGAAATAAAAACCAGGAATGGATTCAGAGCTGGAGCACAGAACACTGAGCGGAAAGGAAACCACTGTCACTCCGCTCCATATGGGCTACCACTACCAGACTATCTTCTGAGTGTGTGCGTTAAGTGGTAATATAGCATATCCAATGCTTAATGACTTAACTTGCCATTTTGTATGAATTAACTTTTCTTATTACCGAACTCTTTAGTAGGCCTACTTAATAATGTTAATTGCCTGCCACCTTGTGCTTACTGCCTAATGACAGGACGATTGTGCCTTAGTAATAATAATGCTTGAAAACCCCTAAAAACCACATGTTTACAAATGTTTAGATTCTGTGCTTTTTATAAAGGTTCTTGAGTCCCTCAACAGATGAGCTCGCGGCAAACTCACGTGGCCTGTAAACACATGCGCGAGCAGGAGGTGCCATGCCATGAATAATGTGGCGCGGCAGAGAGCATAATTTATGATTTGAGACATAACGCAACTTCATAACCAATCCTCGAACTCAGGAGTGAAGCGTAGGTGAACTTGTTTGATTGACGTCGTGGGAGTCCGTCCGCAGACCACCGTATACACGCGCGCAGCCATTGCACTGAACCGCACCGACGATGCAGAGAGGATGGAGACGATCTACAAGGAGGGCACGATGGTTTATAACATAGAGAATTCTGTTGGTTTTCATTAAAAACGCCATCCACTGTTATTTCCACTGGAATTTTTGGAAGGGAGGGATCCGAAATCCGAAAAACGTCTTTTTTCTAACCTTATTCACTCGGTCCCAAAATGGTCAAACTGCTCCAGGCGGTACGTACGAACTGAGTGCATGTTTTATATGTTTCTTTTGCTCCCTAAAGAATGCGTTTCATTATAATACCAGCGCTTGAATGTTCATGCATCTGCACTGAGTCGCAGCTGGCTGAAATGAAAGTACGCCCACTCGAAGTCAGCAGTAGAGCTCTGCGCATGATGCGGGTGTCATGTCTCGAATGTTCAGATCCACCTCTGATTGAGTATTGATCTCTCTGTTCCAAAGGAGTTCAGGTGCATAACGGGTTTTTGCTAAGTAGCACAAGTTAACATAGTTGTTCGCAGTCTTTCCGGTCATTTTTAGCGTCAAAACATTATGAATTTACTCAAAAACGCAGTCGCATGTTAGTCCAGGTTAAGGTTGGCACTGTTGCTTGTAAGGATTACTTGAGTTAATTTACACCTTTAAATGTGTATGCTTAGGTTTTATTACCCCAAAAAGCCTGCACTTTTCAGCAACAAATGCACTGTCTGTAATGTCATTCACTCACTTGTCAGAAATGTGTAACGGTGAATACAGGTAAAGTGGGACACTTTAAAATATTATGTCATTTATCTGTTTTTAAAATATAAACCAAAATGGCTGCATTAATGTCAAATCATTTTAGTTCATGGTGCGCTGATTTCTGTGGGGTTTTAAATGCATATTCAATAGTTAACCCCTTAAATGTCACTCACATTTGTGAACATAGACGTTAAAATGCACAATCCAAACTTACATTTTATTAATTCATGAACTAAAACATTTTGTAACATGATTTTGATGTGCCATTTTCATGGTAATGCAATGTCTGATTTGAATGGTTTCCAAAGGATGGATTTTGAGATTTTAAGTTTTCAAATGATATATAATTTCTGATGATTTCTGAAGTGTGATTTCTTAAGAAAATGGCAACAAAAAATACTTTTTGTGACAAAAGTCAGAACTCCTGTTAAGATTGAAGATTTTTGAGGTGCACTCTTGTCATAAATTAATCTATTACTTTTCCTGCATCATTTTTCACAAAAAAAACATTGGTAAAATATCTATTTATAAATAATTATTTTACTATTTATAAAACTCCTATAGGAGTCTTAGACCTTTCCAACAATATATAGTTTGTCATGATTAGATTAGGATTTAACTGTAATATAGTGAAGTATATTTTGGCGTTCCACAGAGGTGACAGAACATTTAACAGAACCATACATATGTATTTTGCATATTTGTAAATGTGTAAGGGACCTCAAAGATGTTCAGTGCATTCTTAAGCCAGAATATGAGTATATACAGAACACTTTGAGAAACTAAAGTGACATTTTATACAATTTATGCGGTTTTAGAGGTTTGTTAGTCTTGTCAGAACAGCCTCCTTATTTTATTGCAAAATAATTTTGAGAACTCCATGGGACCAATTTGATTGATTTGTGTTGTTAAATGTTGAAGTGAGAATATTTAGCCTGCATAATAACTAGCTAAATAAATAACAGCAAAGTGGTTTAAGCTTGCAGGTTATTAAATGTGTTTCCAGAGTTTTCTGAGAAGGGCAAACTCTAAGAGTGGGCGAATGATATACAGTAATCACGAATTTGAATTTAGTGCAAAAGTTGAAATTGATTTCCTGTAGATACATTGCCAAGAATTACTTGATTGTATTTTGTTAATAGAATTACTATACATTAACATTACAATATACTGTAATTTTATACTCAGTTCTTCTCACCTATATTATTTGCTTTTCTACAAAGCTATGGTCAAAAATGCAGGATTGTTTCTAATTTTGGTTGCATGTATAGGTCAGACAAATAAGCATTTAGACAGATACATACAATAAATTTATTTACATTAAGAGTTTATTCTATTTAATCTATTATGATTAATAGAAAACTATTTGGACAACAGAACAAAATAATTTTGCTTGATGGAGCTCAGTGGGCATTTGGTATGCACTTGCCTTGATTTTAAATGTTATTTAACCAACATGTATCTATTAAATAAAGTAACATCCTCAATGTCTGTATACATAGTTTGAAATGATAAAAAGAAAGAACAAGACTTGAAATCAGTGCCTTTTAGAGGCTCATCTCTCCCTTACACTTTCACCAAACCCTAGGAATATTTTCCTCTAGAAATCCATCTGAAACCATCTTGACTGGGCAACAGGCCAATAAGAGTCAGCTAAATTATTTGGGTCTCATGTTGAGCAAAAGCAGAACATATTAGTAATACATTATAGTTTAAGTTCAGAATGAAGAAACCCTTTTATATATATAATAATATATATATATATATATATATATATATATATATATATATAATAGTCGGGTGAGTCACAGTTGTGATGCATTAAAATTTATTCATTTTTATGCGTACAGGTCCATTTGAGGCTTCATGTTTCAGAACATATTATGATGATTTTAGGATTAATGATACATAAACAGACCTTGTTTGAAGGAAGCAACAGAGCAGGGACTGGATCGCCTTGATAAAGCCAATCAGATTAAAGTAGGTCTTCTGTCAACTAGGTCACCCCGACCTACATAGCTTGTCCCATGGAAAATACTCAGCTTTTTTAATCATAATGTACCTATATCAAGGAGAGGCGTTTATTAAAATTCACAACATACAAAAAAATTGAGGTGTGGTTTACCAATACAGATTTATGTGTGTAGTCAACATCAGTTCATGCTTTCTTCATTTAGAGATATTTATCACTAAATAAAGTACTTATAGTGCTGAGACATTAGGCTAAAGTATGACTGACCTGCTGACAAATGTCATTTTTAGTTTTTAAATTTTTTTATCAGTTTGTGAAATATCAGTTTCGGCTTTTGTTTCTCAACCCCCCCCCCCCCCCAATCGCAATTCTAATCACAGAACTGTTGGGGCTCCAAAGTTGAAAAAATAAACTAAACTACATACAGTTGTTTTAATCAAATTATTAATTTAAAGCGGTTTTTTAACATAGTTTCATCATGCCCAATATACTACTGCTCTTCAAGCATTTTTAAATATTTGTATTCACATGTAGTTTTAGGATTTCTACTACAGTTGCTGGATAAAATCATGCCATATGCTACTCTAAGTTTTTACTCTTGATCTCTCTCCTTTACACACGTTTTCTTACTCTCAATAGTGGTGTGGAGAATGGAGGCAGCCAGAGCTGGCACTTTAATTCCATGGTGCTTTTTCCTCTTCATATCTGTGAGCGGGTCGCTGCATAATTAGCTGCAGATATCTGCACAGGTTTCCATGGTGCAGCATCATCTCTGTGTGAAAGGCCTGCCTACACATAAACACTCTCTCACACACACATACACAGCAGAATGCTGGAGGTTTAGCACTTTATTATAATTATCGCCTATTATTGCAGATCTGGATCACCCTTACTCACTATGTGACTTCACAACTAGGAGCAAAGCAATGCATCTGCTGTCTTCTCAGTGGACATAATGGTTCTTTGTTGAAGTGTTTGTTGAAGTGTTACTTTCCCATCTGTTGTGTGTTGTGCTGTGGTTTGCCAGTCATGGAAACACCCACAAGTTTTCACCTTTTGAATCATCGCTGTATATAAGAATGTCTGTGTGATGCAGAATTTTCAGCACTTGCAGCGTAATCACTGTTCCTCGATGACTTGTGGTCTACATCCTACTTAGATTCACCTCAGGAACGTAACGCTGAGGTTATGAAGAAGCGATATTTGCTCTTTCTGATTCTCTGTCTGTCTGTCTGTCATGATTCTCTGTATGCTGGAAGAAGAGACAGTTTTTCGGCATTTCAGTGTTGTGTGGGCGTCTGCAGTGTAAGAGCTTACTCTGCGGAGAGAGAGGCAGAGAGTGGGGGCTTCCAGTTGTGCTCTACTGCAATGGCAGACTGAGAGCGGCCCCTGCTGTGTGTGAGGAGGGTGACTGACAACTGATGGAGATTTCTGAAGAGCTGAGTAAAAGTTATTCAGCATACTTATCCACTCAATCAGTCATTCACTTTTCTACCTGCAGCAAGGGCATTAGCTCTGTAGCTGTATTGGACCAGTGGTGTGTGATGGGGTTTCTGAAATGAGGCGGCGAAGTCACTTCTCTGGAGAAAGTTTTTATGTTCCAATATGAATTCATGTTCCAATTCTATTTGATGCTTACAGTTTATGGCTTAAGACATATGGAATGTTATTTTACCTAACACTTGGGATTGCTGGCAACCAACAAATACTATTTATACTTTTATGAATATAAATCTGATTTATTTTAAAAAGTATACAATTTTGTTTTAGGAAGAAGTCACTCACCAAAGTTGCATTATTTGATCAAAAATACAGTAAAAACTGAGATATTGTGAAATTCTGATAATTTAACTGTTTTATATTTTAATGTATTTTAGAGTAGTATTTTCTTCTTGTCTGCTGAAAATTATTCAATTCTTCAATGTCACAAGATCCTTCAGAAATAATTCTAGAAATATTATATTATTATAAATATTTCTTCTCATGAATACTGAAAAAAAATTTTTATTTGTTTGTTTTTTGCGGGAACTGTAATTTTTTTTTTTTACAAAGAACAGAATCTCTTAATCACACAATTTATTGAGGTCTTAAAGTAAAATTGTTCATTTCTTAAAAAAAAGAAATAAATTATTGACCCCAAACTTTTTAACAATAGTGTACAGTTGTAATTTATAGTAACATACTATTTATTAAAACCAAGTTACATGAAGTTACTCTGTGTTTGTTAGAGTTAGTGAAGTTCGAGATACTGTAGTGTGTCCCATTCGTCGTTTTAAGTTAAAAAGGGCATTCACAAGTGCTCTTGTTGGTTTGTGCTTTCTTCATACATTTTTAAAGCTAAATATTGCAAAGGAACAAACAAACAAATAAATAAAGTATTAATGTAAATTGCATAGGGGAATATTAGTAGGTTTGAAATTTATTTAGGGTCATGCAGTTTTGTACTCTATGTTCTTGTTTTGGAAACTTCTTTCTTAAATGTTACACTGTTACCATTAGGTAGGTATTAAGTTTTTGAATCTAAATGCATAATGCATGCAATGTTATTGAAGAGTGTGTTATTCATAGTGGAGGTGGGATCATTGGAAATGGGTCTATTGGACACACAGGGACTAATTGTGGGTTTGCGGCAAGCTTGAGTAGACCGCATCAAGGCAAATCAATGCACCATCTCCTACTTCACAGCTTCTTATTAAAACAGTCTAGAGGCAGGCTGACTGTGGGAGGAGAGAAGAAATAGGGGGGTTGATTCCTGATCAGACCCCCCCCCCCCACAAAAAAAATAATTTGTTGCTTTATCTTATTTGTCATTTGTATTCCAACCGAAATGTCTTCCCACACACAGTTGATGACGCAACATGACCTGTGAAGAGTCACACATCACCAGGAAGGATCACGTTACTCAAATATTCATAGATCTTTTTAAAATTCACAAGCTCTTTGCTTTGATTTTTTCAACACACAAGCAGATGTCACAATACTGTAAATCCACATCAAAAGTGTTGTTTTTAAGATGGCATTACTGTTCCCAAATAATTATGTTCATAATATAATGATAATCTAAACTAAACGAGGAAGTGGGGAAACTTTAACTAAATGATAAAGTTTCCCCACTTCCTCGCAATGAGAAATATAAATTTCTTAGATTTTCAGGAAATATTCCAGATTCCACTTTAAACTATTATGCAGTAGTTTGCACAGAGAAACTTGCAGTTTTATTTGCATTATGTTTATGCACAGTGGGGTGGAATAGCCTCAACTCCTAACTGGTACTCTATATGCAAACCTGTAAAGCAAAGCTGATGGTGCTTTTTAATTAATACTTTCATTCAGTAAGCATGTTTTATTAAATTAATAAAAAAAGTGATTAAAATTTAGTAGTATTACATTCATATATCAATCATAATTTACGATTACAATCACTAACAGACACTTTTGCTGTAAGCAGTTCTTTATGGCTGTTCTCTGATTTGTCTCTGCCCACATGCAGGAGATATAATAAAAACAGAATTAAATCCCTTAGAAACCATGTAAGTGACTGTCATTCGGAATGAGTTTTATTCACTGATAATGCACGGCTGCAGTTTATATACAAATGTTTTTTAGCAGCAAGAAATCAGATTTCTTGTCAAAGATCTTATTTTTCATATCAGTACATCTCATTGGTGAGCATATTTTCAAAAGCTATGGCCAGTTACAAAGCTTATCCAGCGGCAGGAACACCAACTAGTGATCAAGAGTTGCACTAAAACTGCTGTGAGTGTGAACAGGACATAAGAATATTGTAATAGCCAGCTGGTATATTAGACTTTTTTGTGACCATGCTGAAATTAGGTTGATCTATTATGGTCTTATAAGGCAGACACATCCTGTGTTGGCTCAACTCTCAGAGCCTCTGAAAAAACTGGGCCACAATCTCTGTCACCACAGTGTGCTGGCCATGCAGTGACACAATTTCAACCTCTGCCCAGGTGGTGGAAATGTGTTATCATTTCCAGTGGGCTTTTTTTCCTTCGATGTTTAGAGAGATGCTATTTTGTGTTTATTTCCCTCACCTATTCCCAACTACAAAATATTTGACTGCCCACTACTCCATCAGGTAATATTACAGATAATGTTAACAAAGGTTATCTGCTGTATTATTATTGAGGTATTAATCAGAAATTAACTTTTGTGCTCCATGTTACAGTGTAAAATGCTTGTTATTTAAAAAAAAAAATGATACAAAAATACAGTGACAAATTGTAAATGTTAATATCACATTATATGTAATTTTACTGTAAAATTTACTTTAAAATTTGCAAGCAAAAACTATGAATTTCAGTATAGTTCACTGTGAAAACACTGAAAGGACATTCCCAGAAATCCCTGCATAACACATATGATTTATTTTTTATTGATTTTTTTAATATATTTCATAAACCTTTATTGCATTATTATTATTATTATTATTATTTGTGTCATTTCATAAGTTAAATCTCTAGTGTTTTGTTTTTAAGTGTATGTTCCCGCACACTGTATGTGTACAAGTATTGGCCATGCTTGATGGACAGGATTTTGATAGTTGAAGTAGACTGGTATATTACCATTGAATAGAGTTTTAAAGTTGTCAAATATTCAGGTACCAATGTGTGATGCTGTAATGCTGGAAAAGTTGTCACCATATTTTGTTATGGTGAATTTTTAGCATTTTGCAACTGTTGTAGATAACAGGATAGTTTTACTGTGTAGAAAGAAAGTCAAGCAGGTTTGAAAGGACATGAGAGTTGGATTTTAACTTTTGGGCAAACTATCACTTTAAATAATGAGAGATGAGAGTTTGTGAGAACTGAATGAATTTGACAGAACCCTGCCCTTGGTTGAGCATGTGGCTTGTACTTTGTGTCCTTGTGTTGTTTTGCTTTTCCTGATTGTCTGGTCACTGGTGAAGGTTGACAGGAGTTAGTTACAAATGTAGACAGAGTGAGAGAATGCTTACATTATAAGTAGTTTGGACAGGATGACAAATGCTGTTTTTTTGGATTTGGTTTACAATGGTAAGGTTCCTTTAAATGCCATTTTATAATATGCCCTAAAAACAGAAGACAATAATGTTACAGACACTATTTAAAAAAAAATATTATTTATATTTTTTCCTTTCTTTGTTCTAAGATCTTGAGGATCTTCTAAATTAGTATTCTTTCTTGATCGGTTCTTATTGTGCTACAGGGCAAATAAGGAATTACTACTGAACCTAAAATGTTCAAATGAGCTGAACTTCAAGTGAATGAGAATGCGAAACTAGGGCAAATCATAATGTACTGGATCCATATACTAAGTGAACTCTTGCTACAGTATCTATCTTGAGCAGATGGACAATGAGCAGATTAGTTTGAGTTTAATCACAAATTACATCGCGGAAGCATTTCTGGAAATTATTGTTATATTCACATTTTCCATTTTAAATAAGATATAGGAACATAGAGGAATGTAGGCCTGGACTGAAGTGTATTGATCTGTCTCTGTGCAGCAGATGGAGCCATGGCTGCATTTTGAAGCGTTTCAATCAGATATGTGATATTGCTATTTGGAAGCAAAAGCAAGCTATTTATATAATCAGAATTCAAATGACATGTCATTCCAAACATGTATGACTTTCTTTAATCTGTGAAATACAAAGGATATTTTGAAATGAGAAAATGTCTCAATGAACAATGTTGTTTTGGACCCCTGCCCCTCATTATATGGACAGGGTTCTTTAACAAATTTTTGCTTAGGCTATACTACTCAGAAGAAACAAAGTCACACAGGTTTAGACTGACATGAGGGTGATTAAATAGTAACAGAATTTTAATTTTTGGAAGAACTATCTATGGTTTTGAAGATATGTTTATATTAATATATTCCATCTGATACAGGCTCTGGCTTACATGTAGGGCAGTGCGTATCTCATCATCTTTTAGCATGGAAATAGAAAATGGTTGATGGTTTAAAGTCAAAAGTAATCCACATTACTGACGGTGGCTATGAAGTACAGCCAAAATAGTAGATTAGTAAGCACTTAAGTATGTTTGCTTTAGTATCTCGTTACCATTTCCACGATGCACACGCTGTAGTCAACAGTAGATTAGAAAATGACAGAACTTAATTCATATCCTCTGTCTTGCATTTTTTCCTCTGTAGCCTGCAGTTTCCATGGCAACTCTGTGTAGCATGAGCGCTTGTCAGCCCACTCAGGCAGGCTTCGCTGTGTGAAGTCACAAATAAAACATTCTCTCTGTTCATCTCACCATCCCCACTGCAGTACAAACACAAGCACTTCCTCCTGACTATACCAGTTCTAGAGATTCATACCAGTCCACTCAATTTGTCCTCCTTTGTGAAAAAGTGGAACTGTTGCAAACCGCTCTGTGATAATGTCAGGCTTGGTAGGGCTTAAATCTGCCATCATGTACATGTATTTGCAGAAGCAACAGAAGTTTTCAGTAATGTTTCACGTCAGGCATTGAGTGTACTCTACAACACCTTTTATATTATAAAGACTTTTATTTTTAAAGCTGGGATTGTCAAGCTTCGGGAGTATTTGATCTTGAACAGTAGCAAAGTATTTTAGACCATAAAAAGTATCCTGTCTTCCTCTGTTGTCATTAGGTTCTGTCTTATATTTCATATGCAGGAACTTCATAGTGTCTGTATTGTCTGTATCTTTACTGTATTCTTTAAGAGATATGAGATTTACTCACCCTCATGTTTCTTTCATCTGTGGAACATAAGATATTTTGAAGGATCTTCATGCGGGTTGTTTGCATGTAACGGCATTCATAGTGACCAAATGAATAAAAACACACCATAAGATAAGACTTTTGCACAATATTAAAAGTCTTCTAAAGCCAAACACTAGATTTATGCGAAAAACAAACCAAATTTAAGTCACAATTTATTAATAATCTTCCTTTTCATTGAGCTGTTAACTTGAAAACTGTTGCAAATGGTTTACTGAGTCATTGAATTATACGTGACTCATGAACAAATCAGTCAGAATCAGTTGAACAATGAATCATTTGGTATGATTTGTGAAACTGAATACACAAGTTCACTGCACAAAATTCACAGATTCACTGATCTGTTTTGTCCATACAGTGAAATGCAATGAAAGTTAATGGGGTGCGAAACAACATTGTCTTTCGTTGTTTAGACTATATATATGAAATTATATAAAATTGTTTTTTGGATGAACTATCCCTTTAGCAAGTAGAAGTTTAAGACATTTAAGGACAAATATTATATTGTCTGGCTCAGTGGGTTTGTAGCATTTTGTGTGACTGACTGCATGGTCCCTGACGGAACCTGCTGGGTCATTTCCCAACCGGGAGGATGAGATTTGTAGTTATAGTCTTTCATTCTGGCTGGCGTTCATTTTGTCCTCTGTAACTGGACCTGAGGGAGGAGCACAAATAAAAACCATAAGAAACACATTTGCTTTGTTTTTTCATTATCTAGTTTTATTGCCTGAAAGCTTGAATGTTTAAACAGGTCTTTCCTTAATTTAGAGTACAATTTTTCACCATGTGCTGACAAAATGCAGGGGCACCAGAAATAACAAAGTAGGCCAGAGCAAAGCATTCTGGGATGCCTAGACACCCTTTGGGTGCCATCAAGAGACTTTTGTCTAATTTTACTCTCTTGCATGGCTGCCTGTTTTGCTTCTGAAGAAGTTTTGCGATATTGAGGGTTTACAGCATCTTTCAGGCTTCAGTCCCTCTGGTTAATATCTAATTTGGTCTTTTTGAACTAATGGGCTGTTTATATTTTATGTTTAGTTGATAATAATTGTGGAATATCCAAGATCATAGCTGAAAATAACTTAAAAAGTCAATCTATTATGAGAAGTACCAAGCAACCTGTAAATTAAAATATAAAATAATTCTAGGTGAATTCATTTTGAAGGATGCACTGAAAATCACATATTATGCATTATAATGCACAGGTTAGCAAAACGCATAACATATCAATTCCGTTTAAAATACACCTCTTCTTAAAACACAAAAATGCTGCAGGCAGGTGCAGGGGATGAAGCTCTTGCTCTGTGAGAGGCCATATGGGCTGCGTGATGCCTGGAGGTGCTCTCGTTCAAGTGACTCAGTGATCTCATCTCCTCACGTGGCAACTCCACTTATCCTCAACTCTCTGCCGTGGGCCGTCAGCATTAGATGCAGGAATGATTATGCGTACCCTGCTGTGCTTCATAATAAACATTCATGATGTGTTTTAGCATTTGTGCTACCACGCTAATGTGTAGCACTATTGATGGTACATCCCAGAAACAGAGGGCCTTGGGGACGATTGCTCCATTTTCCCCTTCCTTCTGTTTATTAATTTATCTGATTTATTTGTGCCATGCCTGAGCTGA
Organism: Cyprinus carpio; assembly: GCF_018340385.1. Lineage (NCBI taxonomy): Eukaryota > Metazoa > Chordata > Actinopteri > Cypriniformes > Cyprinidae > Cyprinus > Cyprinus carpio. The sequence goes on along the minus strand of NC_056577.1, from coordinate 19,833,037 downwards.
AGACAGCTTAGCTGTAAATGAGTGCAAGGTGCTTCGGTGAACATTTGTTTTTGAAGGACGTATTTGCATTTAAAAGATTTTAGCCTCTTATAGACTATTTCCACTCTGTTCAAATCATGTCAGATGATTTTCCTTCAATTATGGGCACTTTTGACTATGTGGAATTTTAAAGCCCCTTAAAAATCACTAGTTTATTTAATTTGTTTACTAGTAGTAAACTATAAAATATTGGATATGCATGCATTATATGAGAATTCTGTTTTCTTTTCTTCCACACAGGGTTATTATTATTATTTACTAAAAGTAAAACCATATATTTTTTACATGAAATAAACATTAACTGAATAATTTCACGAAAGTAAATACATAATTTTCACAAAGTAGTTTTTCTCTCTTTGATATATTATTATAGTTTAAAAAATTTCATCAGTCAGAGACACATGTACTTTTATTGTATTACTTTTTATTTATTACTTTGCATTCACAAAGTAACTGTAATAAACAGATCTAAATGAATTGAATGTTTTCAGTCCACGTATCTTTTCTGTGTAGAGAATGTCCTCATGATTGAATGGAGGTTGGATTCCACTTGGTATTCTGCCTCAGTTAAATGTTCCCGTTAAGCTATACATCATCATTTGTAGGATGGAGACTGGGCCCCTTCTCCTCTCTCTCTCTGTTCAATTCCCTTAAACGTTGCTCTTCCATTATATAGAGTGATTGAACCTGAGCTTGGCATGTTTAAATGCTGCTGTTTGCCATACTGTGCGAATAACAATTATTTTTCCCAAAATTGATCGTTGGCTGTGTGCTCCCCTCAGGAGATGTGATTTAATTACACTCCGTCCTCTCTTGGTTAAGGCTTTTTCATCAGAATGCTCCCGCGTACCATGGGAATCCATAAGCATGAGGTCACTGGCTTCACTTCCTGCTGAGCCGATCTGGACCTCAGGTGTCGGAAGCTAGTTGGCATTTGGCAAGCGTACCAAGCGTACACCTGGAACTGTGATTTTGCTGTTATGATGACCATGTGATCACCGTTCCCGTTCAGTGAATTCCCATCCGTCATTTAATTATTTATTTTGCCTTTGAGTTCTTAAAGGAATAGTTCACCTAAAGATTTTAAATAAATATTCACAGATTCAAAATGGGAGCATGGTAGTTGTGTGTGTGTTTTTTAATTTCCTTTATTATTTAAACTTTTCTATTTTAAATGGACTGTTTACATCCCAAAGCGTCTCATTTTAGGAATGTTAGTTTATTATATGTTGTTTTGTTATATGTGCAATTGTATATGTGGAGCAGGAGCTGCCTATCTTGGCCATGACAATTCTGTTAAAAAAGGTGTTTAATTTCAGTGAGGTTTTTCTTCTGATTAAATAAAGGTCAAATAAATATAAAAATAAAAAATATTTACTCACTCTTATGTTATTCCTAACCTGGATTCTGTTGTCTTTTTAAATACGAAAGGAGAATCTTCACTCTGCTCGTTTCCATATATCTGTTCATATTGATGGTTAAGTTGCAAAAATGGAAAAAATGAACCTTAAAAGTCATCCGTGTGACTCATGCACTGTATTTCAAGCCTATTGAAGCCTTAAGTCATGATACACTGATATTTTCCCCTCCAGTGGCCTGTTAACTCAAATGTTGAAATGTTGCAACTGGATCGTAAAGTCTTGAGAACCAAATAAGTGAACGAATAACTGTTTTGAACTGGATCAGGTTCACAAATCACACTGAATGATTCGTTCACTACTCAACTGAATCTCTCATGAATCAATTTCAACTCACTGACACAGTTCAGATTGTTAGAACAGTCAAAGCAGTCATATTGTCAGCTAACTGGAGGAAAGATTATCAGTGAATAATGACTTAAATTTGGTTTATTCATCATATAAATCTAGCGTATAGCTTTAAAAGACTATATATTAAATATACTGTATCGCAAAAGTCATATGGACCACTTTTATGGTCATTTGGAAAATATGCAAAAGACCTGCATGGAGATTCTTCAAAATATTGTCTTTTTTTTGTCTCTCATAAGAAAAAGTCAGACAGGAGTAAAAAATTACAGAATTTTCCTTTTTTAAATGATAAGTCAATTATTGCTACAATCATTCTACGACAGTACCACATGCTTCTAAATTTAACATCTACTAATTTTTTACCCCACCAAACATAAATAGTAGACGCTTTTGTGTTTTGTTTGTATTTTTGAGGGCATCTTTATAAATAGTTGCACCAACATGGCAGGGTGTCGCTGGCATCACTCACATAATCCCCTTTATCTTTGTGCTGAGGTTGGCAATGATTTTCCGCAACTCCATCTCTAATGCCTATGAGTCATGCTTCCTCATTTTGAAGGTATGTTTAGATCCATTGACTAGTTTATATTGAGAAATGATCAAGCCTTCTTTTCCTGTCATATCCGTAGTCGCTTTGTAGCTGTGCTCCCTGGGACCCAAGGCACATGGCTTGAGGAATGATAGTTGCAGAGGGATTATGTGATGTCCCTGAGTTGTGAAATTTGACTGTGTTAACAATTACATGTACTTCAAAAAGAACATGAAGAGTTGAGGAGAATTGAGATCGGTTTGTACTCTGGCACCCAGTGAGTCATAACACAACACCCGCTCTGCTTGTATGGACAGTGCTTTGATTAGATGCAGTAGAAATCATGTGTATTGAAGAGGCATAAATGCATTGTAAAATTCATACAAGGACACATATTGTGAAATACAGTTATATTTGTGATTCCAAACCAAAGGTTTTGATTTTACTTTTGATTAAACCTGTAAGAAATTATGATTTAATTTAAGTAATATTATTACATACATTAATATTAGGGCTATAAAAGAACTAACTGTGGTTATATATTTTTTCTTTTTTTAAGGAAAGAAAGAAAAATGTGTGAAATATATTTTGAAAAAACTGCATAAATCTTCATAGTAAAATATACATTAGTATTCAAAATTTTGGGTCAGTAAGTTTTTTTTTTTTTTTTTTTTTTTTTTTTAAGAAATGTAATTTTTTTATTCAGCAAGGATGCATTAAACAGATTTCTGTAAGAAGAATTTGGTAAGAAGTGTTCTTACATATCAAATAGTGTCAATGCAGCTCTTTTGAATGATCAGGGTTTCCACAATAAATATTAAGCAGTACTGTTTTTAATAATAATTGATAATCTTAGATAATAATAATAAATATTTTTGAGCACCAAATAATCCTATTAGAATCATTTTACAAGGATCATGTGACACTGAAAACTGGAGCAATGGCTTCTGAAAATTCATTTAATTGAATTACATTTTAAAATATATTCATATAGAAAAACATAGTTATCTTAAATTGTAATAATATTTCATAATATTAAAATTTTTACTGTGTTTTTGATCAAATAAATGCAGCCTTTTGAATGTTATCATTATATGCTACTTGGTGAGACACTTTTCTAACCCTCAGTATAGCTTTTTTGTGTGACTTTAATAATATTAGTGTTAAAGCTTAATTATAGGCATTCTTTTTTCCTAAAAAGGAACACATTTCTGGTTTATTGTCAGTGAATGGGCTGGTAGATGTAGGCCAAAAGAGTTTATACAACATATATTCTATTAGATTTTTAAGATGTAATACAACTTAATGGGAAAAATTGATTATATGCACTAAGTATGTATATTTTATTTGTATCAAAAAGTCAGATTTATTATTATATTTTAGCACATTGCAGGAAAAAAAAACAGTTCCTTCAGGAAACAGCAGTGCGAACATATAACACAGCAATCAGCAAGTAATGTAGTAAATTACAAACAATAAATACGTACAAAAAATATAACGTGTGTTGGAAGAAATAAAATGCACTGTTCTACATGTATAGCCACTCTCTGTTTTTATAGTGTTAGTTTTATTGTTGCATCATTGTTGTAAGCTCCAGATATTAATTATTTTAGGTGCACTCACTCATGCAGTTCCTCAGATGTGATTTACTGCTCATCATCTTAAATCTCCGAGAGCAGTTTTGACCTGCAGCAATAAATCTGTTTACTTTAATAGTGAGCTGTTTTCACATGCTGATCTTAAAAGCTGTTCTGTTTGCCACCAAAAGTATGTTTGCGGCAGTGCTAAATCACATGGAAATGATTTTGTGATTTATATCCTAAACTTATTTAGAAAATAAATGTGCAGGGATAGTTCTTGGACCTTGACCCATATTTTCTCAAACCCAGTACTTTTCAGGTCAACATGACATCAAAATGGAATTTGGTTCACAATCTTAAAGGGATAGTTCAACTAAAAATGAAAATTCCGTCATCATTTACCTCAAATCGTATAGCGCTTTATACAATACTAGTTGTGTCAAAGCAGCTTTACAGTGTCAAACAGGAAAACAGATTGTCAAAAATACTATGGAATACAACTATATGGCTACCCACTATTCCTTTAATACATATTTTTCAGTCATATTGAGCAGAATTTATCATAATCTCTAATCAGAAAGAAATAACTTGCTCCACTCTAAAATGACTCCAGAGACTGAAATTGTGGCAGTTAACTTTTATGTATAACGATTATGACAATAATGGCAAATATGTAAATATGCAAATAACTAGTAAATATAATAAATAAAATAAAATAAAGTATAAAACTTGACTTCACTCTACATTTGTTTCTTCTTGAATATCCTGTTTCACTAGGAAAAAACATTACATTATGAATGTCAAATGGTTTACTTGTGTAAATGCAAACCCTGAACTTTAAAAGAGACTTTAAAAAAGGATTCAGCCCACATTCTGCAATTATGCCATATACAAATTATACTGAATATGTGTTAATTAGGAGTGTTTTCTCCTTGACTCTGTCGACTCTGAAGACAATTTTGCATGTAAAGTTTGAAATCATTTGCTAAGAAGAATAACAATGTCTGTTTTTCTGTGTTTTGCAGGTGTATCTGGAAACAAGAGGCAGCCTCTTTCGGTCAATGTGCCAGGACTGAGAGTGTAGCATGGGCAATATAACAGGAAATGCCATCAGAGTCTAGTGGCTGGCAGGATTTGGACAGGAGGCTGAAGATGAGGAAAACGTGAGTGTTTGCACACAAATGAACTGGGTGGCTGTCTATTCCCACCAGTGATCATCTACACAAGTCCTGCCTGCTCTGGGAGTCTCTACAGAGAGTGGCCAATAAAATCTACAAAAGGTCATTCCATTTCTACTTTGGTAAGTGTGAAAAACCGCAGAATAAAAAAGCAATATATTAATAATGACCCTGCTGGTGCTGTCTGTCTGTGCTTTTTCTTTCATGAACGTAATGTTCTTTGTTCTGTTTCAAATCAGTGGTTGGGTTTGTATGCTTAAAAAAGAATATGAATGCGGTTTGAAGGAAATAGTACAGTATATCATAAGTGCTGTGGTTGAGCTGGTCTTTGTTCTGTGCCTGTTACTGTTGCTCTTCCTGCACAAGTTATGGCTTCTGTCGTTACAATCCAAATGGCTCCATAATTTCCTGAGGTCATAGAGGTCTGTTGAATGGTTGAGTGGACTTTTGTAATAGGTTCACTGAGCTTTATTGCAGTCTGGATGTGAGACAAATAATGCCATCATTTAAATTCTGGCCTTGCCCTGCGATCAAGATTGGTAACAGCTGGACACAATTGTCCAACAGTTTCGATTTGGGGGCTATAGAAATATTGAGTTTGTAGCTGAACTCCACTGAATACAACAGATGGGTGAGAATAGAAATTATTACACTGGACAATTCTGGATACATTTTTATTTACTTGTTTATTTATTTAGTTGAAGCTGCTCTTATTGAAAAAGTGGTGAGATTTTGTGTTACATTTGATCATTTGATCATTTTGTTAGTTTCATAATAAATAATGTATGTTGGAAACAAGAGCAGGGTCAAAACAGAACAAGTTATGAATTGTTGCTAATGTAGTTCTGAGGTAAAACAGGGTGAAGTTTGTTATGAACAGGCTGCTTATTCACATTACAATTCAGTTCATTACTGATAAACCCATAATTCTGTTTAGTCTGACAACTTACCTATATTAAAATTCTATAATAAAGAATCTTTTCTATAAAATTCTTTAAAAGTATAAAAATTCCATACCAGAAATTTTTCCTAAAAGATGTTATTTTGAAATTTACATTTTTAATACAGTAATTTACCGCAATCAGTGTTAAAATAGTAAACATTATGACAACAATAGCAAATAGTGAATTTTTTTTGTCCAATAACTTACAAATGGCTGATATTAAAATTCTTCAATAAAAATATTTTCTAACATAATATTATATAAATATATAACAAAAAATATGTTTTTTTTCGAAGTAAATAAAAAATAAATTACTGAAATCTTAAGTCATTGGAAATACTGAATTTAGGCATCGCAACTTTATAATGTACAATATGAAAAAATGGATACTCATTTGAGATTCGCTAAGGATTATATGTAACAGTGTTATGTATTTATTAGTGTTTTTAATTATCAATTTAAGTGAGCTTTAGATGCTGGTAAAGTAATCTAAATGTAAATATAGGGTAAATTAACATGTACAATTAAATATCCAATATCAGCTAATATATCCAATATAATTTAAAGACATACCCGATATGATGCCATTAAATTGTGCATCCACAAATCTATTGTCATTCCTACTAATTTGGGCCATACTAACCAGCAAAACCCTGACCCCTTGGTGAAAATTCCTTGATGTATTTTTTTGGGTGAGTCTCAGTCTACTCATATGGACCAAATTGGGTCTGAGTGATTTACACGAGTAAGTGTCACTGTGAGAGGCCTAATGAATGGCTTCAGGAACACTTCTCGCTCTCAGCTATTCAGCAAGGTGTTCTCATTAGCACCTTCTCTTCTGTTGGCTTTGGTGAAGAGAAGAGAGATGTCAGGTTGGAATGAAATCATGCTGAATTCACCATGCTTTCATTTTTGACACACATTCTCCTGAATCCTTGTGAGACTATACTGCTGATGTTTTTGTTGAGTCATGTACGTTCTGACAGAGTATTCATTTTACAGTGATGCGCAATCGTACACCAATTATGCCTAAGATTACAACAGTCTAAAATGCTTAAACTGTATTAATTTATCAGGTGAAGGTTTCCATGTTTTTCCATCTATTTTGCTCTGCTTATAAACACCGTAATCCTGCCTTTTTATTCAAAGTGTGCATGTTTTGTGCATATATCCATTTAAGTTGGTCAAGACTGCTTTTTTGGTCTTTAAAGGGATAGTTCAACCAAAAAAGAAAATTACCCCATGATTTACTCACCCTCAAGCCGTCCTAGGTGTATTTGACTTTCGTCTTTCAGATGAATACGACCTGAGTTATATTAAAAATGTCTTGGCTCTTTCAAGCTTTATAATGGCAGTGAATGGTGGTTTACAAAATTTTTAAATAGTTATATTTTTCTTACACAAATGCGTTGCTTTTATTAACCCCCCGGAGCCATGTGGAGAACTTTTTATGTTGGATGGAGGCAGTTTTTTGGGCTTCAAAATCTTAACCCTCATTCACTGGCATTATAAAGCTTGAAAGGACCAGGACATTTTTTAATATAACTCAAACTGTATTCGTCTGAAAGAAGAAAGTTATATACACATGGCATAAGGGTGAGAGTAAATCTTGGTGTAATTCTCATTTTCGGGTGAACTATCCCTTTAAGAGCTGAGGTTACATGTTGCTAATGTGATATTTGGGACAGTTTGTTTCTCAGAATGCTCTAATTGGTTGTACAACAGGTGTCAGTCTAGCCAAGAAAAGGCTTATCAAACCTTTAATTCACTGAAAGAACACTGTTAGATTACTTATTGTCCTGGGCGACTAGTTACATGTCTGATTGCTTATTTTTACTTTAATTATTTTGTTGGACTACTTTTTATTTTTTTTTTTTTGTATGTGATTAATTTAGATGTTGACTGTTTATCAGGAAAAAAAACAGAAGGGTAGAAGGTTTATCTCTTTCAGATGGGGATTTCCTGACTCTTGTCCTGTTGGCCTTTGTACTAATGGGAAACTACATTATGGAAGATCCAAAGTGTAGATTAATGACGGGGTAACTGGGTGAAAGCAGTGAGTTAGAGGGAACAGCTCTCTGGAGATGGAAATCTTAAGAAAAATGTAATGCAATTGATCAAACTCCCACCCACTCTGAATCTTCATTATAATCCAGTGGAAATTCAGACAGTAAGGTTAAGAGCTGTGTCACTATTGGCTGCTCAATCAGCCTACAGTAGTTATATCTTGTGTTAATAGTGATGCTGAAATGAATGTGAAGTACTTCACATAGTATTTTGGCACAAATTCATCTGGCATTTGGTAGAAGCTGGCCAAATTAGGTAGATGCCAGCATAGGCACTCAATCTCATCCTTAAGAAAAACAAAACATTTATTATTTCACCTACATTACATACAGTTCCCTTGTAAGAATTATAAACATGGTTTGCCACCATACTGGAGTGTGTTTTAAGTGGTGAACTATTGAAGAGACACTTAGAAACCAATATTGTACGTTTTTCCTATTCAGCCTAATTCATGTTACTCATTCTACATAGTGTTGTGCCTTATTAAATGAATAGTTGCCCCAAAAATGTCAGAAAATTCTGAAAATGTGCTCACTCTCCAAGATGTAGATGTGTTTGTTTCATCATTGCATCAATTAGCATCTTGTGAAGTGTTAATCCATCAAGACATATTCAAATCATTGCTTCCGACAAGCACCATTTATTAGCTTAAAAAAGTCCAGAGAAGTTCTGAACCAATATGCAAATACTTTGATGTGAGAGGATAACCGATCAGGGACTTTTTCACTCAAAAAAAGTGTTATTATGGATTATGGTATTTTGTCCAGAAGCAATGGTTTAAGGTTAAAATATCTTAGTGGATTTGTTTCCTACAAACACACAGCTTTTCACTTCATAAGAGGTTAATAGATGGGCTGGAGTCATGTAGATTATTTTTGGATTATTGTGATATTTTTATGAGCTGTTTGATCTCTCATTTTGACGGCACCCATTCACTACAGAGGATCTATTGGTGAGCAAGTGATGTAATGCTAAATTTCTCCAAACCTGTTCTGATGAAGAAACAAACTCATCTACATCTTGAATGGAGTAAATTTTCAGCAAATTTTCATTTCTGGGTAAACTAGTCCTTTAATAGAATTCAATGTTTGATTTTTATAACATTTTTGTATGGCCCAAGTTGGTCACTATACCGCGTTAGAACGTTTTGGACCAGCAACAAACAAACTAACATCAAATTTCAGAAAGAAAGCATTATGCAGTATTGATTCTACAACAGAAATTCCAAGGTATATCATGCAGCTTTTACAAATGTTCCTTTTCTGCCGCCACTTCAGATATAACAGTTGTCTAGTTTGAGGTCAGTATGCACTGTTCTTGGAGGGGAGTTCAGGGAGCACATTGTAGTTTCAATGTCTGTAATTCATAGGTTTTTTTGTGCTGTGTCGCAAAGTTTGATATAATTTTCTTTATAAAAGTCATACTTATTAATTAATAATAATATGATAATAATAGCCATGATATACCCCCCCCCGCCACAAATTTACACTTGCACTGTCACCTGTGGTGGTCATGATCATCCTCTGTAGCTCTTTTCTAATTGGTTATCCTGATTGGTTATACTAATTACCTATACTAGTTACACTATAATGTTACAACACTCTCCTACATATAAAGATTTAGGTCTAGATAATATATTAAGATCTCATTTTTGGGATGATAAAATTTCAGAAATTATATTGTTAATAAAACAAACTGTTTCTCTGCATGAATAGTGCAGACAGAACTGTGGCTAAATGTGCTTTAGCTTTTATTTTCAGACTCCTTGTGAGTGGGACTATGCCACGTCTGTTTTGGGTTTTGTTCACATTTAGGTTTTCATGTCTTTTATTTTGTTATTCTCTGTCATGGTTCCTGTTTGTGATGTGTTTCCTTGCTCCTCATTTGGTCATGTCATGTGATACCCTCGTCTGTATGTTATGTTCTGACCAAGCGGCAACCTCCCACTCTCTCTTGTGAAGCCAACAAAGAAGTGACTTAAACTGTAATTCGTCACCTGGCCACTAGAGGCTGGCTGCAAAAGGGAGTCAATCCCATAGACCTCCCCATGTTAAAATGATAAAACTTTACAGCAGAAAAAAAACATGAATACAGCCTGGTTCAAAAAATTATTTTGGTCTATATAGCTAATTTTGCCCTTCATGACAACTGTGAGGGGTGTGATTTTTTTTTATAACTCCTCCGTTTAAATTATATTAAGTTTTAAAGTTGTGCATAATTAAGGTGTGGCCACTTGAGTGACATGTGGATTGCCGCTGCTGACACTGCCATCAAGCTAGGTGGGCGTGGCTTCAGCGACCACCTCCCGCCTTTTTGCCCATTTTCAATTATCTGGGAGTGACGCACGGTGAAGCGCTGCCAAGATGGCGACGGCCCGCTCTGCCCACTTTGAGCTTCAAAAACGCTCTTCAGGAATCGCTGGGTGACGTCACGGACACTACGCTCATGTTTTTATACAGTCTATGGTTCTGACTGGTTTCTTGGTTGCGTCTGTCATTTTCTCATTGGTTGATTTTGTCATGTGTTCCCCTTGGACAAGTATTTAAGACCTCTTGTTTACCTTGTTAGTTTTTCATGTATTAATGTTATTTCCCATTCTGCTGATGTTGAGTGTCATTGCAAGGGGGGTTATCTACAACTTTCCTTCAGTGGACTATTTATCACAGCCTAATTCTATTGTCTGGAGTATTGCAGTGCTCTATGTATCAAATTATGCAATTATAATGATTCCATTTACTTATTTTATACACTACTTTTGAGAATGACAGCTCCCTGCTAGCACTTAGCCTACAGCTTACGTGTCATTTGTTACAGACATGTTTCAAGAATGGTCTTCAGACTGTCACATTTTGAAGAACTTCAAGAAGTACAGTACATTTCCCCATATATAAATGCCAATTATGATGGCATACATATGACAATAATTTGATTTAGATGTCATGAAATTTTAAAGTATATTCTTTTTTGATCATTCACAATTAAAATTCACAATTCACAATTTTATATATGCCCCAGTTTATTTATACAATGTAAAAATATGTACAAAAAAAAATAAAAAAATAATAATAATTGTAAAAGCCAAATTAATTCTGTAAAATACAGCAAAAAGTTAAACATATTTAATAAACAACCTGTACATTTTTCAGAACTGTAATTTGCAATAAAAATAAATAAAATAACACAATAAATAAAATAATAAAATACAAAAATAACTAAAAATATTTTAAACCGTAAACCCACATCATGTTTTGTAGCTTTAACATATACTGACAGCCATCATAACCTAAATTTAACCAATTAACATGAATTTACTGTAGCATTTTTACAGTATTTTACAGTTAAAATTATTTTTTTTAAATTGCCTTACAACATACTTGATGTTTGACTGTGTCTGCCGAACACTTTGACCGAAATAGTTGCTTTAGGACCAGAACTTGTGTTCATTTTTAACAACAAATTTCAAATGAGAAGAGTGAAAACTTGATTTTACATTGAAAGAAAATGTATTGTTAATGGATTGCTTCCACTCAGAGGTCACCCTAATTACATTCAGTCATATTTCCAAAATGACTGGCTTCGGGGCTGGCAAAGATGAAGATGCCGTTGAGTCATGCTAATAGATCAGACGAACAGATCTCCCTCCACGGTCTTATGTAGATCAGTGGGACTTGTTGCCATGGCAACAGCGGCAGATGGAGCATAGCTACACCTCAGCAGCGTGGACAGGAGAGAAAGCTTGGAGTCCCTGAAGAGGCAGTGTGGTAGGTGGTGTAACACTAGTTCCTGCAGTCAGCCCTCCTTCTTCCTCTCAGACACCCACTCTCAAGCCTTACCAGTCTCTGTGTCTGTTACTTCTTGTGAGTAAGGTCTCATAATGACTCTTCTCCTGATCAGTCCGTTGATTGACACATTATTGAGATTCATAAACAAAGGAAATTCATTAAAGTCAGGAAATGTAATGCTTACATAAACATACATGCATGTCATGAATCGAGCTTCTATTTGGAAGGTCATTAATTTTTCACTCTATCTCAGCGTAATCTCTTTTTGTTGTAGGCATGTATTTTCTTATCATGATAATTAAAAAAGTTGGAGGGCTGTGTAATGCAATCATATAGGGTAATAAAAAACATCTTTGGGCCATGAAATAAAATATTCTGTGCACAACTTAAGCTTTTGAAATGGCTTAGAAAAAAAGCAAATTGTGTTTTTAACATTACATAATTCTCATATCTACGGCTAGATGAGATTTGTGTGGTTCAATCCTGTTCTCCTTCATAATGTTTCCATGACATTCCACTTGGATTGTCTCCATGACATCCCACAATGTTTCCATGGTACCATGAATACCTAAACCTTTCTGCCAGGTTCAGATATGTAAACCAGGTTCAGTTCATACCATTATAACAGATAAATAAATAGTAAGTGCATACAATTAAAATATTAAAGTTAATTTACAAGGATTTTTTTTTATTATGGCACTTTTATATACAAGGGATTGTTGTTGTTGTTTATTTTTTTTAGTAAGAAAAATGTTACTAGATTTTTGTTTTTATATTAAATTAGTCAACTAGTATTAAGCTAGCTTGCTTGTTATAAAGTCACAGTTAACTGTTTTAGAAACTTCATTTACATGCTTTTATGATTCTTTTCCTTTTCATATTTTATATCAGAATATTTTATTGTTTTACCATTTAAACTCAGAATTTATATGTTAAAATATGAAAATGCAACATAAAATATTAACATTTTAAACTCAGGAGTGAACTAATCATAAAACATTAGTGTGAAAATTATTTACATATATATTTATGCAAATTATGATTAGCTGTCAGTGGCATCATTTAGACTTCAAAAAAAGATAATTTTATCTCACAAGTCTGACTTCTCAGAACTGTGAGTTAACATCTCACAATTCTGACTTTTTTTTTCTTCTCAGGATTGCCAGTTTATATCAAAATATAATGTCAAAATTATTGCGTCCATACAAAGAGTGCTCAGAGTTCAAGAATCACTAAAATCAGAGTTTTGTTCTCAATACAAGTCTCTCTGTGTTTGATGATTATGTGAGAGTTATTTGAGAGTTTTCTCATCATCAGCACTCCTGACTGAGGTTTCACACTTCCCTATCTCTTGCTGAGGCTGGCACAGTCTCAGGATTGCTGGTGAGGCCTGTGGCTTGCTTGTAGTCAAACCTTCATTATACCAGCATGGCAGCACATATCCAGTCTGTCACAATGAGGCGATCCCCTGTGCTTATCCGAGTGGATATAACATCAAGTTGAGGATCTCAGGACCTGAACAGTGTTGCTTTCAGTGTGTTTAATGTTATGTAAGATGAGATAATGCATAGTTAAAAATAATTGCATTTCATTTAGTCAAGAGGATCCCTGTAGTTTTTACATTTTACACTGGAGAAAGAATGGAAGGATCAGTTGAAATTAAATACATTCAAATCTTGCCTTTTATTCTTATTCAAACTTATGAATTTGAAAGCGATTTTATCAACAAAGGACCATCTCTCAGTAGCAGAACAGATAAATTTCCCATGACACTCCATGTTCTGTTGAAAATGGCTTAAGAGCTGATCCAAAGAAATATCTTTTTTTCTTGCATCATGGTGCAACAGAGCAGTGGTCTTTATAAAAAACTCTAGAGATTCTCTGTTGCATAGAAAAAGATGTTTGCTTAGCATATTACTATTTCATGACACCAAATGTACTGCACTGAGTGTGGCAGGGCCCTCAAGTCAACACGTCACATGACGTATGAATGCATGTACTAAAAAGTCTGTAAAAATAGGGTCTAATGTGCTGTGTTAATATGAAGGAATCTTCCATATTGATTTTTCACAGGTATTGTACTTGTCTTTTGAATTACACATTTTATAGAGTTTGAGGGTTAAAGGAAATATCTGTAAACTTTTTCTCTACTGATTACTTCTTACAGAATCCAGGGTTGTACTGTGTTTGGGTTCTGAAAAGGGACATTTTATATAAAATATCTGATTAACATTACAGTTTCCCTGCTGACGGATTAACAGCAGATTCGTCATGCCCATTCAAACTGTTGGTTTGAGCCAAATGTTTGAGCAAGTTTTTTGTCATTTTGTCACATAGTTTAAGAAATGTTTGTCTAAAATGATATAATAGAAATTTTGAATGTCTAAATTTGTTCAGTCAAGTCAAGCTTTACCAATTTATCAATGCTTTCCTGTACATGGTTGACCTTTAACTTTGTGTTTTTAGTGTTTTTTAGGGGTATATTTGGATCACTGATCACATTTTAGATTATTGTTATTATACAGAATTATTTGTAAATTATTTTATTTCCATCTTGATGGAAAATAAAGCTAATGTATGTGAATTAAATGCTGCCTATGCTGCTTAAATGATGCTTATGGCAGAGTTGTTCATGATCGAAAAAAGTCTTAGTACTCTTTATGAAATGCCACATCTGTACAAATCTTTTAAGAGACTCAAGAAAGAGCATTCAAGCACCTTACAAAAAACAACCATTCATTTACAATTTGTTCACTTAAACAATTTGATCTAAAACACTGTTTCATTCATAAACAAAACACTACTATGTGCAGTCTGCTTTAAAACATTAACGCTATTTTAAAAAGCAAAGAAAACGGGAATAAAAACATGTATGACTTGATGTAGTGTCACTCTTAACAAGTTTGGATTTCTGGGCACAATTAAAGTACATCACAACACGGCTATCTGATTTGAATTTATTATTATATTTAAATATTTAAAAATGTCCATTTTTGTTTTATTCTTGTGCTTGTTGAAAAAAAAATGTTTTTGTATTTTTGGATAGATTTTGTTCTCCATTTTGCTGTCATTATTCGTGCCTTTCAAAAGATATTCAGTTTCTGGTACATCCATTACTCTCATCCAGACAAATCAGATCAGATGTTTGGTTTGACAGACCGTAGGTTTGAAAGGCTAATCCTGTTTCCTGTCTGGAGTGATTTCTGGCTAATAATTAAACAGTAACAAAGGAGACGGGAAGACAGTGGCTTGGAGCACCCCAGAGACAGTTCTTGGAATATTTTAAGCATAGATTTGCCAAATAGAATTGCCCTGCCAGGCAGACAAGTGATTAACCAGTCTGCCTCAGACAGCTGCGATTAGGAGAGATATGTGGTTATGCAGAAAACATTTGTTTGCATTTAAATCCATTTGGCCCCATGCAGTTGTCCAATTCAGTTCAGTAAAGGTGAATTATATTGTGTTGCAATTCTTGCTTTGGGCCTCAGGATTCCATGTTACATTCATGCCATCTGTTACACAAGCTGATCTGACACAAACATGCATCTGTTCAACTAGTACTGTATGTTAACATTGTACTGGAAACTAGCCCCACCTGAAGGGACAAATCACAATGTTAGCTTCAGAGTGCATCTATGTGTTGTGTAACATAAAACATAATAAAAAGAGAGAGAAAATATACCATAAAAGATAACCTGTTACTTAAAAGGCAGTGTGCATGTGAATTGTAAATACTGACAGACTGAAAGATGATGATATTCTTGTGGAAAAGAGTTAAACTTTACAGTTGTTGTGACACCTGCTCCATATAATGTGTGATATTAGGTGAGTAATCAGGGGTACAACAATCTCAGTAACTTTTTTTTTCCCAGTATGTCCAGTGTACATTAGATTTGAATGACTTTTTTTTAAAAAACTAGAAATTTTAATTTTGCTTTATATATAGAAACTAAGGGTCAAAAGTTTAGAATAATTCAGATTTTTCATGTTTTTGAAAGTATTTTATGCTCACCAAGGCTGCATTTATTTGATAAAAAAATACAGTAAAAAAAGTAGTATTGTAAAATATTATTACAATTTAAAATAATTGGCTTCCATTTAAATATATTTTAAAATATATATTAAAATATATCTTACTCCAAACTTTTGAATGGTAGTTTATCACAGTTTCCACATCAATGTACAATGTTTCAAACATTGCTAATAATAGGAGCTGTTTTTTAAACACCAAATCAGCATATTCTAATGATTTCTAAAAGGATTGTGTGACACTGAAGACAGGAGTAATGGCTGCTGAAAATTCACATTGCCATTACAAGAATAAATCACATTTTAAAATGTATTAAAATAAAAACAGTTATCTTAAATTGCAATAACATTCCACAATATTACTATTTTGTGTTTTGGTAAAATAAATGATATATACATATACTGTATATTACACCGAATGTCTATTGTAATTCAGCCATTTTTGGTCAGTTTGGTCATTTTTGGTCAGTGCCTTTGTCTTTGTGGAAAATGTGCTTAGCTGACAAAAGTTGCCATCCTTTTTGTAATTGTTTTGCTCTGATTGAAGGAGCTGGACCTAGTTCTTAATCCTGTTGTCCTACACTTCCTCTTCAGGCACTTTATCCATCTCCTCAGCTCTCACCCAGAAAGAATGGAGAGAAGGAGGTTGCTATGGCAACAGAGAGCCCACAGGGAAGCTAAGCACAAATAGTGTTGCAGGGTTGAGATTCCCGCTTCAGATGAGGTGCAGAATTGTGCTTCAGAAGCTTTACATAGACAGTATAAATATGATCTTTCTTTTCAATTGTGCATTTCATTTAATAAGATGTATAGTGTCTCCTGCTTGGCCTTGATATAATAGAATTCTGTTGTCAAGCCTGTGTAATGGAACATTAGATAGTGACTGTATTTTGGAAACTCTCTGAGTCTGCACATTTACACCTGCATAAAGGATAAATAGGCATGTCATCACAATGTATTCTCAGGTGTTGACAAATATTTCTGTTTTAGGATATGTAGACATACCTTTCATCATTAGATATGCTCAGGTCTGCCACACTATCAGGCCTTTTTTTGTGAATAGAAAATATTGCTTTTAATAAGAAAAAAAAAATATTGACAGGAAAAGATTTTCCTTTTAAAGTTATTAGCATCGGTGCTCGGCTATGTGGCTATGTGACTAGTTTGCTAGCATTACTTCCTTAGCAAAAAGAAAGGAAAAAAAAGTCAGTAAAAAACATTTTCATTGCAAAAATAAATTGGTATTCTTAGGACAGATAAACAGCAATGCACCTTTGGCACAAAGACAGCACATATGTTTAAGTGAAATGACACCACTGTTGCTACTGCAGGTATATTTTCACAACTTGAACTTTCAGAGCCATGTGACACAAGGACCAATGGCATTTGACCTCAGTGAAATTATGCTGAAGAATACACTTTATTCAAGACAGAAATCATGAGAGAGTTTTTTTGACTAAGTTGAAACATTTTGGAAAATAAAGGGTCATTTTAGTTTCACACTGGGTGCTGAGTGCATTTTTCCCCTTTCTGTTTTTTCTCCCTCTGTATTATGATGTTGTGTGACACCAAGGAAAGGTGAAATTGAGTTGTTATGACTGCAATGTCTCTTCACAAACAATCAGTTTTTTTCTGATATTTTCGGAAGGAAATGGTGGGGAATGAAGACGGCCATTTTGGAATAGCAGTAAAGAGCCTCGGGGGGCCTTTATTTTTGAACAAAAGTATTTTCACCTTAGTGAGTGGAAGAGGGAAGTAGTGTCCAGACACACCTGCGGGTCCAGAAAGTGCTGTAAAAGATACAGGATGTTTGCAGGGAGAGTGGAAAATCCATGAGCAATACTCAGTGGTCATCATTAATAACAAAAATGCTCATGTTTTGCTGTTGAATGGCTGTGGTTTAAGGTTATGACCCTTTATTGTCTTCCTGTGGCTCAGTGGTAGAGCATTGCATTAGCAGTGCAAAAGGTTGTGGGTTCGATTCCCAGGGAACACATGTTAGGTAAAAAATGTTAGCCTGATTGCACTGTAAGTCACTTTGGATAAAAGCGTCTGCTAAATGCATACAGGTGCTGGTCATATAATTAGAATATCATCAAAAAGTTGATTTATTTCTCTAATTCCATTCAGAAAATTAAACTTGTATATTATATTCATTCATTACACACAGACTGATATATTTCAAATGTTTATTTCTTTTAATTTTGATGATTATAACAACAACTAAGTAAAATCCCAAATTCAGTATCTCAGAAAATTAGAATATTGTGAAAAGGTTCAATATTGAAGACACCTGGTGCCACACTCTAATCAGCTAATTAACTCAAAACACCTGCAAAGGCCTTTAAATGGTCTCTCAGTCTAGTTCTGTAGGCTACACAATCATGGGGAAGACTGCTGATTTGACAGTTGTCCAAAAGATGACCATTGACACCTTGCACAAGGAGGGCAAGACACAAAAGGTCATTGCAAAAGAGGCTGGCTGTTCACAGAGCTCTGTGTCCAAGCACATTAATAGAGAGGCGAAGGGAAGGAAAAGATGTGGTTGAAAAAAGTGTACAAGCAATAGGGATAACCGCACCCTGGAGAGGATTGTGAAACAAAACCCATTCAAAAATGTGGGGGATATTCACAAAGATTGGACTGCAGCTGGAGTCAGTGCTTCAAGAACCACTACACAAAGACATATGCAAGACATGGGTTTCAGCTGTCGCATTCCTTGTGTCAAGCCACTCGTGAATAACAGACAGCGTCAGATGCGTCTCGCTTCAAAAAGGACTGGACTGCTGCTGAGTGGTCCAAAGTTATGTTCTCTGATGAAAGTAAATTTAGCATTTCCTTTGGAAATCAGGGTCCCAGAGTCTGGAGGAATAGAGGAGATGCACACAATCCATGTTGCTTGAGGTCTAGTGTAAAGTTTCCACAGTCAGGGATGTTTTGGGGTGCCATGTCATCTGCTGGTGTTGATCCACTGTGTTTTCTGAGGTCCAAGGTCAACGCAGCCGTATACCAGGAAGCTTTAGAGCACTTCATGCTTCCTGCTGCTGACCAACTTTATAGAGATGCAGATTTAATTTTCCAACAGGACTTGGCACCTGCACACAGTGCCAAAGCTACCAGTACCTGGTTTAAGGACCATGGTATCCCTGTTCTTAATTGGCCAGCAAACTCACCTGACCTTAACCCCACAGAAAATCTATGGGGTATTGTGAAGAGGAAGATGCGATATGCCAGACCCAAGAATGCAGAAGAGCTGAAGGCCACTATTAGAGCAACCGGGGCTCTCATAACACCTGAGCAGTGCCACAGATTGATCGACTCCATGTCATGCCGCATTGCTGCAGAAATTCAGGCAAAAGGAGCCCCAAAGATTTCTAAAAATCCTTTCTTTGTATTGGTCTTAAGTAATATTCTAATTTTCTGAGATACTGAATTTGGGATTTTCCTTAGTTGTCAGTTATAATCATCAAAATTAAAAGAAATAATCATTTGAAATATATCAGTCTGTGTGTAATGAGTGAATATAATATACAAGTTTCACTTTTTGAATGGAATTAGTGAAATAAATCAACTTTTTGATGATATTCTAATTATATGACCAGCACCTGTAAATGTTAATGTGTGTGCTCATGTCTTTATTGAAGTCATCTAACACACAATGGAACTGACTGATATGTGTTTTGTTTGTGTACATCTCTGTCACACCTTTGACTCTTGTGGATGTTACTGTTTAGGCACATAAAAGTCTTGGCTACAAAGTTTTTACCCACATGTGTAGGTTTTTACCCTAAATAATGAAAGAAAGAGTAATTAGAAGACATTATTATGGTTTGGGTAGAAAGTTAAAGCTTTATGTAAGGTCTAAGAAACTCCCTTTTGACCCTGATTTATGTTGGCTTTAAACTTTTCTGTACTTTCACACAAAAATGTCATAATTTTTTCCATGTCATTTCAACATATCTTTTGTTTCCAAAAAGGACAAAAAGCACCGTAAAAGTATACTGAATAAAAAATTTTTACCTACACTGAACAAAATTATAAACGCAACACTTTTGTTTTTGCCCCCATTTTTCATGTGCTGAACTCTAAGACTTTTTCTATGTACACAAAATGCCTGTTTCTCTCAAATATTGTACACAAATCTGTCTAAATCTGTGTTAGTGAGCACTTCTCTTTTGCCGAGATAATCCATCCACCTCACAGGTGTGGCATATCAAGATGCTGATTAGACAGCCAGATTATTGCACAGGTGTGCCTTAGACTGGCTACAATAAAAGGCCAATCTAAAATGTGCAGTTTTATCACACAGCACAATGCCACAGATGTCGCAAGTTTTGAGGGAGCGTGCAATTGGCATGCTGACTGCAGGAATGTCCACCAGAGCTGTTGCCCGTGAAATGAATGTTCATTTCTCTACCATAAGCCGTCTCCAAAGGGGTTTCAGAGAATTTGGCAGTACATCCAACTGGCCTCACAACCGCAGACCACGTGTAACCACACCAGCCCAGGACCTCCACATCCAGCATCTTCACCTCCAAGATCATCTGAGACCAGCCACCCGGATAGCTGCTGCAATAATGGGTTTGCATAACCAAAGAATTTCTGCACAAACTGTCAGAAACTGTCTCAGGGAAGCTCATCTGCATGCTCGTCGTCCTCATTGGGGTCTCTACCTGACTGAAGTTCGTCGTCGTAACTGACTTGAGTGGGCAAATGCTCACATTCGATGGCGTCTGGCACTTTGGAGAGGTGTTCTCTTCATGGATGAATCCCGGTTTTCACTGTACAGGGCAGATGGCAGACAGCATGTATGGCGTCGTGTGGGTGAGTGGTTTGCTAATGTCGACGTTGTGGATTGAGTGGCCCATGGTGACGGTGGGGTTATGGTATGGGGAGGCGTATTTTATTGATGGCATTTTGAACGCAAAGAGATACTGTGATGAGATCCTGAGGCCCATTGTTGTGCCATTCATCCACGACCATCACCTCATGTTGCAGCATGATAATGCACGGCCCCATGTTGCAAGGATCTGTACACAATTCCTGGAAGCTGAAAACATCCCAGTTCTTGCATGGCCACCGGACATGTCACCCATTGAGAATGTTTGGGATGCTCTGGATTGGCGTATACGACAGCGTGTTCCAGTTCCTGCCAATATCCAAAGGAGAAGTGCTCACTAACACAGATTTAGACAGATTTGTGAACAATATTTGAGAGAAATATGCCTTTTGTGTACATAGAAAAAGTCTTAGATCTTTGAGTTCAGCTCATGGAAAATGGGGGAAAAAACAAAAGTGTTGTTTATATTTTTGTTCAGTGTATATTTCCCAGAACAAAGGATAGCCTACCTTTTACATAGGTCAACCCCAATAACAGGGCATTTTGTCACACTACATAGGGTAAACTATCACACAATCTACCATTAAACAGCCTATTAAAGGCTTTTTAAATAGAATTTCAAACAATAATGAAGCACAAAAGTATAACAAATAATTATCCTCAATGACACCATTGTCCTGAGAACATTGAACAGCATTTTGTTTACTACATTGAATGTATAGTGTGGATTATTTACTTGTTTCCCTGATAGAAATGACAAAATATGTGTATCTTCCCCCTGTATGTCCCAATCTATTTCACTTATGAATCATCTTAATAATCACTAAATACTTTATTATGTGAAGAGCAGGAGGCTGAGTGTTTGAATGGAAAGTGGAGAGTGTAGTGGAAATAGACATTGGGATTAATTATGATCAACTCCCTTAGAATCTATATATTATCATGGGTCTGAATTCTTTTAATTACTCTTCTGTAAAAAGTTCACTTTCTTTTTCACCTCCAAAAATAATCTGTTTGCTCATAATTGAAGATCACTGGAAATGATTGGATATGAATGCTGAGCAGGATAACAAATACCTTTGATGAAAGTGTAGAGTACTGCTTTGCTGGTTCTATATTAGAGAGGAATATATATATATATATATTCTTATCAATATCGCTAAAAGATATTTAGTGTTTCATGTAAGGAATGGTTTGGTTATTTTAAATGGTTTGATCAGTTTAAAACTCGCAAACATCACTTTCTTGTTCAATTTTACAACCATTATATCATTTTTCGCCTATGGAGGTTAGCGGTATTGTAACCATATAATTTTAGGAGCCTTGATTCTAGTTTGATGAATTAAAAATAACAGTAATATAAATGAAATAATATGAATGTTAAAGGATGTAAAAAGATCATTAATCTCCCTGTTCCTGATAAACTGATACATTAATATTCTTCCCCCTTTTTTAATGGTTTCTCTTGTGTTTGACTAAACTGGCATATTTAGTGTCATTTTATTGATATGTTCTGTTCTACTGCATTCAAAAGAATGTCTGTTAGGTAAAATAAGGTGAAAGAATAAAGAGACAGATCTCTGGGTGTGTAATATATTTCAGTAGCAGGTAAATTTCACTGTCACTTCAGAGTGTTCACTTCAGTTAGCTGATTTGACAGTCTTATGAAACTGAGATGACATAAAGCTTCTCGCTGAGGTGCTATGCCAAGATCCTGATCTAAGCACTAAAGGGACCCAGAAGATAGAGATGGGCTGTGCAGATCTTTAATGAAGTAGTCAATACTTGAATATCTCAGTGGGGATTTTTATGGAACCAAATAAATAAATAAATAAAAAACATGCAAATTAGCCCAGTGTTTGTCAGCATTGTACAACTTAAGCCTGCATGGCTTACAGACATATAAAGTATTTACATCTGAGCATTAGAAAGGTGCATGTTAGATGCTTAATTTGCATAGTGGAGGCCTAAAGCATGTTCAAGACTGATGCTAAGTTTAGAAACTACATTTTCTTTCAATGTAACATTTTCTTTTTATTTAGAAGCTACATTTTCTTTTATTTTTGGTTGATATTTTTTAAAATTCTGAATAATGAAGAATATTTTTTCGATTTGTTGTGAGGTGTCAAAGAGATGTTCACCCAAAAATAAAATAAAATTCATACATAATTTACTCTCTCCCATATTGTTTAAAAATTGTATTATATTTTTCTGTGGAACATAAAAGAAGATATTTGGAGAAATGTTTTATATATACAATAGAAATCAAAGGGCTCCAATGTTGTTTGGTTCACAGCATTCTTCAGAAAATCTTCTTTTATGTTCTACAGAAGAATGAAGTTTATAGAGGTTTGGAACAACATGAGGGTTAATGATAGAATTTTTTTTTATTATTATTGTGACCTGTACCCATAGTATACATTACTAGTATGACATTGGAAGGACAAAATGTTGTTCTGCAAACATTATCCTGCTAATCGACATGCATCAAGTATTATCTTATAAAATCTGTTTTTACTGTACACTTGAGCAATTCCCTGTCTGAGTAATGTCATGACCTTTAGAACATAAAGGAATGTTAAAGAAAATTGTCTTTGCTTTCAAAGCAAGTACATAAGAATGGCACTTTGTTATTTTTTTAGGTAGTTAGACCACAGAACAATCATAAGACTGTCTTCATATATATATATATATATATATATATATATATATATATATATATATATATATATATATATATACAGGTGCATCTCAATAAATTAGAATGTCGTGGAAAAGTTCATTAATTTCAGTAATTCAACTCAAATTGTGAAACTCATGTATTAAATAAATTCAGTGCGCACAGACTGAAGTAGTTTAAGTCTTTGGTTCTTTCAATTGTGATGATTTTGGCTACATTTAATTCACTATTTAACCCACCAATTCACTATCTCAACAAATAAGAATACTTCATAAGACCAATAAAAAAAAAAACTTTTAGTGAATTGTTGGCCTTCTGGAAAGTATGTTCATTTGCTGTTCATGTACTCAATACTTGGTAGGGGCTCCTTTTGCTTTAATTACTGCCTCAATTCGGCATGGCATGGAGGTGATCAGTTTTGGCACTGCTGTATGGAAGCCCAGGTTTCTTTGACAGTGGCCTTCAGCTCATCTGTGTTTTTGGGTGACTTGTTTCTCATTTTCCTCTTGACAATACCCCATAGATTCTCTATGGGGTTCAGGTCTGGTGAGTTTGCTGGCCAGTCAAGCACACCAACATGGTCATTTAACCAACTTTTGGTGCTTTTGGCATTGTGGGCAGGTGCCAAATCCTGCTGGAAAATGAAATCAGCATCTGCATGAAGTGCTCCAAAATTTCTTGGTAAACGGGTGCAGTGACTTTGGTTTTTAAAAACACAATGGACCAACACCAGCAGATGACATCGCACCCCAAATCATCACAGACTGTAGAAACATAACACTGGACTTCAAGCAACTTGGGCTATGAGCTTCTCCACCCTTCCTCCAGACTCTTGGACCTTGGTTTCCAAATGAAATATAAAACTTGCTCTCATCTGAAAAGAGGACTTTGGACCACTGGGCAACAGTCCAGTTCTTCTTCTCCTTCGCCCAGGTAAGACGCCTCTGACGTTGTCTGTGGTTCAGAAGTGGCTTAACAAGAGGAATACGACAACTGTAGCCAACGTCTGTGTGTGGTGGCTCTTGATGCCTTGACCCCAGCCTCAGTGCATTCCTTGTGAAGTTCACTCAAATTCTTGAATCAGTTTTGCTTGACAATCCTCATAAGGCTGTGGTTCTCTCGGTTGGTTGTGCATCTTTTTCTTCCTCACTTTTTCCTTCCACTCAACTTTCTGTTAACATACTTGGATACAGCACTCTGTGAACAGCCAGCTTCTTTGGCAATGAATGTTTGTGGCTTACCCTCCTTGTGAAGGGTGTCAATGATTGTCTTCTGGACAACTGTCAGATCAGCTGTCTTCTCCATGATTGCGTAGCCTAGTGAACCAAACTGAGGTGTTTTGAGTTGATTAGCTGGTTGGCATGTCACCATATTCTAATATGTTGAGATAGTGAATTGGTGGGTTTTTGTTAAATGTGAGCCAAAATTATCACAATTAAAAGAACCAAAGACTTAAACTACTTCAGTCTGTGCATTGAATTTAATACATGAGTTTCACAATTTGAGTTGAATTACTGAAATAAATAAACTTTTCCACGACATTCTAATTTATTGAGATGCACCTGTATATATGTATATATACATATATATATATATATATATATATATATATATATCTATATATATATATATATATATATATATATTCAGAATAGATTCATATATTGTATGTGGACTTGTAAGAGGAAAATGTAACGGAAGTCCTTGATTGAAAGCATGGAGGGCAAACCAAATTAAAATTAATTTTAGAAGAAATCATTTCAAAATCAGGAAGGTTACTCTCAAATGCACTTTCACAAGTTCACAGTTCAAGATTCAAGGTACTATCAGGACATTTTTTATCCAGTGGACAAATGTATAAAATAAGTAAAATTTTATTTAGATTTTTCTGAAGAGCTGAACAAATATTTAACTAATTATTTGCTGAGCATAATACATTACTCAGATGATAAATTACATGTTATGATTTGGGAAAGCTGTGCCTCACTGGCTTTAAAGAAACATCATTCTAAACATGTTTCCCAATAATTCATGTATTGTCTCTACATTCGAAGGTGTCAGTTTAAGTTGAGGTTTCTTGGCTAAAATAAGATGCAGAGTGGATTAGACATTATGGTAATAGTCAAAAATAATAATTTGGTGGACTTGATGAACTGAAAAGGTAATGATCCTGAAGAACACTTTTGGTTTCTTGGTTTTACCAGTTAATAACTGAAGTTGATTCTAATCAAACTCTAATCATCACAATGACAGTGAATTTGCTTATCTTTGGATCAACTGATGTTTATTGTTGTTCTTATAATTGAAATGATGTATAAGACAAGAACGACATATAGATCCCTCCATACCAACAGTGTAACAAGGGAGGTCATAACATTTTTAGCTAACAATATCAATAGACCTTTATGTCAGACAACTTATAATAAGTTGAACACAGCATAAGTAGAATAAATACAAGTATAAATACAGATGGGAAAAAAAACAGTATATTGTTTGTGGGACATATGCAGTGCAAATTAGAATCTCATTAACGCTTTAGTCTGGTGTTGTATCCTGAAGGTGACTTTAGTGTAACAAAAAATGGGATTTAGGTAGGCTGTCTGAATTAGGGATTGGGCTGTTATTCTCATTCTTTTTAACTCAGACTATATGGTCATGTAAATACGTGATTTAAAACGTGGTTCACTTTGGTATGTCACAATATGCAAGACAAGACTATCACAACCATTTCATTAAATTGGCCTACAATTTGCCAGTCTGCTGTAAACAAGAATTAACAAGATGCTTTAATTATGGTCCAAAATTAAGAAATTGCATAGTTCTACATGACCAGAACAAGTATGTTTTATGGAATAATATGTAGAAAAAATATGTAGAAAATGATCCTTGAAAGTAATCTCAGAAATAACCACTGAGAGATCACGCCAATCATAAGTAAAATAAAAAGTGGCCAGTCATATTCTTTGCTTAGCCAATCACAAGGCTTTTGAGGCACTTTTTGCATGTCAGTCATTATGCATGTTCACATCATTCAGTCCATATATGGGAAACCGAAAGCTGAGAGCGACTTGAACATGGAACAATTTTCTTGTTGGAAGGATGTGAAAATGTTCGTTATTTCTCATCTGCCAACAAAGGATTACACAGCCAAATGTCCTAAAAGTAGGCTAATGAGAAGACAGACGAAAATAAACAGACCAAACTGCCGCTTGACCAAAAACGACTGAGAATGTAAAGCTTTTCATTGCTGAAGGAAACTGAGAGCTTCAAGAATGTTACACAGGTTGCTTTCCTTCTGCATGTAAGGTAAAAATATTATGGTGAGCCACCAGAGTCCGAAGTCTTGCTGAAGTTCTGGATTGTTCTGGACCCAATTTGCAAAATAGCTCAGATGAGAACAATAACACAAGTCGACTGTCTGAAGTTCAGGATGGAGAGGAGCCTGTCGTCACAGAGTAGCAACTCTTAAAAAATATAGCTTATGTGGAAATAGTTTTATGAATTGTTGGCACTTTATCTAACATGCATGTAAACATGGTCAGTATCATCTAAGAATGGACTACAAAGTTTTGTGGCTAACAAATTAAAGTTTTAATGGTGTATTTAGTTTGTTGTAAATCTTGGTTTATTTAGTTCGCATGGTAAAGTTTTGCAGTGGTAGTGAGTAGTGAGTGACATCTTAAAAAAAAATAAAACAAAAAAATAAAATATATAATATATATATATATATATATATATATATATATATATATATATATATATATATATATATATATATATATATATATATATATATAAATTACATCAAATATATTCAAAAAGAAAACACATTAAAATTATTAAAATTTGTAATTAACAAAAAAACAATGAGCAGATGGGCGCAATAGTGTCGTTTGCGAGTACCGGAGTCACGTCATACCGGTTTTCCTCTCTTTCTCTGTTTCCCTCTCTCCTCCGTGCGCTCTCTCTCTCTTTCAGACCACTCCTCTCTCCTCTCTTCCGATCACCCCCACTGATGATCCTCCTCTCCGGTACCGGGGACAGAGTCTCGCGCTGCGGTCGTGTGAGCCTGAGGGACTGGATCCGCTGTTTTACCGCGTCGGATTTTGACCCGTCAAACAGAAATAAAGGACAAGATGGATAGAATACAAGAAGAAACGTGCGGGCCGTAGCTACAGACTCTATCCCGTCGCGACATGTCACTTGTCATGACAGAGCCGTCTATGAGCTTCACTGAATATGCGTAACGAGAGAAGCAGATACGATTTAATCGTTGGCAATGAACTTGAATTTCCATTCCTCCACATTAACAGGAGGACATGGCTCAACACACATTCTATTCCTAAATGCTTTGGAACATAATTCCTATTTTTTGCATCATCTCAGTAAGACACCAGTAGAGCAGTTTGTCAGTGCACAGCGCATTATGTCTGTTCAGTGCTGCATTGATGTAAGGGAAACGCTGGAGCGGAGGACAGACCGAACCGTCGTGTGATGTGACTCGTGTCTCAGCACCAGATCCGTCCTGGGATTACTGCTGGAGTACCAAACGATCTGTAGAAATAAGTCTAATGGACAATTACTCAACGCTTCAGTGTAAGTAACCATACCAAGTCGTTTTAATGCTAATATTGAAATGGTGGTGTAACTGGTAGCTAATATCGGGTAATATTCACTTAGGTTACAACAATCTAAAGGCCCCCCAGTATAAATGTGTTGGTTTCTGCTTACAAAGTGAATGTAGATTGAAATAATTCATTAATTAATTAATTAAAAAAACAATATGTTTATTGAATATTAGAGCAACACAATTAGTTTTAAAGAAATTAATATAAAGCTGTTTTGATTATTATTGGGTATATTTCCCTAAAACACCCTTTTAAAAATAAATACAAATATTTAAATTTAAAAAGATATACAATTTATTTCTTTAAAAAAGTTGATGAGGCCACAGGATCCAGGAGGGGCTGAAATATTATTCTTTTGAGATAGTAGCCTAAGATGCTTTTCTCAGGAACAAATTCAAAATAAGCATTTCATTTAGCCTGTTTCATATATTGTATAAAAAACTTATTTGTAACAAATCTTCCTCCTCTTACAAACTATCAATCAATTTAGTGGTTTTACTCCCGCTCCAGGGATTCTCACAAAATGTAAAACTTATATCAAACTAGTTAAAATTTGAATTTGGCAGATTTTGTCAAATTCAGTCTTTTGTCATTGTACGCAGTGACCTTAGAATGGTGTTGCAGTGCATAGTGACAAACAGGTGTTTAAGTGCTGGGGTGGTGTCAGTTGGTATCTAGTGTTTTGAGAGACAATAAATTCAAAACTGCCTCTTACTTTGCCTTTTAAATTGATTTGCCTGACTGCTCTTACAGTATACCCCTCTAAAATGTTTTACAGATTCACTGCAGCTTTACTTGTAGAGGTTAAGTTAGTTTTGTATGATACCTATAGCATCTCATCACGACTCAGTAGCCTGGTATTTAGTAAAGTGATTTAGAGCTTGACATGTAGTCAAGGGATTTCTCACAGTCTTTATATTTCTTTATTCAGCATGATACAGAAAAGTGCTGTGAAAACTTGTGGATATGACATTCTGCCATAATATTCTATATTGTACCTTCTGATACTGTACAAAAAATGTGATGTCACATCCCAAAATTGCATTACTCTTCTTCATATGATCACTGCATTAAATCATCATACTGTGACCTCATTAAAGGGGACATAACTCACACAGTTTCTGCCAATCTCATGTTAATCTTGAGTAAAACCAGCTTACTAAAACCACCTATTTATTCTTGTGTGCCATTCTTCTTGTAATTTCCCTTATTGCCACAATTTATCCTATACGTCACAAAACACTCATTGTTAAGAGTTATTTTATTAGTTAACCTTGGCAATGATGTTATGTCCATCATCCTGCAGTTCCTGGAACATTTAAGCAGATATTTCTTAGCATAACTGCTGTGAATGTAGTTTCTCAGTCTGCTCTGAAAGACAATGCTATTACCGCTTACATGCTAAGCTGCCATATTCTGAGAAGGTATGTATGCCGCAGATAAATTGCTGGACAGGTGTAAGCAGATTAGGGGTCGCAGTGCCTCGTTCTGCCAGAGAAATAGGAGCATAGCAGGCATGACGGCTGAAGAAAAGCTGTGTGGCATGGCCGGTGGAGAGATGTTTGTATGATGGGTCTTGTGGCTGTCAGGAGATAAATAGCCCTTTGCTAGCAGGGGAGGGAGTTTGAAGACTTGTTGGATCTGTTCCAAGAGCTTGGAGAGAGCAGGGGGGATGGAGGCTATCGCCAAGGGCACTGATACGGACTGTCCTGCTGCCAAGTGCCAACCACTGTCTGCATATATATATATATATATATATGATTTCTAAGATTTTCAAGGAAGATGCCTTCAATGCAGCTATCTTCTAAAGACAAATAGTCAGCAGAATAGGATCAGCTTGTGCTGCAGCTGGGTTTATGTGTCTGAATTCGGCCTTGTACCTGCTATGGTATGTCTTATATGAATAGATCTCAATTGTTACTATTGTGACAGGACTTTTCAAAAAAGAATATGATTTCAAACGTTCTGTTAGTTCTTGTAAAGATTCTGCCAATCATAAGCTGTGTTGTCATTAAGAAACAGTCAAGTAGTAACATTTGACGTCAAAGTCACATTTTGGATGAACTCAAATTTTTATTCAAAATCCATGAAATTAGACTTTGAAGTATTAACTCAGAATGATCAAGTACAAAATTGAGACTGCGGGGAATACTCACCAGCCCCTGTGCTTGAATAATTTAATTATGTATGCTTGATCAAAGCATGGAAGCTTATGGGGACATGCAGAAGTTGTTATTAAAAATTAAAAAGGTTTTAGTTCTTTTGAGTATTGTTGGTGGTTCACTAGGGCCATGTTAAATTCAATCCATTTCTTTCTTGTAAATATATTGGTTTAATGCATGTGTAGGCCAGTATGTTTGATGTTCAATTTGAATCAAATCAATATTATGTCAGTTTGATGTCTTTTCAACATCAGTTGCCCACTGGAAGGTCTGTATAGGTTTTATTCGTTTGAAATGAAAATAAGAAATGTTGCCTTGGTAACTAGCTGAAATAATTTTTAGAATAATTCTAATTCATTTCATTTATTAAAAAAAAGTGTGTAACCTGTCCCTAATAATATTTTATTTTTCATTTTTGTACAATTTTTCTTTTGTTTATAGCTTGTCTGAAGCTGAATGATTATCTCTGTATTTCTGGAATATGTTATGATACTGATGATACTGATATCTGATTTTGAAAGAATACAAGATGAAACATTTTATGCAATATTACTATCCTTAGATGTTTTGCTCTTTGTATGCTAGTGCAACACAAGTAGGACTAATGCTTTTCTTCATGTTGCCCAGAGTTTAGTCCAGTGGTCTGTAGCCCACTACTTCCATTTACCATTAAGGTGCATTATAGTACACTGTGTCCTGTTCTGCTTTCTAAGGGTTTCTTACAATGAGGACTATTTTCACAGCTTCAGGCTACCATTACATCAAGCATAGAAGTGGCTTTATAAGATACGTCCAGGAGCTAGTATTCAGGAGCTAGATGTCCTTAGAAAATTGTAATTTGCTTTTATTATATTCCTCAAACTGACCCTGTCACTCCTTTATGATTTCTGTAATAGTAAATCTTTATGGTAATAGGCTTTATTAGCTAAATGGGCTTTATATTGACCTACATAGCATCAGTTCTTTCAGTCTTTAATGTTTTGCTTGAGGTTTAATGTAACATTGTCAGAAACCATTCACAGGCCTGTAGGCAGTGACAAGAAAGAAACACAGTTCACTCCATTAGCAGTATGTCTAAGGACATGACGCAACATTTCTTTCCCACTCACATATTAATTATACTAGTCTCCTGAGGTTTAGAGCTTTGCTGTCAAAACTGTTTGGTGTATAACCAAAGTTTTTTTCAACGTAACTGGATGTTTTTTTGTAGAGATGCACTTCTCTTGGCCGATTCCGATTTCCAATTTCCAATTTTTTTGTAAGTGTGACTTGCTGATGCCAATTTTTGCTGATTCCGATTTTCTTTCTAATAACTATAATTGACAGCATATAAATAAAACAGATCTCATTTCCCACTGTTTAAATTATAAATGGTAATTTTCCCTAACCTTATTAAATGTGTCATCTTTCACATCAAATTCTTACACTGTTTGAATTAATTTAGTTAGAATAATAAGAAACTGGTTGTGGAGGTGTTACCATTCAAATGAAATTAGTATCAACACACTCCTGGAAAAACAGAAGCTGCATCTGAAATGGCAATACATGTATTTACACAGACTGTTTGATGAAGCTGAGGTGCCATAAATGCATTTACACTGCAAAATTGCAAAAATGCATAAATAATTTTATAAGACTAATGTTTTAAATAATTTTTTGAACATACAAATAAGAAATGTTGGGGAAATGCAATGTTACATTTAAATATGAAACCAAACCACAAGTAGGTGGCGGCAAATTACTGTTTTAATGAATGAGTCATTTAGTCATTCATTCAACCAATTTATTCAAATGGCGCATTCATTCAGAAACAAGGCAAGTGATGATGGCACTGTCTTAATGAATGGGTTACTGAATCATTGACTCACTCGATTTGTTCAAAAATGTGGATTCATTCAGTAACGAAACACCGCTGCGTGTTGCTGGGAGACACCAAACCGTTCTGCTGTGGCTTTGATTGGAACTTTTTTTCGAAATTTAAACTTTCAAAATTATTTTGCGAAATTGAGCAAAAACACCCCGTTTACTGATCATAACCTCGGTTCCCTGAGAAGGGAACGAGATGTTGTGGACAGCTATGCTGACACATTGGGGAAACACATTTCTCCTTAGAATACTGAAACCTGATTTGCTTAATGCCATTTGCGAGTCCTATAGAAAAGCAAACATATATAAAAACAGCAAATTCTGTTAGTATGTCCTGATAACGAAACAAACATGAGTTCAGGGGCTATAGAGCTGCTGAAGCCATAATGCAGCAATCAACGGACTCTGTGCTTTAGAGAATAAACATACAAGGCTCAGCAACCATGACCATGGTGAGAACTATATAGCTGAATGTGCATGTGGGGCAGGGCCTTCTATTCCTGCAGTAGAATGCGAAGCACAACAGCAGAGGTAATTGCAGTCTTAACAATAAGAAATCTTACCTCATTGTGCTGAAAATATGAAGACCAAACATCAATTGGTAATGCTGAACATTGACCCATGCATTCATATATACAGTATATACCTTAATAGGTAAGGTTGCATACATTGTTGTATCACCCGCAGCACTCATTAAGTATATAGCGATTTGGGTTTAAGAAAAGCGCATTACAAATAAAAAAAAATATGTATTATATACAGTTCTATAAATGGGATTGAAGAAGGTTTATTCACTTTTGTGTCCATTTTGTGGGGATGTATGTGAAGATGTGCAGAACTTGTTTCTCCTGTAAGGGGGATTTACGATCATTCATACTTTGATAAGAGTAAGGGAGACAAAGCAGTTCCTGAGCAGGAGTTACTGTATGTTAATGTTACCCACAAGAGGTAGTGTTATTTTATCTGAAGACAAAAGGTGTCCTTTGTTGTCCACAAAACCTGATGAAATCAAGATGAAGCTTTCCAGTCATCAACTGCCGTCCACTACATATCACATATCGCAGTATGCATCTATAACTTTCTGTGAGTGCTGTTGCGCTCATTTGTTTTGGTTTCTGCATGAGTCTCATTATTACTGTACATTATCATTATATAAATACATTATCAGTCACCATTTACACTGAATGCAATAAAATCACAATCACTCTTGCACAAAAAATTTTGGCGGCCAAGTTTCAGTGCTTCCCTAGTTATTTTTGTTATTGACGTATTAATCAGGCTTTTTGTCTGGTCGGGCAAGTAAAATTCTCTCTCACTTGCCCCTTTAAAATAACTACTTGTCCCAGACAAGCGTTAATCGATCCTTGTGGTTACCCCACAGTTTACTTTGGCCCTTCACGTATTACAGATTGCGAACATTGTGTCATCGCTATTGTTTTGTTATTCTATTTGTTTATACTGTATGGGCATTTATTGTTATATGAATGTAACATTCAGAATTGTAATAATGTATTACATGTGAAAATATTATTAATATATATAACATTTTAATATTATATCCACTCTGGCTTGATAATCACCGGCAACTAAAAATATAAAAGTCATTCTAATTTTAATTTAAACTACAATTGTCAATAGAGGAGTTAAATTGTAGTGCACATTTGCCATAAACAGTTTTTTTTTATTGTTCCCATTTAGGTTACCTGACTAAACATTTCTACAGTTCATATTGTCACATTAGGAACAACCAGATGTGATTAAGAGGAATTGCAGAGCATTTGCATTAGAAGAGCACAGGTGCAAACTGCACAAACAGAGATAATGTTACACCCCAGCACTTTGCTGCAAGCTGGTTTGTACAGTTGTGCGTTTAGAAACAATTAATGTAGGACCATCAAACACCTGTTTAAGCTGTATTGTATTGCAAATCACATATGAACATATCAGTAAATAATCATTTAAATATTGTAATTTATTAGCTGTTTTCATTAGCAGCAGCAATGAGGTGAAATCAGGTAAATCAGACCACAGTCATTAGGCCCACTTTATCTGAATTTTTAAAATATTTGAAAGAACATGTATCATTGTTAATGTTTTAAGAGTTATGTTATAATAAAGCAGTTTAGTTGTGTGCACTTTAGGCTGGTCTTTGCCATGCGGCATGCGGCTAAAAAACATTTAACATTCCTATAGCGTAACATTCTCTGAGATTAGAGAAACCCAGCAGTCTCTCACGCAGGAAAGAAAGCCCATAGGGCCTCATCAGAATCAAAATGCCAAGTTAGGTACAGACTAAACAGTCTGCTGATAGACACACACACACACACACAAAAATATTTAAGTGCATAAAGATAAAAAAAGTGATTTTTTTTACATTTGCCTAAAAAAAGGATGTTGGACTGGCAGGATGTTGTCTCTTTATTGCAATAATCAAATGTGACTTTTTTTAAAGATGATTTTTTCCCTCTGCTTTGATCAGTGCATTAGCTCTTGGTGACTTGACAGAGCACAATACAATTGAGATCTTATAAAAGAAGCATTCAAAGATGGTTTCTGTTAGTTTTCAAGTATGGATGGATGGTGCTAAGCCTTCTCCGTGCTGAAGTTAGGCTGCACCTGAGGGCTTTTATTCAATTTCTGGCAGGAGATGTGGATTTTGCTGTGAATACTCTTTTTATTCATTTTTCGTTCATTCCATTATGACTTCTGTAGATCAACTACTTTTTAAATTAAATAAGTGATATTACTTTTCTTTTTACTAATAATCACAAACAACATTGCTCTCAAAAACTTTTGCATTGACGCTGTATCATAATTTCAGCAGTTGCTGACTGTTTCACTAAATGTAAGAATGTCATTACTTAAGACGTACATATTGCATTCTGTTTTGCCATTTGAGAACACACACACACACACACACACACACACACACACACACACACACACACACACACACACACACACACACACACACACACACACATTTATATATATGTGCATGAATTCAATGTTTTGGTGAAAAAAGAAAGAAAGCATGGATCCTTTTTTATTAAGTTTTCTATAAAAATGTCCATTCCTACTTAGTATTTTCATCTTCATTAAAGTTACTTCTAATGCACTGCTCGACTGATATGAGCCTGTACTTCGGTAGCATTGTAAAACATTTTATTTTACTTAAGGTGAGTGTGTAGCTTGTTAAATGAAGCTCCACTTGAAGTAGCCTCACACTTTTTCTCTTCTCTAATACTGAAGCAATCAGAAATAAGTAGGTCACTGTTAAATGTGCCTAAGAAATAATATATGATGTGATAAATCCATGCATGGGCTGCTGCCGCCTGTGGACTTTAATGCACTTCATTTAAACACCTTTTAATTCAACCATTTAAACTTTCCAGATGAAGTACACGGTCTTTGTGGTTATGCTTAAGAGCATCTCAGTCTGTGTTTGCGTTTGTTGAATTGAATTCTTGCTGACACATATGTACATACTCATACAACAATGCCTTGAGTTTGACATAATCTGTTGAATTTATATTTCATTAATTAAATATTTAAAATTGTAAATATTTTTCTTCAATTCATGAGAAATATTTAATATGTTTACAAATTGGGTTTCATTATTTTTATAATTTGTATTCACAGATTTTTTTTTTTATTAATAGAAAATGCCTTATAATATTTTATGTTTCTCACAGTTTTTCCTCATACAAAGCTATCTCAAACTGTTTCTGGCTGTGTACAGTATATACAGCTGTATTTTACATGGAAGCATTAATATCCTTTTCTGCTACCTTAAGATGGGAAGTTTTCCTTTGGCATTGCCTTCTTGTATCAGCCTCAACACAATAAAGAACAAGAAATTCCCATTTTCCCATATGTAGGCCTGTGACCACATGACTCGGTACTAAGTCAGTTTAGTGCGGAGAGTCAGAAGGGATTACTCTTTCATGTATAAGACCATACAAATGGAGATTTCACATGCAGTGCATCATTCCGTTACTTGGGTCGTAGTCTTATGGCTCACTGTGTCATGCGTGGGATCCTAATTACATAGACTTGTCTTTGATTGCTGGCCAGTACTTTGCTTACAGTACTGTTTGATGTTCAGTTGTGATTAGTGTACATTTTTTAGATCCTTTGTGTTATGAGAAAGGATTTTAGAAGTGGAACATTAGTACTATGACACACATTTTAGATTCTAGATTCATTTTAGAATCTTGTTCACTTGACTATATAAGTACAATCCATAGTTTTTTGACTATATGTGACAAACATAAAAATAATCATTAATTTCTTGCAAAGATGATACTAAGGGAAAGAGGCGGACCACCCCTATAATTTGGATGAGAATAATAGCAACAAATGTAAAAACATTTATCACTAAGAGACAATATCTCCCCTATAGTGAGAAATATATACTGTACTAAAATATATTTGCCTAATAAAAATACCCGGCAATTGTACTTTTGGTATGCTAAAGAGGTATACTTTAAAGTCACAAAACTAATTTTGTGCTTAATGCACTTTAATTTTTGCAAAACTAGTGCTAGGAAGATATACTTATGTACTGTATATTTGATTGTGCTAAAATGGAATTATTGCAAGTATACTTAAGGTACACTTTAAATATCTTGCATTTAAAGACTGATATTAAACAGAGATCATACAATCCTTATTAATAGTGATATTAAAATGCATTTAAGGCATAATCTTAAGAAATGTGCATTGTGCAATAAAGAAAAAAGTTTTTATATAATTTTATATCAGTTTGTCTTGAGTGATATGTCAATAAATATGTTTATGGAAGTATACTTAGTATGAAATAAATGTGTTTTAAATAAATTATGGCATAGAATTTTTTTACTAGGGTCACAATGGCCACATGCACTTCTGTTATGAGCACCACTAAGAAACAAAATAACAAAATATCATACTAGCAGAGCAGCATTAGATAGCATATTATCATTATTAGAAATGGCAAACACTTTATTGCATTATCTTATGAAGTAACATTAGTACCTTGCTTAAGCTCAGGTTTTAATAATAGATGAGAGTGATAAGGTCAGTGACATAATGCTGGAAGCTAGGGAGGAATTAATGAATTGTGAGTAAGCTCCAAATGCAAGACATCTTTGCAGACTGTTCTTATTCAATCTAACGTAGCAACTAGAGCTTAAAGTCAATGTGAAACAAAATAATCAAGACAAAATGTAGAGTGGGACTTGATTTTTTTTTTTTTTTTTAATTACATTTATGGAAAGACATGAACCAATATCGTCACAAAAAGGTGAGGACCATAATTTAAGAAAGTAATTAGGGTCAACTTTGATTTCATGTGGACTTTAAGGTGTACTTTCTACTTCAGATCTGTTCATCTAAAAGATACCATGGAGCAAATTTTAAGGATATCTTTGTTATTTTTCAGATTGTAATTTTACAAATGGTGGTAGGTGCTGCCTATTGGGAGTTTTCCAGCAAAGCATTTTAAAACTTTACTGCTTTCCATTATCTCCAGCCTGTGCTTGCACAGAGGGCTCATGGAATCTCTCAATTCACTGCTAGTGCACATGGTCCATTAACTCGGCACAAGAAAGTCATTGCAATCAGCTTACCATTTAATTAGTTTTTACTGGGGTGTTTAGGAACTTGTTTTTCTTTTGAATTTCATGAATACTGCACAAAGTGGGAAATTAATAGTTGTCACCCTCTATCAGCTTGCGAACGACTTCCAATATCACTGGTAGGCCCATGTCACAGTGTTGTATAATGCTAGTGAGATTACTGTACTTGTAAACAGACTTACAGTGCTGGGTTGATGACTTATAAGCCACCAGCGTGAATGTTGTTTGCTTATCAGGCCTGAGCCTGTGGCATTCTGATTCTTTCCCGTATCAAGACCATTGTAGTTTAACATGGATGCTGCTGCCTAAACGAGATTATGCTATTTCTGCCTCTGTTTTTGCATCCACACAATGGCATGTCACACTACATTTCACTTTCATTGTATTAGAAGCAGCAGTTATTACAAAAATAACTTGTCTTAAAGGAATATTTCCTCAAAATGAAAATTCTGGTGTTATTTACTCACCCTCGTTCTATTCCAAACTCACTGTTTTTCTATGAATCACAAAAAAGATGCCATTCTCAGACTCTTGAGGGAAAGCAAGAAAGATGCAGGATTCCAAGGGTGAGCTACCTGTTCTATTTCCTTTCTGTCTTGTCTAAAAAAAGCTCTCTCTCTACTGTCTTGTGTCCTGGATCTGTCTCCATTAGTGCAACTGTCCTTGGGCCCCAAGATCTACATAGGCAGCTAGGACTCCCTTCCATCAAGGTGACCTAAAATACCCATATCTACATTGCTTAGCCCAAACTTTGAGTTTTGTGCATATTCTCTTGGTGTTTGGCAGCACGAATGGCTCTTTTATCACTGTCATTGTGTCTAATAAATCTTCAGGATAGTTACGCCAGAGTGTTTTAACTTTATGGGACAAAGCTGTGCTGTTTTGGGTCCAAAACTAATTTCACTTTAGATTATTAAATAAGCTATATTAGCTATATAACAACTTTAAATTTTTGATCTGTTCATCACAAAGCTCTCGAGTTGTTTTGGAAAACATGCATTAGTTGTACAGACTAAGTTTATGAAACTTTTTGGGAATTTTTACACAATTTTGGATCCTCATTATCTTTCATTATTTACACTACCATTCAAAAGTCAGTAAATTTTTTTAAAGAAATCAATTATTAGTATTGGTATTTATGTCAGTCTTTTTATCATTAGTATTAATATTAGTTAGTTAATAGTTAATTAATATAAATTTTGGTAACTTTATTTTAGGGTCTTTTAACTATTTGCTTATTAGTATGCATATTACTAGAATATTAGCCATTTATTAGTACTAATTAAGCACATATTAATGCATTATTCTACAGGACTAATTCTACCCAATACCTAAACTTAACAACTACCTTACTATCTATTAATAAGCAGCAAATTAGGAATTTATTGAGGGAAAAGTCATAGTTAATAGTAAATAAGTGTTCCCTATTCTAAAGTGTTCCCTAATTTTCAATTAATTTTAGTTTTAAAGTGTTGTATAAATTTCATTATTCAGTATTTTCAAAACTATTAACAGTATTATTTACTCATAACGTAACATTGTTACAAAAATATATATTTCAAATAAATGCTGTTATTTAGAACTCTTCTGAAATTCATGCATCGGGTTCCATAAAAATATTAAGTAGCATAACTGTTTTCATCATTAATGCTAATAAAAAATGTTTCTTGAGCACTAAATCAGCATATCAAAATGATTTCTGAAAGATCATGCGATAGTGAGGAATTAAATTACATTTAGTGCCACAGATCATTGACCGAGGTTTTAAAAAAACAAACATTCAGAGAAAGACCTCAAAAAGAGCATGCAAATATTGGTAAATACAAGAGCGTTGTTAACCAAATCATTCACACTAAAATCCCTAGAGATACAGCTGTTTAAAATATAGCCCTGTAGAAGTACATTTAATTCAAAAGAGTATGCTTTACCATTATTGATTTCGATTTGTAATGAAAAAGAAAATCCAAGAAATTGATGCCTTGCCAGTGGATCATTAATTGATCCTGAATTTAAAGCCGTGGCTCTCTATTTGCTCTGCTTCGGGACGGATAGCTTTGAAAATCCCAGGGGCATATTTGTTTTCCTGCATGTCTTCTGCCTCTGATTATTGGAGAAAGCCGCAGTTACTGCCAAATAGCCGTGCCTCATGCTGAGGCAGCAGTGAGGCTGATCTTGAGCAGTCTTGATCATTGAGAAGGAGAAATGGGGCAGAGCCAAGTGGACAGAAAGCAGGTTGCCTGGTCATCATAGCAGTTATGTCCAAACAGTCGTGTCCTTTTTTGGAGCGGTTCAACAATGTCTCTGACAGCGCATGGAGAGGTTATGAGCATTTGTGGCTTCAGTATGCTTGACTTATAATGCCTACCATCAGACACAGAAGATTCATGTTTCATCAGCCAATTTAGCCATGAATGCTTGTGACAGATGTCTCTACAGGATACTGTTTTTAAAATCAATCCACTTTCCTTGACTGTATTTGCTATGCTTTGTTAAAGCATGTGATTGACCTTCAGCCTTTCAAAAGCAACACCGTACTTTCTCAGCAAGTCTGTCCAGGACAAATATGCAAATCCATTTCTGTTACCTGCTGTTCCATTGAAAGCTGGCCCTTTATCTCATTATTTTGGTGCATGTCATGAGAGAATGACACTTTGTGTACATTGCTGGCAAATTATAATGCCAATGATAACATATTGTGCCCTATTAAAATGCACAGCCCACATGTGCCTTTCTTTCTAGCTGCCATTTTGCCTTTGTTGTCATTTTGTGTAATGATTTAAAATACACAGTGTACCTGATTTTTTTTTTTAACCTTCCAGTCACAGACTGGCGTGTCTTCATATTGTGTGATTGTGATTCAGTTGGTGTGCTATAAATAGGCCTAAATTAAATCTGCTTTTATAATCTACTCGATTCCTATGACTTCTTTGTGACCTTTTTGAATCTTCTAAGTTTCAGCTACCTGGACTTTCAATGGAGGGACAGAAACCTCTCAGGTTTAAAAAAAAAAATTGTGTTTTGAAGATTAACCAAATTTTATGGGTTTGGAATGACATGAAAGAGAGTAATTGATGACAGATTTTTTTTTAACTGTCGTTTTAAAATCTTAAAGGGATAGTTCACCCAAAAATGAAAATTACCACATGATTTACTCATCCTAGGTATATATGACTTTCTTCTTTCAGACGAATACAATTGGAGTTATATTAAAAAATTGTCCTGGCAGTATGGTGGTCGTGATTTTAAAGCCCAAGAAAAGTGCATCCATCCATCATAAAAAGTGCTCCACACAGCTCGGGGGGTTAATAAAGATCTTTTGAAGCAAAGTGATGTGCTTGTGTAAGAAAAATATCCATATTTAAAATGTTATAAACCGTAATCTCTAGCTCCCACTAAATATCTTACACGTGTTCACAAGAAAGTGGCGTTCCAGCGGTGGACGTAGGATGTAGGCATAGGGTCAGTAAATTTTTGGCTGAACGATCCCTTTAATCTGATCAGAGACACATGAAAAGCTTAGTCTTGAAAGATTTATTTATTTATTTAGGGACTATGAAGAAGTTCAATAATTCTGTCCTTCTTAACTTCATTATGACCCATACATTCATTGTCAGTTTTGTGATTCATCTCACAATCAAATCTGAATGGCAGAATTCTTTCACTTTTTATTTTTTGTATGCTGAAATATACCTTTTTGGATGTATAATCTGACAAAATCATATTACTTTTTGTGCATGTGTTTTCTACATCTATGCCAGGAACTCTATACATACGAGTGGTATTGCTCTGTAATTTCATTACAAATGGTATGAAGATCAATGAAAATAGAAGTATGCTGTTACTGCATGCAGATGAAATTGTAGCAATATCAGCAAAATTGGCTTTGGAACATAAAATTCTGGTCATGATTTTATTAAAACAATAAAATATACTTCCTGTTCTTATAAATACCCTGACATATTGAGGATCTACAATAGTGCAGACATCTCGGGGAGTAGTTATCTGTCCTGATGTGCAGATGTGCTCATAGAATCCTCTGTTTCCCCCTTGAGCTTAACTGACCTGAGGCAGGACTCCCACGAGATCAATGTCAGACTCACCCACAATAACAGAACCCACAGACTCACACACACAGCTCTGGAACAGAGCAAATGCTTTATTTTAATAAGAAAAAAAAATGGTAGTTTTAGTTAAAAAGTGCACAAATTTCCAGGATTTTTACTTTAAATTTAGTAGTTTCTTCTTACATTAAAAGTTTTTTTTTAAAGATATTCAGACTAAACTGTGAATTCAGTATTTGAACAGTTTAGAGCTGTTTACTTCTGTTGTTAATTAAATTACTTTGAAAACATAGTGTTGGACAACAGTGTAAGTAGTGTTTTATTTGAATTCACATTGTGATGTATTTTTTTATTTTATTTAGTTCACTCTAAAATGGAAATTCTGTCATCTATTCCTCACCCACATGTCATTCATAACCAATAAACCCATTTTTCATCTTCAAAACAATTAAAGATCATTTTAATGAAACTGTCAAGGGTTGTCGAGGACTGAGGACAGCAAACAGAGATGCATACTTCCAAACAGACTTTACTGAGAATACTGATTTGGTACAACACATAACATAAGCTAATCACCAACAATGAAGAGACTCAAATAAGGAGTATAAATACACACATGGTAAATGAGGGAACGAAACAGGAAGGATTAACTAATCAAAAACCACTGTAACTAATGAGAGTTCATAACAGACATGACAGGAACGGAACTAAACTGAATATAATCATGACAGAAATTGAGATTTCTGTCTCTCCACTGAAAGTCCATTCCACTACAACACTGATGCTTCAAAAAGTCCATAAAGAGATCCATAAAAATAAAATCCATATCAAACAAGTTTAATCGAAGGCTTCTGAAGAGACACGATCGCTTTATATGATGAAAAGATTACATTAATTCACACATAAACATTGATCAGCACACATACATAAAGCACAACAAATATGAAAATAGAAGAACAGGAAGCTCAAGCAGGTTTGAAAAATGCCTGTCTTGTAATGCAGCTTATTACTAGAAAGATTAAAAAACTATATAAATACAATTTAGCTATCAGGCATTCCTTTAAACTTCGTATAAATATAGACTGATATTTATAGCCTGAAGTTTCCTGGTAGCCTGTTACAAAGACAACAAAGAACAACTCTTGGCTGTTTTACCCTCATATATACCTATAAACTTCATATTTTCAACATTGAAAGTTATAATAACTTTGACCTTTATATGTGGATCATATTACTGACTGTGAGAAGAATGTGTGAAATTATTGTAAAGAAATACATTTCAGCTTCTAGAGATGGTTTCCTAGGAAACAGTTTTCAGCTATTATGAACAATATGTGTCAGGCTGGCCCTGAGAATGCAGTTGTTAGATATACATGCATTTTTAATGTCCATACAATACTCTTCTTTTATTCCCTTTAAGAGTGCCTTTCCTCCTTGCTTCAGTCAAATGAATAACGTTTATAAAACAGAAGAGATGTTAAAGTCTCTATGGCAGGGTTAATGTAAACTCAATCACCAGCTGAGGACTACACTGATAGCATTTCATCTTGGGGCACCTCCGCTCTCTGTAGATCTTGTATTATGCAGCCTGGCTTCACCAAAGTCATTAGAGCTATCCTCCACGGGAATGAGAGTGAATTATTGGAGATGTCTTTATGTGAGCCGACTGAAAGACAGAAATTAAGCCATTTTGCTAGAGCGGAGTTGGGAACTTGTGAATGTGTCCTCTCGCCTTTGCAGAAGCAGCTCTTGCGTCATGCAGTTTCCATAGCACCCTGGGCAGATCTGGCTACTCGGTGTAATCGCTCAAGACTTTGCTTGTGTATGTACTCTGCTGCTGGCTTTCCTATTGGATGCAAATGTTGCTCTGTGTTGGATTTTAAGTCATTAAATGGATAGTTCTGGTTGTGAATGCTGATTGGTCAGTACAGTGATCCAGCCGTATTATATTCCACGATTCAACAGCTTTGACCTGTTTACCAGATCACTGTGTGGCTCACATGGTGGATCGTTATTTTATGTTGCATAGCAATGTGCTGTTATGTCAGAGACCGTTTC
This sequence comes from Cyprinus carpio, assembly GCF_018340385.1. Classification (NCBI taxonomy): domain Eukaryota; kingdom Metazoa; phylum Chordata; class Actinopteri; order Cypriniformes; family Cyprinidae; genus Cyprinus; species Cyprinus carpio. The sequence continues at coordinate 19,789,205 of NC_056577.1, read as the reverse complement.
TGGTGTAAGAATAGCAGGTGATAAAATAATATTTGAATGAAATTTTTTGTCCTTAATATTTTTGCTGTTTTATAAAAGCAAGAAGACACTTGAGATGCTGCTGTATTGTAAATGTAATCACAATATAGCTTGGCCTCAGTTTTATGTGAACAACAATAAGTAATTTATTATTTGATTATGTAGAGGTTTTGGTATCTTATTTTATTTATTCCATATTTTTTGTGTCTTTAAAACTGCAACAGTGCTGAATTGTTGGATGAAACATCCAGAGCTGTTGTTTTTGAGCTAATGGATAGTTGACATGAAATTCTTTTAGAAAGTTGGCATTTCCTGTGGTGTGACATGCAATACATGATTTAAAAATGGATTTTGCTTTTTTTAGCCAGCTTTTATGATCTTCAAAAGTATAGGTATTCTGTGCAGTCTCTCAGTTTATGAACTGAGACTGCACAAAATACTTGAATTGGAAGAAATGTATCACCGCAGGAGAATTTAAAATAAAATAATTTAGGAAAATTTGATTTAAAAAAATGAAAACCTTTTAAAAAAGTAAATGGTGACCAGTTACAGGTCATACGATTGCCCTCCACTTTGTCATCTCTGCATTCACACTGTAAACTAAAATCTTGATGTTGATTTATTATTATTATTACTGTCTTTGTCGTCAGGGGGCTGCCTTAATACTGCTTTTCATTCTTTTAGAGTTTAACATGCTTTACTTTTCATTTTAGAAATTAAAAGATAGGGTGAACATACTGTACATCCTCTTTTTCCTGGACATGTCCTGGCCAGGATTTCTAAATTGCCTCAAATTACATTATATTTTTGTGTATTTGTATTGCTTTGACTGTTCTCTGTAGAAACCACCTTATCACACGTCACAACTAGTTGATTATGTACAATCCCTGAACGCTGTTGGTTAAACTACTTTTCATCATTACTTTCAGCAAGTATGAAAATAATAGGAAAACAAAGCCAAAACCCAGACATTTTGGGCAATTTAAAAATCTCAGCTTGGAAATGTCAGGGAAAAAAGGCTTGTACAGTATGATCACCCCAATAAAAGACAATAATATTCTCTCAGATAATAGATCCTGCTCTCCATTTTTCCCATGAACCAGAGTTGAGGGTGCTCTCATTACCCGACTTGTGGCATGTGTGTACCCACAGCAAACTGGCAAACACAAGAAACAGTGGATGATTACAGTAATTAATTTGTCTAATGTAGCAATCAACCAAACATTTCCTCCGGAGGAATAATAATCCCAATAATGAGAGGAAGGTGCTTCAAATGCACTTAATGAAAAAAATGTTCTGTATTCAGAGGAACGTTCAAATAAACAGATGATATTAAGTATCAAGTTTTCACATACATCTATACAATACTTGTTTTTTTTTTTCAAATATGTTTGTATTTTTGATATTATATGGTGCTTTGGTAAAGCACAGTATTCTGGAAACTACAATCAGTACACAAACAATTTGTTGTGACTGATCAACGAGTTGTACTTTTTGTATACTTGAATAATAAATATAAATTAAATTAAGTTTATCATGTTGCCGAAAACATATGCATATGTATTTTACATCTGCAAGTCCATGCGTAATGAAGGGGTTTGTTTTGACCAGCCAGTTATTCAAATTAGCAAATTATACATTTTGCTCAGGCAGGAAGAACAAATCGTCACCGGTTCTATCTGCATTCTGAGCAGTTTCGAGATATTGAGCTTCAAAGTTTTTGCATTCCATATAGTGATATGGGATATGGGGATGAAGTCTATTTCATACATCAGTCCCAAAATGTACACAACTTGTGTACAAAAAAAAAAAAACATCACATAATTTAAATAAGGCTGCATTTACATTAACAATCAGGACACGGCGTGTTTGCACTTGACAACATCAAGTGACTTAGTGACAAGTGACTCCTCTTTAGAGAGGAGGCGGGGTTTTGTGTGACATTGACCTGCGAATGCAGATATGATGGCTGGATTGCATTTACGTTACACTAAGATCCGATCACATTGCGTCCTCGACTTCCTCTTTACCAGGACATGCTGAACGTAAAACATTCCTAAGTATGTTTACATTTGTCTTTTCAATGTGTATGTGGACAACATCTGGATACAGGTCACATGTTAATGCCAATTCTAAATGCAGCCGAAGTTGTCACAGAATATTAATATGTGAATAACTAAATTTTGACAAAAATGGCATATAGAACCTTATAATTACAAGGTGACGAAATATCTTTGCTTTAAATTCAGGTATATACTAGGAGTGAAACGGTTCTCGGTAAAAAATCGAACCATACCGTTCTTCACCCACGGTTCAGTGAAGACTCCAAGACCTCAACTGTGTGTGTCAGATAAGAGAGACAACAAAAATGTGCAGTGTTGGGTGTTCTCCAGGACCAGGTTTAAATCTGACAATGCATCTGTAATATGACTTGTTAAAAATAACATCACATAAAACAGACAGAGGTCTGCTTATGTATGTTTCTGTCAATGGATACGCATTCTGACTTCACAATACATTACAACAGTGGTTCCCAATCCTGGTCCTGTAGAACCTCCAACACTGCACATTTTAGATATCACCCTATTCAAACACACCTGATTCATCGGTTCATTAGTGAAGACTCCAAGACCTCAAATGTGTGCGTCAGATAAGAGAGACAACAAAAACGTGCAGTGTTGGGGGTTCTCCAGGATCAGGATTGGGAACCACTGCATTACAACAACAGCAATGGAAAAAAAATAATTAGACAAACCAGTCACTCTTTGTAAACTTTGTTCAATGCGAGTGCCGTATGCTGGAATATGACCAGTCATTTATGCTGTCATCACCCGGGTGTTGATAGTGCATGTGCGACCTGAACAGTAAACATTGCTATCTGTTTAAACTAAACTTACTTAAGCCTTGGCAGTTTTGAACATTCAAGAGCCAGAAGACCCAATGCGAACTCACGCGCACAGTGAGATTTGTGTGTGTGCTCATACGAAGCACCAAACCTGCGTCTCAGAGAGCGCACAAATATTGAGTTCTTGAATGGTTGCTTGAATAGACAAATTCACACAAAAATTATGTCAACATACCCATTTTGGTGAGTATCCTAGATAGTTGGTTGAATGCACAGTATCAGTGTACTGGATCCGTGCATTGTCTTAAAGTTTTTAATGTTAATTAAACAACAAAAAATCAAGGAAATCACTCACTGCTCCGGACTGAATAGCTTTTGTAATTTTAATAAGGATTAATCTTTGATTTATACAGTCAAATATGCAGTTTTATTTTACATTTGATTGCTTCGATTTCTGTACCTTAAAACTAATGTTAGACCTACCTAAAAACCCTGAAAAGCACTGTTTATTTTATTTGTATCTTTGCTCTATGTTATTTATTTGTGCGGTTGCTTGTAGTTAGTTTTTTTTTTTTTTTTTTTTTTTGACAGTATAGTGCATTTTTTCCCTAAACATAGCACATACCGGGCCGGAACGAAACTTTGACTCTAAAACCGTGATACAAACTGAACCGTGAGTAATTTGAACCGTTACCCCCCTAGTATATACTGTATACTACCTTTCACAAATTTAGGGCTGTTTTTGAAAGAAGTCTCTTGTGCTCAACAAGTCTGCATTTTTTTAAAATAGCTGTTTTCTATTTTAATATACTTTAAAATGCAATTTCTTCCTTTGAGGACAAAGCTGAATTTTTGGCAGCCTTTACGCCAGTCTTTAGTGTCACATGATCCTTCAGAAATCATTCTGATTTTGTGCTTTAGAAACATTTCTTATTATTATCAATGTTGAAACCAGTTGTACTGCTTAATAATTTTTTGGAAACTGTGATACATTTTTTTCCCCAGTATTTGCTGATGTTTTGAATTATGTTGGACCCCTCTGTATGTTGCTGTATACCAAGTGTTCCCAGTGCAGAGATGCAGCTGCATATCGTCTGTTTATTCCAAGCGCATGCTCATCTGCTGCTTTAAACTCTCTTTAAACTATTTTACTGATATTTTTACACAAACAGAACATACCATAGGAGATTTGGCATGGTTGTATGTTGGTATTTTTTTACGTTTTTTAAACATCTTATGTACCAATGTGCAGATTACAGTATTTTAACACCTGAATAAAACATCTACAAAAGTTGCAGATTGATCTAGTTTTGTTTCCATTTTTTTTTTTTTTTTGACTACTTAAAGAAAACATACCAGATAGGTATTTTCACAATGTTTCCAAAACATTTTATTTTGATTACTTATTTTTTTTATTTAAAAATGTATAATTTTTTTAAAAACGTTGTATTACAACATTACCTATTTGCAACCACACACCATACAACATTGTGAAAAGTTGTAAAAACCTTTTGGATTTGCTGGGTTAGCATTATCAGTTCCCAGGATCCAAAATGAGGGCATTGAAGAAGGACCCATAGGATCCATACAAATAGTTAGAGTTCACATACAAGTGAATCAGATGAGAAATATCTTCTATCTTATCTGAGACATTTTTATTTTCTTGTGGGTTAACATGACTTTATCTTATCAGTACCAATCATCTCTCTCCCCAAGCACATCTCCTAAAAGAAAACCTGTTATCTCGAAGTCGATGTTTAGCTATCCCACGATCCCTGCGGAAACGTTGTTGTTTTTCCTTTCAGATGGTGGCTGAGAGTTCTCGACATGAAGTGGTCATTCAGATGGAAGGATGTTAGATCTTAAGCCTGTAAGGAGACCAGATAAAGCAGATACAGCAGTCTAAAGTAATATTGCATGTTTTTGGAGTGGTCTTGTGAAATAATTATGCCTCCCTCCAGACATTTAGTCTATTTTCATCCGATTCATTTGATTATAGTGTCACCTGTCCTGTAACTCTTCCTTCTTCTTGGATCATTCTTGCTTATTGGTTTATCTACTATGCAGCACCTCTCAAGAGGATGTCATCAGTGAGAGGAAGTGACATGTTCATGCATTCTTATAGAAGAAAGTTTGTATTGAAGTTTGTATTGACCCATATGAGGAACTTCATACGCTAAGGTAACAGTTTACATTAAGGTCCCATTATTTTACGTTAGTGCATTAACTATCATTAACTAACAAGCAATACATTTGCTACAGTATTTATTAATCTTTCAATAATCTATTAATGATGTTCAGTTCATTGTTACAGTAGTTCATGTAAGCTTACAGTAGGTCCATTAAATAATATTAACAGATAGCTTTTGATTTTAATAACGTATTAGTAAATGTTGAAATTAACATTAAGATTAGTAACTGGCTTAAAGTTTTTCATTTCTAGTTCATGTTAACTAATGTTAATAAATGGAACCTTATTGTAAAGAGTTACAATATTAGTTGAAATTTTGTCATTTTAACTTAAACTAATAAACTTAATGTGATGCATATTTTTAAGTCATACATAAATGAAACATATGGTTATTATTAACTATTTGCATCTATTTGATTTTATTTAAATCATAAAATTATATTTTCAAAGTGCACTTATTCAATGTGCTTTGAATCAGCATAAATCAGTTTATTGTGAAAACAGTTCAATTTAGTTAAAAAGTATGGACATGGTTAAATATGGCTAGCTGTGAAACAAGCAATATTCATTTAGTTAAAATATATGACACTGACTGAAACAAACTATATTTGTGATAAATCGGGTTATTGTGTATTTAAAACACATACAGTTTATTAGCAAAATTACATAAATTTTACCTGTTTCTTATCTCTTTTATTTACGCATGACTGACAAAAATGCATCATATTAAGTTTATTATTTATTTTTGTCTATGTACAAAATGTGTAATCCAAATAGATGGATGTTTGTATATGCAATTCAATTTTTTAAAATTTAGGCGTATATATACAGTAACAGTATAATATTTGATTGCAGTGTTCAAGCAATAGCAGCCTAAAATTTCCACTCTCTTACACTAACTCTTCCTGAAATTTTAATCTCCAGAATCCTCTGTGTAGTCGTTCATCCAGAGCTGCTGCTTTTCTTTGTTGAGTGGAGGTTGTTTTAATTATCAGTGACACATTTGCATTTGCAAGAGACAAAGGCACTCTGCATTAGCACAGCTTGTCTTCCATTTCAGACATTATTCCCTAATGCCCTCTCAAACATTGTTTTAGCAGCACGTTTCCATCCCTGAAGAACATTACGATTCCCGTCATGTCTCTTCCTTCTCTTTGACTTCTTGTCAGGACAGAGGCAGTAGAGACATATCTCGTCACAGTTGATTGATATAAGCAATTTTGTGTTATAATGCTTCCTTTTTCCACTGACTGATATTTGCAATTAGCTCCCTGACGGGTTTCTGTCATGGGTGTTAAATGAGCTTTCATGATAAACTAAATCAGATAAACTGCTTTGATTTATGTCACAGGTTACTGCACACTGACACCTCTGAAGTACAGCATTGAGCCTTTATGTCATTGTCTTTGTCTTGTAGGGCAGATGTTAAGTTATCAGTCACCTTATGATGCTCAGCTCATGGTTCAAATTAAGTGGATGTGGTTCATTTTATGAGGGATCTGGTTTGGTTTGCCTTATGTAATTACAGCACTCTGTCCAGCAGGATGATTTCACTTAAGATACGATGTTGATATTCATTTACGAAAGTCAGATTGATGAGAAATTTGTGATTCAGAAACCTGTGACTGTGCAGATACTGTCTTAAATGTAAAAGATGTGGTGCTGATGAGGTGTTGTTTGTGCTCATTTGGATTCAGGTTTGTTTGAGTCTGGCATGTTTTTTTTTTTTTTCTTTGCTCTAAATTAAAGGGTTAAAGTATATCATGATTCATCCCATTTGGCTTTAATGAAAATAATAAAATCTGTTTTGCCTATTGTGCAGTGATTGCAATATCATGATTGGAGACAATAAAATGCAATTTAGTCAATCAATATGTAAGTGAAAATTCAAATGTTTATTTTTACAAAATAAAGCAAATTGGTTTTGTATCAGCTTGCCTGAAAATGATTATATTGCAACAATGACTGGCTGACTGTTGACTATCCTGCTCCTTACACCAATATTGCCAAACTAAAAAAGAAACATGAACTTGAAATATTGATTTGAATTTATATGATATTAATAGTTTACTTGTCAATTACCTTGAGAAATATAGTACATTATTAGTCTGCCTAGCAGCAGCACATGCATGTTACAATATTAAATATTATTGTTGTTGTTGTTGTTTTTAATTATTTAACTATTATTTTAAATGAGTGTTATTTAAAATTATTTATTTATTTTTATTTATTATTTGCTACTACTTTTCAATGAACTAGTTATCTAACATAACTACAATACTAAACACATTTTTTTTTAGTTTTATTCATAATTTTCTGACTGTTACCTTTTTTCATTCTTCAAGCAATGTTTGTCTATTCATGCTTTATCTGGAGACTCCTGAACTTCTAACCACATATCAAAAGGTTTATAATCACTTTAAATTATACATTTTAAAGTTATAAATTTTAAAGTATAAATTTTAAATTAAAAATTATTACCTCAGAGGCAAGTTTTATAATTTGAAATGCAAAATGGCACCAATTAGCTATATCAGTTTATGTTGACAGGAAAAGAAAGGGATCATGGAGTGATAAAAGAGTCATGAAAGGAGTCAGATCCTCAGTAAAGACTATGAGAACCAGACAAGTCCTCTGAACAATCTGACTTGTGTTGCAGCCTGAAATAAAACCACACCATACCAGAGGAGAACTGGCCCCCAAACTGAGCCTGGTTTCTCCCAAGTTTTTTTTTTTGTCCTGTAATGGATGGAGTTTTGGTTCCTTTCCACTGTCGCCTTTGGCTTGCTTAGTTGGGATCACTTAATTTCTGGCAATATTGTCGACTTGACTGCACAGACACTATTGGAAGAGAACTGAACTGAACTGGACGCTGACACTGGATCAATGATGAACTGCCTTTAACTGAAAAATTGACTGTTTACTATTGTCCTCTTGCATTATTGACATACTATTTTCCTGTTTTATACTTAAAAGCTGCTTTGACAATCTGTATTGTATAAAGCACTATATAAATAAAGGTGACTTGACTTGACTTAAAATTAAAGCAACACTGGTCAGTTTCTGTGTCCACTTGTCAAATATAGAGTTTAGCAGTCATTACACAAAAATATTTGACTGTTCAATGCCACGACTGACCGATGAGAAGCAAGTATTCCAGAGAGCCGTGTAATAAACAAAGATAATGACAGCCTATCGTAAGGTTCATGGATAATAAAAAGCTCAACCTCAGCTCGAATAAAACACAAAGCTTCAGACAATTTCTTTTTCGGACCAATTATAGAGACACAGTGGTACTCTGCAATTTTTTTGGACAATGCTTAGCATTTAAACTATACCAGCTTCAGTTATGTAGAAAGTTATTTGTGTGAATATGAGTGTGTGATTTACTGAATCAGCTATATGTTTGTGAGAATGTGTTATTCTGTCATAAACTAGAATATTCTTTTCTTTTCTCTTCCCACAGTGCAGTGTCTGGAGATGACTACTAAGAGGAAGATCATCGGCCGCCTGGTGCCCTGTCGATGCTTCCGGGGGGAGGAGGAGGTTATCTCAGTGCTGGATTATTCACACTGTAGCTTGCAGCAGGTCCCTAAGGAGATCTTCAGCTTCGAGCGCACTCTAGAAGAGCTCTACCTTGACGCCAACCAGATTGAGGAGCTGCCTAAGGTAAATTGTCAAGTGTCAGCTTAAACTTGCATAATATCTGCCAAACAGTGGATAAATCAACTCCTGAACATCATCTTGCACAGCAGTGTAACAGTACACAAAAATGGTGCAAATTTAAATATTACTGTAATTGTTTCCTTATAAAGCACTTAAAGTTTACCTCAATTGAAGTTTATTTATATTACATTATTACCATTTGGTATTTCATATTGGTTAAGGTTTCTTTCTAATGTATCTATAACAGGATCATGGACAGCTCCCATATTGTGTGTGCAAAGCTGCATATATATATATATATATATATATATATATATATATATATATATATATATATATATATATATACTGTATATCTCAATGGTGTGCTGTGGTATTCTGATATGAGGAGGCAAAGTCCTCAAAGTGTTTTTTTTTTAATTAAATGTAAATTCATGTCCCAGTCAACATTACTTACACTCTCAGAATAGAAGAAAAAACAATTCTATTTTATATTTTTACATTAACAGTGTAATCAATAATGTTTATTAAAGCCAAGTGTTTTTAAGCATTTTACATTTATTCCAAAATAATAACTCAAGGCAGTAAGAATTGAAACTAAAATATATTTTATTTGTGAACTTGTTCAGCTATTCTTTTTAATAGTTAACTTTAAAAAAATTTTTTTTTTTTTGGGATCATCAGTCATCAAAGCTTGGTAAATACTGATCACATATACAGAGATTCACTTTAAATTTCACAAAGCTAATTACTCAGTAAAAACTCCCACAGATCATGTTTTCATGCCATTTTAAGTCTTATTTTGACGTAGCAAAATTGCTATATCTAAGTGTATGAGTTGTTTACTTTATTGAATTAGTCTTCCCATTAACGCAATTACATTCTTTATTCAGACTGATTTGCAAATGCACACAATAATACAGGAGGCGGGATTTATCGTATGAACCAATCACAGCCAAACATAACCATATCCAAAACAAAAATCATATTCAATCATATCGCGATGGAGGCATTGCCTCCTCTCACATGATTTTACACCATTCATTCTCAATTACCCCCCATCAAACTCACCGCATGCTTTAGGGGGTCAGTTAAAACTCAATGGGCTCAGGGGAGGCTACAGAACTGAAATAAGTTATTTCTCAATGAATTATTTTGGATTAATCAAAAAAAATTACAAATCTAGTATTCACTTCAGTGAATAAATTGATTGAGACTACAGGATGGTTTCAAACTGATTGTCAGCTCAAAAATACCACACAGATTGTGATTCAAAGTTAATATGGTTTAGTTTTGTGAATTTATTAAAGAAAATCAAATCAAATAGTACTGAATTAAATGGAAGTGAGAAGTAATGTGAGGTTGTGGAATATTTTCTTCTAATTTGTAAGCATTTTAAGAATTTGTAAACATTGACGGTACAAATATAGCATGGCACATTAAACTTTAAATAACTGCTTGTCCATCTGTGGGAATGCCACTCTGGGTGTCCTAAGTCACCTATAAAAAAGCAGAGCAACACAGAAATAAAAGAGGAGCTAAATGACTTTAGGAGCTAAATTACGGGTGTAAAATTTGGTTTTTTTTTTATAACCAACAAGCAAGGATGAAACGGACAAAGGATCAAAAATGAACACATTCTTCAACCAAATCTCCTTATTTCTCTCCTTGTCTCTCTTAGCAACTCTTCAACTGTCAAGCACTCAAGAAGCTGAGCATGCCTGACAATGACCTTTCCAGCCTGCCAACCACCATCGCCAGCCTTGTGAATCTAAAGGAGTTAGATATTAGTAAAAATGGTATATCCTTAACTGCATTTATTCTATATTTGCTTACTTAAATCTGTTTTGCCAAGCAATTTTTTGTGCCGAGCATATTGGTATGATTGTATGTGATTGTACCTTTATACACATGTATTAACATGGTGAAACTGACACTGTTTCAGGTATTCAAGAGTTTCCAGACAACATAAAATGCTGTAAATGTCTATCAGTTGTGGAGGCCAGTGTAAATCCTATAGCCAAGTAAGTAGAGCTGCTCACATTTCTTAAATCAGAAAGACTGGGAACATTAATGTTTGATAATTGTACTATTATATACGTATAGGTAGCTGACAAATCCATATAAATTTATTTAAAATATTATGTGGATTTTATGTTTGGTTAAAATTTTATGGTCAATCTTTCTTTAATAATTTTAATCAAATTTTTCTTTACTAGCTTATTTAAATGTTGTGGCTTTTAAAAAAAAAAAGTGAGTATTTCATGTCCCTTAAATATGAGATAGTAAAAGCTGCATGTGAAATAATTACAGTATTTTTCTTTTTCACAAATTTTGCCATTTCTTTCAAACACTGTTTCTGTTTGAATTTCTTCATTTACACTGCCTTAAAATGTAAAGAGATGGAGCTTTGTTTTGCACATCTACTATGGCAGCTGAGCAAATAAGCCAATATTGATATTTGAATCTATCATCACTTCAAATAATTGCATTAATATATAAAACTCTTCTTTTATTTTCCTGAAGAGGATTTCCTATCTACAGTTTACACAATATGAAATTGATAATTATATCATACAATACATGGATTTGCTGTATTTTTTCTCTTCACTCTCAAATGGAAGCAATTATTAGTTTTCCTTATTTGGGGAGCTGGGGATAAAAATACAAAGTGATCATACAAGCAAAAGCTAGATGTTTTCATATTTCATGTAAAAAAAATTAATCCACGATTAAACATAGTTTTGAATTCTAAAGCACATTTGTACATTAATAATGCATATTGTAAGTAGACATCATGCCTTGAACCAAACTTCACTCAAGGAGAGATAAGACATGCATTTCTTTTTTTATCTCAATGTATTTGTTTGGCCTTCAGTGCTGAGCTTCAGATCTTTGATTTAGAAGGTTATGTTACAGGATCAAACATTCAGGATCCAGTGCATGGTCTGCAGAAAGCCCTTTTCTTTATATTATGACAAAATCAGCCCTCAAGTGACTCCATTTACTGGGATACTAACAGGGCTAGTGGAAGGGGAAGTGTAGAGGGATTACAGATGGCTCTCGCCACTCCTAAAGTACTTAACGCTTATCAAATCCTAAGGGAACTGGCATTTGAGAGGTTCTGATCACCTCTCTGTTACTGCAGGCTCCCAGACGGCTTCACCCAGCTCCTCAGCTTGACACAGCTCTTCTTAAATGACGCCTTCCTTGAATACCTGCCTGCCAATTTTGGGAGGTAAGAGCTTCATCTTGGGCGTCTTTGTTCCTGCTCTGCTGGGAATTGTGAAAAGGCTCTTTAACACACCTGTCTGAGTTTGTCTCGTTCTTGTAGTTGTCATCGTAGCATTTTTATTTTTAGATGTTATTTTGTATCCGAGGAGCAGCATGGGGCTGATTCTGGCAGTGATTTGCCTAAAGCTTTCATGAATAAATGGTTTCTTGCAGCTCATATTGGGTTTAATGATGAATGATTATTTCATTTGTATTGGGGAAAAGGGGATTTATTATTGCAGCTGACATTGGTCAAGGGTTGTTGCATTTACTTTTGATAAAAGTATCTGGGGAATTCACAAAATATTAATTGCCCTGACAATACTGTGTATTTGCACGGGCTGCCTGTGTTGTTATAGAGCTTGATTCATTCTCTTTAAGCTTTTTTAGAAGGTGATAATAATGCAATGTTAATTGCGCAATGTCCAGACAAATAGTCCTAAGTCTGAACATTTATAGCAAGAATGATACATTCATGCTGAAATGATTGACATTAATTTAAATACTCGTGGTGCAGCCAAACAGCGCCTGGTTAAAATGCATTGTGAAACATTTGTAATATTTTTTTGTGCTCAAATACCAAATTGATTTGTTTTTTCAGATTATCTAAATTACGGATCCTGGAGCTTCGTGAGAATCATCTGAAAACTATGCCAAAGTAAGTCAGTTTCATTTTATTTCATTTCATTTCAAAGTAAGTCACTTTTATTTCTTATGAATAATTCTTTGGTTTCTGCCAACATGGGATCAATAAATACATGCCTATATATTTGGTCTTTGCTTCATAGTAAGTATTAGTTTCTGCCACAAGGCATTTTGATTAAATTCTGTTTGAATTTCTTCATTTACACTGCCTTAAAATGTAAAGAGATAGAGCTTTTGTTTTGTACACCTACTATAGCAGCTGAGCAAATAAGCCAATATTGATATTTGAGTCTAACACCACTTCAAATAATTGCATTAATATATAAAACTCTTCTCTTATCTTCCCTGAAGAGGATTTTCATTTAGTTTTTTTATGTCCTTTAATAATGTGATTTAGACACAAGTTTGTGTAACAGACCCAGAGTAGCAGAGTCTACAATGTCATTTTTTCACAGTGGGGAAAACCTCTGGACCTCTCTAGAGAGGGACACATATTGCACACGATGGTTTATGTTTGCTGACTTGTTCAGATGTTCTGGTTCAAGACTATTTTGATCTGCTAGCAATAATACCGCTTATCTTTCCGTCAAAACCAAACTGAGAAAGCGGTGTTTGTTCTCATAGCATACTGATTGAGGGCTGTGTTTGTGTATTTGAGTTTAGAGTTGCAGAATTTTCTTTTTGGGGTGAACTAGTTCTTTAGAGTGCATTTAATAATCCATAACGTCTACATATATTTGAAGTGAGTTTTGTCATGTTGCAGGTCAATTCATAGGCTGTCGCAACTGGAGCGGTTAGACTTGGGAAGCAATGAATTCTCTGAACTGGTAAGAAAGATGTTCTCCTATTGAACACTTTTATCAATGAGACAGCTGTTACCTCACTCAGTCTTTACCCAGCATGGATTTTGGCTTAGGGGGGATAGAGGAGGGGGGGTAGGGGAAGCTATTGCCTCTATTCCCAGAGTCTCTTGTCAGCTCTCTAGTGCTGCACTGCGTTGGTTGCATCATGCGCTGATCCATTATTCATGAGTTGGTTCAAATACGCAGCGCTTGCCATGACAGAACGTTCACTACTGAGCTGCATTTAATTGGCTCACCCAAGCTGGAGTAAACAATAGCAAGGAATTTATCATATGCTTACCAGGTAGCCCCTCTCACACATCCCCATAGCTGTTTCTTTCAGTGCTTTATGCTGGAAGCATTGCATTTATTTATTTGAGTATAAATCAATGAGGAGGTCCGTGAGCAGGCAAGCTACTGTGTCTACAGGAACTGTGGCAGTTGAACTCCAAAGTAGCCATTAATAGCAGATTTTTTCTTTTTTTTTTTTTTTTTCAGTAATTGGCTTTGCTCTGTGATAGTTTGAACAGGAGCTGCTGGTTGTATTTAAAACTGGTCCATTCCAATAACTATGAAACATGTTTTAATAATGGCTGGTAAAAGATTTTAAGCTAGGGTTTGCCAATAAATCTATATCTATATCTCTCTCTCTCTCTATATATATATTATATATATATATATATCTATATATATATATATATATATATATATATATATATATATATATATATAAACTTCACAATAAAAGCTATTGTCAAATACACACTGAATCTCAAATGTCTTCATGACAAATTGGCAAAAAGAAGGAATTGAGGAGTAAATTGTACTTCCCAAATAATTTTTAAAACATTATTACTGTTATTAGTTTTGTTGTTGCAGATTTTGCAAGGAATATCGTGTAACCAAGATATTTTTTTCATATCTACATTTATTGTTGTGGTCTATCAAACATGTGGCAATGCAACTCCTTCCCTGTTAATGGTGTGAAACGAATATTATGATATATTAGTATATGAATATATTTGGCCATGTCATCCAGCCCTATTTTAAGCTTCCCAGTACCAAATAGGTGGAGTTTATAGAATTGTGAAATTACTTTTAATCTTTGTGTCAGTGTCATATACACGTTTGGAATATCCAGGGCACTTTGTCCTTGGGTGATGAAAAAATGCACGTGCGCATCAATGCTTCCAAAGGGAACAGATGGTTTGGCATTACAGTAAGCATACTTTACTGCTCAATGCCTCCAAGTAATAAGAAAACACTCATCAACACTTTCTGGTACTGCTGTCTGGACTTTCAGCCTCCGCGTCCCACTTCAGGATGACTTTTCAAATAACTTTTGACCTTTTTCTGTTGGCAGCCCTATCATTGCTCTTTTAATTTGATCTCAGCTCCATATCAGATGTTTTAAATATCTCTGATAATAATGATGTTGGAGTTGTTGTCCTTTTCAATTGTGTCCAGCAATTCTAAACATTCTGAACTTTATATATTTTACATAATGTGTCATTCCATGTCCTATTAGTAAATGACGGAATAAAAAACAATTTTGGTAAGAGTACTAATTGATTTTAACTGCATGTTTTTATTAGTAAATGACAAAATCACACAGAAAAGCCTTGTAAATGAACAGATGGTTAAACAGCTCATATAATATTTAATTTTAATTTTAGGCCCTATTTTGTACTCTATTCATGAAAATACCAAATATTTAATGAGAAAAACAACAGTACATTAACAAGCAATAATCTTCAACAGAAATGTTACTCATTGGTTTCCTCAAGCATTTTTGGGTGCATTGCATCATGTCAGGTAATCATGGCATAGAAGGCGCACAGCCTGAAAACAATCATTAGTTTAATTTATAATAGCTCTGTTGGTGTCATGTATTTTTAGGCAGATATTTCTCTCTAACAGCACACAGCACACAATGAGTGTTGAGAGTAGAGCACTGGTGGCACTGGAAGCGTTTATCAGGATATCTGACTCTTGCTGTGATGTTGGCAGATGTTTGCTGGTGTGGTGCTCTGAGCTACAGATAGTTTCTTAATTGAAGTCCTTGCTGAGGGGATCATGAGAGGACAGATGCTGGGGCTCAAAGGGAGAGAAAAGCAGAGAACAGCCATTAAGAACTGACTGAGTCTGTGGCGCATAGGGGATTTGGGTCTGTTGAAACCCAATTTAAAACAATAATTTGTTTTTGAAGCCTCTGGAATGTTGTGAAGATCGTGCTTTTATTATATAAGAATTGGTTATTGGTTTCAACACCTTATAATGTTTGTGTTGACTTTAAATGATTCAAAGGATGTGCAGCAAAGTGGTTTGATTTAATATTTGATACTCACTCTAAAGTGTTTTTCTGAAATGAAAATAGGCTCCAATGTTTCCTTTTTACAGTAATGTTTTTTTAGATATCTTCCATGATGCAGAAAAGCAAATCAAGCTCCTCTGAGAATTTAGCAGACAGTTCACAATACATTTATTACCACATACTGTATCTCTGTTTAGTAGTTGTTTTAAGCCCCAGAACCATGAAAATGTGAGTTTTCAGTTTGGGGCCTTTATTTCAAATATGTTGAATGCATTAAACATTGTACTTTTTTTGCCAAGGGAAATACTGTATGATGCACCTTGAGAAGAAAAATGTTTTTAAAGTTTTTAAGCTACCATAATGATTCAGTTAACATTCATAAATTGCTGTTCATTTTGAATGCAAAACTGTATTTATTCTTCTTTTTTTTTTTTTTTTTTTTGGTTATGACCCTCTTTAATGTTACAGCCAGATGTGCTGGAGCAGATCCATAGTTTAAAAGAGCTGTGGTTGGACAACAATTCATTACAAACCATACCAGGGGTAAGCAATTTCAAAAAATATAATAGAATTCCAGAGTGAGCATCTATTGCATGTACTAAATGTCAGCCCTGTTATAGATTTCATAAATTTAAAATACTTTTAAAGCTTGGATTTATGAAACATTTTGTCATTATATTCTCACTCTCATATCATTTCGTCATATAATATGGGGTTGGAAGAACTTGAGTGTGAGTATATGATGAGAACCTATTTGGGGGAACTGTTGGAATTTGACAATGACATTTTAGTACTCTAGTACTAAACTATAATATATGTATAAAGCATAATATATGATTACATTTATCTCCTTGTCATCTGCTGAAGTCTGTTGGGAAACTGAGGCAGTTGCGATATCTCGACTTGGCCAAGAACAGGATTGAGAGTCTAGATGCAGATATCTCCGGCTGTGAGTCCTTAGAGGATCTCCTGCTCTCCTCCAACATGCTGCAACAGTTACCTGATTCAATAGGTGAAGTTCCACTGATTATTTTTGTTGAAATATTTGGGTTTTAAGTTTTCAGTATAAGAAATGGTGTGTCTTTACAACGTTAAAACATCTTTCACAGGAAAGTTGAAAAAATTGACAACATTAAAAGTTGATGACAACCAGCTCACCTCACTGCCTAACACCATTGGAAGGTTAGTAACTCATTTACGACTCATCCAGCTGTGTAAAGGAAAAATGACAAAGGCAGAAAATACCATCTTAGATCGTAATCCCTGTTGTGGTTTATAGCCAGTGGTCAGTACAGTCTTTAATGACTTGAACCATTCTAATATATATATATATATATATATATATATATATATATATATATATATACACAGTTTTTTTTTTTTATGATGACATTCGATGACATTGCACTGTAGCTTGTACTCTCTGTATTGGATTATTCACTGAATTGCCATCTGGTGCACGACATAACAATTCTGCTGTCATTCTGGCAGTTTTTCTCACCTCAGCATGAGAAAATGCTAAAATGCTGACTGTCAACTTCAATGTGACTCTCAGCAATGTTAGCAATGTCTTTCCATCTTTATTACCTATATTAGAGGGAAAACGTGTGCAGCCAATAGGAAAAAAACATGAGATTCTGAAATTAAAGTGTACAGTTAATTAAAAATCCTAACTTTTAATCATAGTATATTGTTTATCCAAAATGTACATTTGATACCTCATATTTGATGCCTTTTAGCTATACCTAAATAAATAGTTTAATCTTCTTTCTTTCTTTTTTTTTGGTCATTCTACAAAATGAGTGGCATTTATGTCTTCCATACACTACCATTCAAATGTCTGGGGTCAATATTATTATTTTATTATTATTACTATTATTATTATTCAGCAAGAGACATTAAAAAAACTGTCAACCCTGTAACTTTTCTGATGGCGTAATTATATCGCAGCATATATTAAACTTAGTTAATTAAGACTGAAAATATTACCTTATATTAGTCTGATAAAATCTTCCTCAAATTAATTTTACAAATTGCCTAATCAAACTGGCTAATCAGTCTGACTTAGGATTTTTAATGCAAAACCAATTGAGAAATTCAGGGACGAGGTGTATATACCATATTTCATAGCATCTTTAAATCAAGAGGTCATATTTTTTGCAGACTGCCTTTTTCATTTGTCATAGCTGTCACCACTACCTCATTCCTGTGATACTATACTCCATGCATCTCTCTTCTTGGTTTGTCATTGCTCGGTTCTGTGTGTTGTGTTAATCAAACATGCATCTTTAATGGGCACCTCAGTGCACGTGGCAAAAAACCGGGTAAGTAGACCAGCGAGTGTTTGTATTCCCCACACGTCTGCCACAGCATGTTTATTTAGGCAAGGGCATACCTTTGCATCCATATCTCGCTTAAAGAGACACAATGAAATCCCTGCATATGGAAGGCCAGCTGGACCAGTCTGCTAGAACCAATGTTGGACTAATGACCTTACTTAGCTTAACAAATATACATCGACCTCTTTCAAATTGATTAAATTTAAATAAGACAAAAAAAGTGGGAAAAGAACTAAAGAACAATTTACAGGAGGATTGCAAGGGGGAAAAAAATCTTCCAAAAGATTAATGTGAGGTTCATTACTAAAAGTACTGAAACTTGTTTGACTCAATAAACACTGTGGCATATTCCAGATCATTGTAAATGTTATAAACTAACATAAGGATTGCTTTAAGAGCCCAGTATTTTGTAAGATAAGAGTGCTATTTACAACTACCAGAATTGTATTGCAGTATAGCATATTTAGTAAATTCATCATCAGTCCCTTTATCATGTCTTGTTAATTCATACCTTTTTTTACGTGGAGACAATGGTTCCACATAACTCATAATTCTCATTTTCTATTAACAAAACTCATCTTAAAATTATGAGCCATAGATACTGACACTACTTAAATTCAATGTACTTAAGCCTGGATATTTTGTTTGTTTGCACATTGTAAACATTTGAATGGGATGTTAGAATGTGAATTCCTTATTAAAGGAATAGGTTGTGTTTCATCATTTACTCACTATCATTTTCTTCCAATCTTCTATTCTTCTGTGGAACACTAAAGTATAAATGTTGAAGAATGTACTGGTCGCTCTTTTCCAATGAAAATGAACAGGAACTGGACCTGTCAAGTTCCAAAATGACAAAATAGCACCATAAGCATCATCTGTACTGCATAGTCCAAGTCTTCTGAAGCCATACAATTTGTGTTAATATGAAGGGATTTTCCGTATTGGTTTTTCATAAGTGTTTTACCCGTTTTAAATTATGCATTGAATTGTGTTGGGTTTTAGGTTGAATGTCTGTAAACTTAACAGTAGGGCTGCCCCCTTATAGTCAGCTAACCATTAGTCGACAAGAAGAGGCTTAGTCGATCAAAGTTTTATTAGTCGCTTAGTCACAGGAAAAAACAACATTAGCAACATTACATGGTTTTACAAGTGTATTGTGCGGAGTGTTTTCAAGTGTGTTGTGTCTTACAAGTGTTTATGTGGTTTGTGGAAGTTGCGTCTTACAAGTGTTTATGTGGTGTGTGGAAGTTGAATAGTCACGTTCTCACTGCATGACAGTTAATTTGGAGGCACCGGTGCGATCATTTGCATTTAACTTAAAATACTCTGTCATTGTGCTTTTGTAAAATAAAGAAAGTAAACAGGGTGTGCTTTCTGCCATCTAGGCAGAAAAAAATTAACCAAAACTCTGTGCTTGCCTGTGCTTATATATAAAAAATATATATCTATAGAAAGCAAAATGTCTTTTAAATGAACCAATTCAAATGGAAAACAAATATTTTCAGATTATGTAATCCGTTTGAAACATGCACATCCACTGTGGAGATGGCAACTCAATGTCATCTACTTCATCACTGCAGCCAAAAATACAGAAAACCCTAGTTTATCAATGAATTATTATAATATTAAGGCAGTCTTCTTGCTGTTTTTTTCCTGACACATTCATAATCATTACTTCTGCCAGTGTGCTGTTGCAAGTTTTATGTGTGCGCTTGAGCACTGATAGGCTATATGCAATTAAAGGTTCATTATTATGAATTATATGGTTTATTAATATAAACATGAAACTGCTAAAAATGACTACTTGTCGACTAGAAAAACCTTTAGTCGAGGGTAGCCCTACTTAACAGATAATGTCCTAGCAGAAAATTACCAGTTATCTTTTCTGTGTTTCTATTGATTTTTTTTTTTTTTGGGGGGGGTCCTTGCAGTGTATGATTACTTGTGAAAACTATACAGTGGTGCTATACAGTATATGCCTTTGGAGCAAAATTTTTGTAAATAATCAGTTTAGGTCTGTTCCTCACACAAAGCTTTCATATGGCTTTAGAAGACTTGAAAAATAGTGTTTTTTTGAAGATTGACAGCCTGTACCCTCATTCACTTTCATTATATGAAAAAGAGTGTACAAAAAGAAAAAAACATATGGGCTTGGAATGACATGAGGGTAAGCAAAAACAAGCAAACTATTCCTTTAAGACTTTGTTTAAACCTGCAATTTAACCTACACCCTAAACTTTTTTAAAGAAGAGTTATTCACTACAGTAGAGGCAATTATTTCTTTATCTGCTGACCTTTAAAGAGACGTCACATGATGTATATTTAATTTATCATCTCATAAAGTGTTTTCAATAAGCTTTCAATAGGAATTAAGCAACCCTGCATAACTGAACACTCCTCACCTGCTCTCTCTTACATCTGCCAGTTTATCACTTTTAGAGGAGTTTGACTGTAGCTGTAATGAGCTGGAATCCCTGCCTCCCACCATTGGCTACCTGCACAATCTTCGGACATTTGCAGGCGATGAGAACTTCCTGACTGAGCTGCCCAGGGAGGTGAGTATTAGTGTTATGCACTTTCTACAGAAATAATAAGGGAAGCAAAGTCACGTTCTCTATATATATTACCTCTCTTTGTTCTGAAAATACATCCTAGACCAGCAAAGTTGGTTTACATTGGTTGCCAGTTTAAATAACAAGTTTAAGGACATTTAGGTGTGTTCAAGCTGGTCTACAACAATACATATATATATATTTTTTTAACAGGGCTCAGAAATTACTTGGCAACAAAACCACTTTTTCAGCTATTCTTTAAAAATTTGGGGTCTTATAGATTTAATATGAATATGTAATACCTTCATAATATCTTAATAGCTTTTATATTGATAGAAAAATTTTTAAACACTTAAACTAATGTTCAGAAGTTTGGGGGTTTTAAAAGAAGTCTCTTATGCTCATGAAGGCTGTATTTATATAATAATAATAATAAAAAAAAAACATTAATATTGTGAAATAGTACAATTTTAATTAAAAGCATTTTCAGCAGCCATTACTCCAGTGTCACATGATCCTTCAAAAATCATTCCAAAATGTTGATTTGGTGCTCAAGAAACATTTCTTATTATTTTGTTGATTTGGTGATAGTTGTGCTTTTTTTTTTTTTTTTGGAAACAATTTTACATCTTTAATTCAGGATTCCATGATTAAAGGAAAGCATTTATTTGAAATAGAAATATTTTGTAAAATTATAAATGTCTTTACTCACTTTTGAACAATGTAATGCATCTGTGCAGGGAAAAAAGTATTACTTAAAAAGAACAAAAAAAAAAAAAAACTAACCCCAAACTTTCAAACAGTAATATATTTGCTACCCAGAGAATCCAGAAGTGACAATGTTTGCTGTGCAACACACAAAGCTTTATTAAACTATAAACTATAAAATAATACAGCACATATATATTTTTGCTACCACATTGTGAGATCCACTCAAGTGGCTGAATGCAGGACAGCCTAAATCTGTAAAACCAAATGCATGGTAATGTCCTGCTGACCTTCACTTGCTGTATTGACAGAATACAAGAGTCAGTTTACCTGAGAGAAAGATAGAATGCTAATATTCAACAAAAAAAGGCTGACAAAATTGCACCTTACCAGAGCTATCATATCCTATCCTGTGCTGCAGATTGGAAACTGCAGGAATGTCACGGTCATGTCCTTGCGCTCCAATAAACTGGAGTTTCTGCCTGATGAGATTGGACAGATGACAAAGCTACGTGTTCTCAATCTAAGTGACAATAGGTAACACCAGATGTTCCTGTAGTTTTTTTTTCTTTCATTTTACACCCTGTGCACGCATTTGTCAACATTCGTGCCAACACATGATCTGCAAAATTGTATAATGAATAAAAGATGAGATGATATTTGCTTAAAGTTTAGAAAGTGCCTCTTTAAATATCTTATAGGTTTGATGAACAGTCCCAATCGGTTCGTGTAAAGTAGTGAGGATGTTTATTATTTTCCATAATAGCACAGTAATAGGGCATGACATCAGAAAAGTGCTTGTCGTTCCCACAGGTTAATTAAGAAAGCTCTTTATGAGCTGTGTGGACAGTTTCGATGCTCTGACTGCGATTATCTGGAAGCAGAGTAATTAAACTTAACCAAGACTAAATGCGGCATAGCCATTAGAGTGTCTGAGTTAATGTGGTATCTTAAGTGTACAGAATCACCACAGATCTTCATAAGATTTAACTACACCAAATAACTCTCTCCAACAGTCTCATCTGACTTTAGCCATGTTTTGCCTTTCTAAATTCTTATGAACTAATCCTTTATGTTCTGTTTTAGGTTAAAGAATCTTCCCTTCACTTTCACTAAATTGAAAGATCTTGCTGCACTCTGGTTATCTGACAATCAGGTTGTTATCTGGACTTCTTTTTAAATTGTGTACAAAGTCTTAACTACACAGTATTTGGACCACTTTTTAACCACATTGCATGAACAGTTAATTCAGTGCTGCCATTGAATAAATTTGATTTCAACTAGTAGTTGTATTAACAACAATTCCCTTTGTTATTCAGTCCAAGGCCCTTATCCCCCTTCAAACAGAAGCTCACCCTGAGACCAAACAGAGAGTCCTGACCAACTACATGTTTCCTCAGCAGCCCCGGCACGATGAGGGTAAGAATAAATCAACCGTTTCTCTTTTCTTTGACTTTATATTTTACTGGATTTAAACTGGATGGACATGTGTTTTCCATGCTGCAGATTACCAGTCTGACAGTGACAGCTTTAATCCCACTCTCTGGGAGGAACAGAGACAGCAGAGGATGACGGTGGCATTTGAGTTTGAGGACAAGAAGGAAGAAGAGGACAACTCAGGAAAAGTGAAGGTCCCCTTAAGAATTACAATGTGAACCTCTTGGGCCCTGTATACACCTGGTAGTAACATCCATCTCAATTGATCTGAACACAGATGTTAATATCAGAAAAGGGTCATATCTTACCCACATGGGCTAAATGCTGTTCCTAAA
Organism: Cyprinus carpio; assembly: GCF_018340385.1. Taxonomy (NCBI): domain Eukaryota; kingdom Metazoa; phylum Chordata; class Actinopteri; order Cypriniformes; family Cyprinidae; genus Cyprinus; species Cyprinus carpio. Next base: position 19,766,037 of record NC_056577.1, on the reverse strand, counting down.
GAAGTTATTTCCTAACAAAATTAAAATGATAAATCAAATAATAAATGAAACTCTCAGAACAGAAGGAGCTGTTTCTCTCAAAAATGAGAAATCAAATGATAAAATGCAATTTCATTTCCTAATTCAGGGAGGCATGAACTGTATCAGAATTTGTATTTGATATTTAATTTTCATTATTAAGCCAGTATAAACCTGTCATAATTAAATTGAGTGCTCAAATGCTCAACTGGACATTGCAAATGGTAAATCAGATGCTCAAATTATAAATCAAATGCTCAAACCAAACATCGCAAAAAGCAAATCAAATTCTCAATTGGACATTGCAAATGATAAATCAAATACTCAAATTATCAATCAAATGCTTAAATGGCAAATAATAGATCAAATGCAAATAAGAAGTGTCAATCAAGTAGCGTGGGGAGAGCTTTGAGACACGACAAGCACAAGTGAGGGAAATCTGCATGGCAGGGGGAGCTGCCACCAAGACCTGCCACAACTTAACAATCCGATAGATGTGTGTGAATGAACATACAATGCAATACGGTCTCCTTCTATTGTTTTGGCACCTTATACAACATATAATTTCTTAACTTTTACCCCAAATGCAGTGAGTCCTGTTACTAGCAGGAGCCACAAAAGCACGCACAATAGCACAATAGATCAATATTAAACATTTACCAAACTCTTTTCACCTGCCTCAAGACCTCTTTACACTCTGATTCATGCACATGAGTAAACAGAGCGCTGTACCTCATATTTTATTCCCTTCTTTTAATCCATAATGTAGTGCACATCCCGTGGCACCTAAGTGTCGCTCCTGCCCTAGAGCAGTTGTTTTCAGAATTTGAGTTATTATTTAATCTTTTTAGGCATTTGAATTTTCATTTTCATTTTGTTAGGAAAAAACTTTCATATCTTTGCTCTATCTGCAGGTTGAGATTAATCTGAAGCGCTATCCCACCCCTTACCCAGAAGACCTAAAGAACATGGTGAAGTCAGTGCAGAACCTGGTGGGTAAAACCACTCACACCCTCAACACTGAAAAATGTTCTTCTGGGACCAATATGGAGCTCCACAGCCAAGACAAGTATGAGCCCAAGTGGCCCATTACTTCTAAGGAGGTAATGCTTCTTTAGCTTATTTTATTACAGTGCCTACCTGGGTTCATAGATCAATGTCTCTGCAATTTAGCTACAAAGTGCAATTTATATATATATATATATATATATATATATATATATATATATATAAAGGATAGATCAGATTCTGCATTTTTATTAGGCGAGCCACATTTGAAGCTGTTGAGGATTTTAAACATGGGTCCGAGGATCCTAAAGCTTTTTAGGCATGACAAACTTAAAGGTACAATATGCAATTTTTGTAAAGCCGGAGCTACTTCACTCTGTGTATGTATATGATGAGTCACGCAAGTACTGGGCTACTCCACAGCCGTTAGCATCCTTATTTAAAATAGTCTAAATATAAACACATATTATAGTAGCACTGTAGTGATTCAGGATAAGAAAAAAACACGTTTTGGAAGATGGATTCATGATTTTGAGCAAAAAAAAAAAAAAAAAAAAAAAAGTTACGTAGTGTACCTTAATTTTTTTTTTAATATACATTTGAATGTTTATTACAATAACCGTAAACACATATAATAATACTAATAATTTATACATTTAGAGATAATTTTATATTAATTTATTATATTATAATAAATATTATTAAATCATACTTTATTATATTATAATAAAAAATTAAGAACTATTTATTAAACAATTGTATTTATTAAACAATTATGTTGCTGCAGTTTTATAAAAACAATCAGAGGTAGTGTGTTATGGTGGTTATCCAGGGTTAAATGAACTGTGACTGCAATGCACAGCCTCTTGTGGCTTATTCTTTCTTTCTTTATTTATTTTTTTATTTCGAACAACAACCAATAAAATAAAAAAAATAAAATAAAAATAAAGTAAAATATGAACATACAACAATTGTGTTACCACATAAATGCAATATCAAAAATAAAATTACATGTGTTCGAAAAGGAGCGGGCTGAAGCAAAAAGCTTGTTATTTTCCCACCCCTTATATAACCATACAAAATTCCATCATCTATGAATTATCCCACCACATACAACATATCCTTATTGCACAACAACCATTAAACAAATACATTAAATAAATAATAAATTAGAAAAAATATCTTATAATCAATCTTTTAACCCACCCTCATTATTCTTGTTCCACCTCATAACCTTTTAGTAACTTATTAAATATCCTTTAAAGTCAGAGTTTATTTTGTCATTGAATCATGGGACACTTGTAGATTAGTGGGCATTCTTTTGCAGGTGACAGAGCGAGAGGTCAAAGACTTTTCGAAACAACCAATGTCTGATCAAGGCATCATCCTCAACTCAGCCATTGACATCCCAAACCGCAAAGACAAAGAGGATCTGACTGAGAGCTCGGAAGTATGATGAGTTTTCTCTCTTAATTATCTCTCTTTTAAATGCTAGATGCCTTTATCCTTTTAAAATATTTATGCAGCACAGTATCTTGAGATTGCAGCTTATTTTAAGCTCCCTTTAACCTTTCATAGCAGTTATAATGATAAATTATTGTAGATACAAAACACATAGGGGATTTCCAAAGTCAATAATTTTGAAAGAGAAGGATGAGAGTGTGTAATGAAATTTAGGCAGTAGTTTCTTTGTTTTTGAAGGCCTGGTATTTGCATCTTCGGTGTCCTCGGAGTCAGTTCGATTGCATGTATAAAGTAGAGTGTTGAGTAGTGCGCAGAGTGTGTTTGTTAAAGGTTAGTTGAACCTGCCGAGATAAAATACACAAAGATCAGTGCAAATGTTTCATCTCTCACAGCCAGCAACCTCCCTCCCGAACCGCCAGAGCTGCAGTGTTGTTTAGAACACAGGATAACGTCCATGTTATTAACTTTGCCTGTGAATATTAAGGCAGAGCTGGTGCAATTAGTAGTGAATGTCACAGTAAACCTTGTAGTATCCTTCATTTTTTAGTAACTCACTTAAAAAAAAAATCTTACTATTATTTATTTACTCGAGATCTAGACCTGCAGTGTTTTTACTCTTGCTCAGTCTTCAGTTTTATATCCTGTAGCACTGCTCCGGATACAGATGGGAATCTTTTAGTAAACAAAACTAAAGGTCAGCGTGAAATATCAAGAACACTCTGAGGATCCATTAAAGGTTCCTACTGTATATGAAAATATGAATTAGAATTCAGGAATGCTAAAATGATTTGAGTAAACTATAATAAATCTCAAGGAATTATGCAAACACAGCTACATTCATAATCCATTCATTGATGCCAGGCTTTTCTACGCTTGCAGTAGCTCTTTGTTTAGAATAGCATACAAGTGCATGGTGTATTGTGTCCATCGCAGCTTGGCCTCACACTGCTTTACCCCCCATGGTCTCAGAGACCCCCGGCTAAACTGGAGCTACAAATATTCCTATTATTATCAGGGTTATCGGGACCTTGGGAGTACCAGTGCCATAAACCTCATGTTTCTTACACATTCTTTTCTTTCTAGACCATGAGAATCCATTTTTGTTTGTTTGTTTGTATATATGTATGTATGTTTGTTTTGCTTAGATTTCTTTACATCGCGTCGTTCCCAAGCCTCAACAGCCAGAGAATACGAGCCTGGCCGTTACTTCCTCTTCCTGTTTCTGCCTCATAGTAAGTGGCTGAGAGACCAGACAGCAGAAAATCAGCTGAACATATGGGGTGGCTCATTTCAACTGCCTTCAAAGCAAATTCAATTCATTTTCTCAGCACCCCCATTGTGGGTGAAACATTTGTTAAATACATGCATGGGTTTGTTTCCCATAATCAAGTCAAAAAAAAAAAAAGGTTACATTTGGTGACTCCCAGTCCAACCGTTTCCAGCATAACGTCAGTGTGCAGGGTATGGAGGGTAATGCAGGGTAAAGGAGACTGTCCAACCTTGCAGTGTCATTTAAATTTGTTATTAAAAATTGCTGTCTCTGTGACATTTAAAAGAAATATTCTAATTTAAAATATATTAATAAACAATAAATTATAAATATTATTAAACAAAAAAATTGTATTAATAAATCTAAATTATAATTACTCTAAGTGCTTTTCACCATAGATATTGTCAGCAGCACATACTAGGTGGAAAAAAACTCATTACACCTTTATTTCTAGAAGAAAATTAACAAACATTCAAAAGACAAAATAATTTTTGACTGTATTTTTATGTATTTTTTAAAGGAGTCCCTTACAGTCAAACATACTAAGGATTTATTTAATCTAAAATACAGTAAGAAAATACTATTTTAATATAAAATAATATATTTTAAAATGCATTTTTTTTTTTCCTGTGATGGCACAGCTTAATTTCCAGCAGCAATTACTTAAGTCCTCATTGTAACATGATCCTTCAGAAATCATTCTAATATGCTGATTTGGTGATGAAAAATATTTCTTATTATTAAATTTGATAAGAAATTATACTGTTTTTCAGGATTCTTTTCTTCAAAACAACAGCATTTATTTGGAATATAAATATTTTGTAATATTATAAACGTCTTTTACTGTCAATGTATCTTTTCTGAATGAAAATCATTTTAAAGTCTTATTGAATCCAAATTTTGAAAGGTAGTGTATAAGAGCTCTTTTATTCCAAAAATTGGGCTCCCCTAAATTTCATTTAGTGTTTGAAAGTATGAAAGCGTTAGCCTGCCGCATTTATTCACACAATCACATTTCTTTTGACCTGTTGTGAGGGAGCAATGAAGAAAAAAGACAAGATGAGTGAAAAGATGAAGGCAAAGAAGGGGAGAGTGGCTGTTCTGAGAGAATCTTCTGATATGACTTCCCTCTTGCTCTGCTGCCGGTTGTGTGAGCCAGCCTGCTGATGTACAGTCAGGTCTGAGAGGTGTGAGTTTTGCCATAGACAGCTGTGAGAGAGCTGAACACAACTGATTTGCTCCTGGGGGATTTGACCAGACAAGCCAGGACAAGGCCTGTGAATCATAACAGTCTATATATTACTAATGATGAATCTCAACTTGATGTTGAGGTTTGAGATCACACTCTGTTACTTTTAATATATCTTTTCAGTTTCAGCTTTGTTTAACTTTAAGGTCATTTTGGGCCAGTGTTTGCGTTTTAGAATCATGAAACTGTCACTGTAATATAATAAAGAAATTGTTTTAGCATATTCTAAGAATGACTAATTTCAATATACTGTAAAAACTTTACAGAACCTAAATACTAGCTACATTAATTTGTCTGCAGAGGGATTTCATGTTTTAGCTTACTGATCTTTTTTTTTTTTTATTGGAATCTAAACTTTATGCTTTCGTGTGTCTTAATGGCTTAGTTTTTCTAAAAGAAGATCCTGCCAAATAGAGTTTTATATAATATGCAATAAGGCAAACAGATTTTCATATGTTTGCAGTTAGTATAGAAACTGGATGGATAATTGGATGTTGACATTTGGAAAAAAAAAAAATTGACGTATAGTAGTACGTATATTGACATAGTGACCTTAAATTGAATTATAAATGTCACCTTATAAGTTTAAGTATAAAAAACTTTGTGTTGCTCGATCTCTGTATTTAAATGAAAGAGTGTAATTTGATTGCAGGAAAACCACACTACACTCCCCTTGTGTTTTTTCATTCCTTTATATTATTAATTCACTGCAAATTTGACACTTGTGTTTCCAGGACTCCATGGGAGGCTCCCCTAATGATATCCGAATTTCTGACATGAGGCCGACTTTGGTAGAGCCAGCAATGTATAAACCAAAGGTTGTGTTACTGGGCAAGGAAAAAAAAGGTTAGTAAGACGAAGAAGCCTGTAAGTTAAAGGCAGCATAAAATCTGTTTTTTTTTAATGCATGTTGTTGATCTTATTGAGAACAATTAATTCTTTGACCTCATCTTTTTTAATAAAAATATTATAACTCAATCTACTCAGTGGTGACGTATTTCAGACTTCTCCAGTTATTTAGTCTGCTAAAACTTCTTACAATCGGCTGCAAGCTCGCATTCACACCTGCCTCCATCCAATCAACAACTAATAGATAAAATCAAGTCCTTGCCCTATACTTTGTTTTTATTTTTTGATTATGTGTTTCAGTCAGATGTAAACTATTTTACCTTGTATACCTTTATACCTATTACCTTTTTTTAATGCATTCAGAGTCAACTGATGAGTCTGAGCCAGACAAAATGCAATGTTTAAACAACAGCGGATCATCTGCCACTTATTCAGACTACTCGCCCTCCCAGGGATCATCTGGCTCCTCCAACCCACCTGGAAATGTCAGTAATCTGCAAACATCTGGGAAAGAGGGGCCCTCACAGACTCACTGGACTAACAGGTTGGCAAGAATTTAGTCACTGCCACCATTCATTTATATGAACTAATAGACCATCTGTGCACTCATATGACATGACAGTTGATCAAACAGTTTAGATATCCAGCTCACTGACTTTTGGGTGGCCCAAAACTGACGTTGTGTCACTGTAATAGTCTTGCAATTATCATCTTGAAATAAACATCTCTGCCGATAATCCAAATTTATTCAAGCAAGTTGTAACGTATCAGTTGCATATATATATATATATATATATATATATATATATATATATATATATATATATATATATATATATATATTTATTTATTTATTTATTGTTTTTTATTAACAGAATTGCGTTTATATTTTTACTACTTTAGTGCCTTTGTGGCAGCATCCTGAATTTGCTTTTTTATTAGATTAGAATTTTATATATCTCTCAATTTTAATTAACAAGAAAATGAAAACAGTTCTAGGTGAGCTTTATCTGGGCATTTGTTTCTTTCAAAATGTCTCTATTGCTCACATCACAATTTCTTTTTCACTCAAAGTCAGGCACAGCAGTATGGCTCTTGCTGTCATCTGCAACTGAAAATCCATCCCTGTTGCTCACAGTAAAGATTTATTATATTAGTACTGCTGAAAAACTTAAAATGATCACCACTTCCACTGCCTGTTCTTCAGAAGAACTCTTTGAGAGATTTCTTTTGATAACCTTGCAGAAGTATTACATGGGCAAAATTCTATAAACATTGAAAATCTATTTGATGAGGATAACAGTTCAGTCAACCACAGTGATATTTTCTCAACACTTTTCAATTTAAACATAAATTAGACTATATAAGGTTTATTAAGAGAGCTGTAGGCCCAGTTAAATTTAATTTTCAATAATTTATCCCCAAGATTACATGAAGACATCAGGGTAGTGGCAGCCTATAAATAAATAGAAAGCTTAATAAAATAAATTTGGGCTGTACTCAAAAGTTGCAGAATCAGTCCCAAAAAGGAATATACAAGGAACTAGACAGTTACTAAGATTGCAATGCTTTGCATGTAAAGTAAATATTTTGATATTAAGGCTTTGACATGAGGGTCTATAGGGGTTCCTGGTGTTTTCTGAATGCAAAAAATCTGACTTTACGTGTATATATATATATATATATATAGATAGATAGATAGATAGATAGATAGATAGTCTATATAGTCAATATATATATATATTGACTATTGAAAATTATCATCATAAAATCATAGAAGTGGTGTATTCAAGTCATTGCATTTATGTATTTAATTTGTATTTAATGTATTTTTGAGTCAATTCATATATCCAGACAAAAATGAGTGACGTCATTGACCCTATGTCTAAGTTAGAATTTTATGATATTGAATGTGCTTGTCATATCAGTCCATGGGCATATTCTTGTTTGCACATTTCTTTTCTATGTGCACTGATAAAATCTCAAAAGTATTTTGTCTGAATACATCAACAGGCTGGCTCAGTCTTTTCCGAAGCCCATTGACAGTAAGCCCCTTCTGAGCCAGCGGGAAACACCTCCTTCCAGCACGCTGCAGCAGCGAGGTGAGAGGCGGCCACTCAGCGACACCTTCGACAGCTGGAACAACGCCCCCCACTATGATAACACAGGTTTTGTCGCAGAGGAGACGCCTCTTAACACTCCGAGCAGCAGTGCTGGAAACCCCATGCTAGGCTCAAAGCCTCGAAGTGCCTCAATGGCACATGGCCGGCGGCCTCTCATGAGACAAGAGCGTATTGTGGGAGTTCCTCTAGAGCTCGATCAGTCGCAACACACTTTCCACAATGTTCGCACCACCTCTGAAACTGAAGTGCCTCCTCCCTCTAACCCCTGGCAGAACTGGACGAGGACTCCCAGTCCATTCGAGGACAGGACAGCTTTCCCTTCCAAGTTGGAAATTACTCCAGCCAACAGCCCCAATCCTGATCGTAAGGACTTCGAACAGGAGATGGGAGAATTACCCGGCACTTTTCCCTCAACTGGAGCCTGGGGGTTTCTGGACACTACAGACTCAGGGACGGGACGAGGTCATCCCAACATTTCTTCGCTTGTCCAGGGTGTAAAAGAACCGAACAAAATAGGCACTTTGGTTGTTAGCAAGAGTTCTGAGAGACTTTCGCCAATGATGAAGGAGGTAAAAGCTAAATTTAAGAAATCTCAGAGCATAGATGAAATCGATACTGGGTCATACAAGGTTTACAGCATCCCCTTGGACAGCTACAGTTCTAGCATAGAAAACCAGGGAAGTGTTGATAGAGCAGACCTCTCTATGCCTCTAGAACAGAGCATGTCAAGGAGCCAATCTGCTCCAATGCTGGACGATGATCTGGATGGCTTTGGTTTGAAAAGCTCTCAGCAACAGAAGCCTGCCATCCCAAAGAAAGTTTACCATTTTGACCAAAGCTTCAACCCACAAGGAGCCATGGATCTTATGAAAGCGGAGAGGAGAGTTCCTCCGCCATTCCCCAATGCCCCTGAATATGTAAACCAACCCGGGAAGACATTGCCAAAGGAACTTGTGAGCCCAAGAGGCTACCGAGGCTATCCACCAATGGAACAGATGTTTTCATTTGCTCAGACTGCAGTAACCGATGATGCCATCAATCCACAGCTCTCAGTCCAGCCTCAGCGCTCCAGGCCGGGCTTCCTGAGGCGCGCTGACTCTCTGGTAAGTTCAACAGAGATGGCGCTGTTCCGCAGAGTAGCTGAGAATCATGAGCTGCAGCTGGCAGAGCACTACAACAGGCCCCAGCAGAGCATGCTGGAACAACAAAACAGCTTGTCTACCATCACTGACACCCAGTTCCACAAGAGGAATGGTAGGTATGACGAAGATTACTCGTCTTATCAAGAACCCAAAAAGCCAATCATGGGTTACCCAACCAAGAGTCTGACACAACGTCGCCCCCTGTCTGCACGGAGCTACAGCACAGAGACATATGGGGCATCTCAGGCAAGGCCAGTGTCTGCCCGACCCACCATGGCTGCACTGCTGGAGAAATTGCCTTCAGATTACAATCTTAGTACATGCATTGAAAAGAGCTCTGAAGCAGACATGAAGATGAGACCTGTCCCTCAAAAACAAGAGGACCCGACCTCCAAAATGCCAGTAGATTGGAGACAGCAGCTGCTTAGACACATAGAAGCAAAGAGGCTAGACCGGGTGAGTAAACAAGCTTTGCATTTTGTTCTTCTATATAAGTGTTTGTTAGCTTGGACTTTATACAACCTCTTAGGAATTTTCAAGAAAATAAATTATTTTATTTCTTTTAAAATGTTTAATTCTTTTAAATCATTCTTTTATTCTGTCTTTATGAAGTTATTATATATTTGTTAATAATTGTTGAGATCTCAATAACCAATGTTCTCAGTTTAGTTTTGTATTATGTACTAATATGATTTTATTATAACAAGGTATATCTTAATATCTTAGTAAGTGACTACATCTTTCAATCTTTTATATAATATGTTTGGATGACACATTACAGACAAAGCTTAAATGAAGGCTTTTTAGTGAATAGACTCATGAACAGTGAGGTGAATCTCATGTGGACCATCAAGAAATGTCTGGGACATATTTCACCCCAAAATCCAAAGAAAATAAAAGGTTTTTTTCTCACTTTTACGGTGATGATGATTATGAAGGAAAATTAATTTACCTGAAATTAAATGTCACAATACCAAAAATCCTCAAATGGCTTCAAATTCTTTCAGCAAAATATCTTTTTTTTTTTTTAATTGGGGTGGAATATTACCCTGAAATTTCTTTCCTGAGATTTACCCAGTTATGTACATTCACCATTGGTGGTGAGCCTTTTTTTCTGTGTGAGTGGAATACAGTACTACTGCATTCTTCATTGTTCACATAATTTAGTATCACACTGCTGCTATTAATATTCTGTAAATGTAACCACTGTGTATCACTAATGTGTCACGTGGGCAGTAATGACGTACTGTTGTTGTTCTGTTTGTCAAGCTTACTCACTCTGTTACAGCAATGTGCAGTCCAGTGTATCCCCAGCCACAGCCTTTTGACCTTTCTGTGTGGCACACCCATTCACTCATGTCATATGGTTGTTTCCCTCCAATCAGAGCGCTGTCCTTAAGCACAACACAGTAAACTTCGGCATGCTGTACTCTGGAGGCTATGCTGCACCGCATGCCAGCAGAAGCATGACAATAAACTTTTACAATAACACAAAGCATGAAAACCAAACAACTCAGTGGCTACCTCTACCAAATGTGAGTATGAAGCAACTTCAGCCCCAGTTTCAGCATGAAGAAGTAAAACATTTGAACATAACATCTCCTCTGAAGACCTTTTTAGATCTCTCTCTTTTGAGCGACTTCTGCTTTAACTTCTAAAACAGTGGTAATATAATCATTTTTATGTACACTATAATAGCCTTTCTATAAGGCAGACCATCTAACACATTTCACAGTTTAACACTTATCTAACACTTCACCTGTTCTGAGTTCCACTAGGCTAGACACCGTCTCTCACTGTGATGTTAAACATATATAGGTGTTTTCTGTTGCATGTGCTCAGTCTTTGTGTTTGGTCTATGCACTACAGTCTTCCTCTGTCTTTAACTCACAGAACAAAACAATCTGTGACCAACAGCAGAGATACATTTATGAAAGGCCTTCTTGATCTTTATAAAATACAACCAAATGTCAAATTTAATCAATCACATTTAAACAGTCAGGGGTGAATTCACTAAATGTTGACACTAACAGTTCACCAACCTCTATTCACTTATTCACCAACAGGTGATTGGTGAATACTGTAAGTGAATAGAGGATAGTGAACTGCACAAATCAAGTTCAGCCAGGTGCTGAATTAGCTCTGTGCCATGAGTTTTTGTAATTTCTTTTAATGCAAACATGCCTTTTTGAAAATTTGTTTCAAATTAGTTTCAGCATTCTTTCAGCATTTTAAAGTCTCTGGATTGCAGTGGGTGGTGCTTGTTGCAGGAAGTTAGTTGAACAAACTCAGAGTAGGTTTAAAAAAAAAAACTGGTTTAGATCAAGTTCAGTGGACGCACAGTGCTTGCTATAAATGTTGTCAACTCAGGGTTTGTCCTGAGTTTAATATTAACTCTGGAGTGTTAATAATTCTGAAGTTTAAGATATTATGAAAAATATTTTGAATTGAAATGCATTTACAAGGCAGAAAGAAACTCCGCTGCTGCCACGAACATCTGAGAAGGTACTGTAGTTGAAGTAAAATATTCAACAATTTCAATGAGAGTGAATCAACAGAATTTATTTAATTTACTCCACAAAAAGATTCAAAGAAAAAAAAAATGTGTTGCACCATTATCTAATTATCTTTGTTTCTTTAATGAATTGGACACAAAATGAACTACGCTAAAAAAGGCCCAAAAGCCCATTAATTGATGAAAGCATGTGAATGGAAAGCTGATGAATAACAGTAGTGAACTGATAGTGTCCTTCTCAGTCTTGGTTCTTTAAAACATGTACATTTTAGAGCACTGTTTTGAATTCTGCTTGCTGACAGCACCATATCCTTTTAGACACCTTCACAACAGAGCAATATATTAGATAATGGACAAGAAGTGGTTTCTCCGAATGGCCAGTGGGCCCCGTATTCACTGGGACGAAGAGACGTGCCACCAGAGAACATGAATGTCATCAAAAAGGTATTGATTTTTTTTATACAGGATGTTTTTTTTTTTCAATGAATCAATTCATAATTTATTCTGTGATTAACTCAAAAATGATCACTGAAGTGTAAGTTTGGCATATCTTATATGTTAAATTGTTCTTGTAAAAAAAATAAAAATAAACAAATATAACTTGGGTCTGTAAAAGAATTTTAAAAAGAAACATCTCAGTTATGTATGTAACCCTTGTTCCCTTTCAGTCGGTCACGTTCGACGTTATGAATGGGATCTCGCCCGAGAGCCCAATCACCTTCGAGTGGTACAAAACGAGCCAATGGTACACAAAGTACCTTGGTCTGCGGGATTTGCATCGCGAGCTATATAAGGAGCAACGCGAGCAACTCGCATTCAAGCTTTCGCTTCGGAGCCGAGCACATCGCTTGCTGCTATCACCGGAGTGTTACAAGCAAGAGCTGGTGTTGGGTGTGACGGCGCGATTCAGCGGTTCGTCTGGGTTTCCTGCGTCAGCTCCCGCGTTCCGCTGAGTGCTTCAACACCTCTGAAAGAGCAAGATTTCTTTCACAAAAAGAGATACGGGCCGATTTGCGTCTTTTTAAAGATGTCATTTCGCCCGTGCGTTTCTGGGTGCGGTCGATACATCGCTCCTCGTGACGGTCACGATCGCTGTGTCACGTGTCTGGGCTTTCAGCACACTGAGACTGCGTTCGTGGATGGCTCATGTTCTCATTGCGGGGACATGACCATCTCGGCGTTGAGATCGAGACTCGATTACCTTAAAAGGTATAGAGTCCCCTCTGCCACACCCCGTTCTAGCTCTTTTTCTCGTAAGAGGGCTACTTCGGCTGGTGGCCAGGGTGATCTGAGGGTTACTGTGTGGGCTTCCCCGAAGAGCCAACCTCCTCGGACCACACCCCCCTCACATACGCCGCAGCCGGTTGAGTTTCCGGATGATTTTGCTGGACCCTCTCAGGCTCCTGACATCTCATTCGGGGCTCGCGAAGAGGACCGTATGTCGATCGCCGCATCTCACACGGCGGGCTTGAGTCCTCGGGAGATGAGGGTTCGGCTGCGTTGCCTCCCTCGGGAGTGCCAGCGTTGTCCGAGTCCGATCCCGAGCTGACGGCCGTGCTTTCCCGGGCAGCAGAGAGCATCGGACTTGAGTGGAATCCTCCGCCCTGTCACGAGCGCTCGAGGCTGGATGATTGGTTCCTGGGGGCTGCTCATGCAGATCGCCAGCACCCCCCTCTGGTTCCTTTCTTCCCGGAAGTGCACCAGGAAGTAACCAGTTCATGGAAGAAACCTTTAACTGCCCGAAACCGTTCTGGTACTTCCTCCGCCTTCACTGCCCTCGATGGCGGGGCGGCCAAGGGGTATGCTGGGATTCCCCCGGTGGTTCCACTGAAACTGTTTCAGAGGCTCCTGGGGCATATGGCGTCCGCGGCGGCAGTCATACCGCTCGGGTTACTCCATATGAGACCGCTTCAGCACTGGCTTCACGACCGAGTCCCGAGATGGGCATGGCAACGGGGCACGCTCCAAGTGACCATCACTCCAGCCTGCCGCCGAAACTTCACCCCGTGGTTGGACCCCTTGTTTCTACGGGCCGGCATGCCCCTAGAACCAGTGTCCAGACATGTTGTTGTGTCAACAGATGCCTCTGCCACGGGCTGGGGTGCCATGTGCAACGGGCATGCTGCATCGGGCTCCTGGACAGGACCCCGACTTCAGTGGCATGTCAATTGCCTCGAGTTGCTAGCAGTACGTCTTGCTCTGCACCGCTTCAGGGCCCTGCTGAAGGACAAGCACGTTCTGGTCCGTACGGACAACACTGCGACCGTAGCGTACATCAACCGTCAGGGCGGTCTACGCTCCTGCTGCATGTCGCAACTCGCTCACCATCTCCTCTTGTGGAGTCAGAAGCATCTGAGGTCGCTTCGTGCCATTCACATCCCGGGCAGGCTCAATCGTGCAACCGACGAGCTCTCACGGCAGCAGTCTCGCCCCGGGGAATGGAGACTCCACCCCCAGTCGGTTCAGCTGATTTGGGAACACTTCGGAGACGCTCAGGTAGACCTGTTTGCCTCTCCAGAAAATTCCCACTGCCAGTTGTTTTACTCCCTGACCGAGGGCACCCTCGGCACGGACGCCCTGGCACACAGCTGGCCGCTGGGCCTGCGCAAGTATGCGTTTCCCCCAGTGAGCCTTCTTGCACAGACATTGTGCAAGATCAGGGAGGACGAGGAGCATGTCCTCATGGTTGCGCCTTTTTGGCCCGGCGGGACCTGGTTCCCCGAACTTGTACTCCTCGCGACAGCCCCTCCCTGGCCAATTCCTCTGAGGAAGGACCTAGTTTCTCAGAGATGGGGCACCCTCTGGCACCCACGTCCCGATCTGTGGAACCTACATGTGTGGGTTCTGGACGGGTCACGGAAGGTTTAGGTACCTTGCCACCACAGGTGGTAGCTACCATCACTTCAGCTAGAGCCATGTCCACCAGACACGCCTATGCTTTGAAGTGGAACCTCTTCGTCACTTGGTGTTCTCCCTTCGAACCCTTGCTCTCAGTAGATCTAAAGTTTTTATCTTTGAAAACTGCGCTCCTGATGGCTTTGGCTTCGGTGAAGAGGGTCGGGGACCTGCAGGCATTTTCAGTTGACGAAGCGTGCCTAGAATTCGGGCCGGCTAACTCTCACGTTATCCTGAGACCCCGGCCTGGGTACGTGCCCAAAGTTCCCACCACTCCTTTTAGGGATCAGGTGGTGAACTTGCAAGCGCTGCCCCTGGAGGAGGCAGACCCAGCCTTGGCACTGCTCTGTCCAGTATGTGCGCTTCGCACCTATGTGGACAGAACTCGGTGCCTTAGGACCTCAGACCAGCTCTTTGTCTGTTACGGAGGCCAGCAGAAGGGAAAGGCTGAGTTCCTCAGTCAGAACCCTGGGTTCCTCCAGCACTGTTGATGTCCAACACTTGCGTACATGCCCTTTGGTCAGCCCTGTGTGGGACTAGGTGCCTCCATGTGTTGTTTACCCTTTTCTGGGTAATCCCACGTGTGTATCTCCACAGTAAGTCTCTCTGCAGCATGTGTCTTTCCCTTGGCAAGCCCCTTGCCAGCTCTGTCGTTGAAACTTCCACCCTGCGGGCTGGGTACCTCAGAGTTTTTATGTATCACCGCCTTGGTAGATACCTGCCTTCGGTAAGTCCTCCCACGGGCAGGCGGCCTGCTAGCATACGTCCAGCTGGAATATGCTACCCAGTGTATTCTGTGTGAGCTATAGGCCCTCACTCGTGCTGGCCTCACGACAGGGTGCTATCACTCACAAGGGTCGCTGGAAGACAGCCATGTGGCGTTTTTGTAAGGGACCCCATTCGTAACGTCGAACGTGACCGACTGAAAGGGAACGTCTTGGTTACGTATGTAACCCTCGTTCCCTGAAGGAGGGAACGGAGACGTTACGTCCCCTTGCCACATCGCTGTTCCGCTGAATGGCCTGGTTCACTGGCTCGGCTCCTCAGCGAAGACTTGAATGCGAGTTGCTCGCGTTGCTCCTTATATACCCGCTTTGCGGGGCGGAGCTCGCGATGCAAATCCCGCAGACCAAGGTACTTTGTGTACCATTGGCTCGTTTTGTACCACTCTAAGGTGATTGGGCTCTCCGGCGAGATCCCATTCGTAACGTCTCCGTTCCCTCCTTCAGGGAACGAGGGTTACATACGTAACCAAGAAGTTCCCTGAAGGAGGGAACGGAGACGTCACGTCGGTAATGACCAATGAATTGGGATCTCGCTTAGAGAGACCAATCCAGTGTGTGTGTAAACTAAACGAGCCAATGCACATTGGCATGTGATGATTGCATCCAGCTTCTGCTGACCACCGTGCTAGTATACAGTAACTAGGCAGCAGGTGCAACGCACATTCAGGTTTTTGCTGAGGAGCCAAGCCGGTGACCTGGCTGCTCAGTGGTGGTACAGCAGCTGTGGCGCAAGACGTGACGTCTCCGTTCCCTCGTTCAGGGAATGAGGATTACAAACGCAACGGAGACCTTTCAGTTGGTCACTCTTGAAGTCACGTCAGTAATGACCGACGAATTGGGATCACAACCAAAACGCCATGGATGCTGCCCCTTCCAGTGTCCAACAGGAAAGCCAGTCACTGTTGTCATAGTACTATGACAGATGGTATCTGTTGAGATTGAGAACTCTCTAGAGTGGTTTTAGCAAGCCAACACTAAACCGGGGCCTCTTGGTGCTTCCAACCGTTTGAGGTGAGAACACAGGAGGATACCGGCTCCACATAAAGGCAATAGAATCTAGCGAACGTGTTTGGTGTCGCCCAGCCCATAGTTCTATAAAAATCTGTCTGCGAGGTGCCACAAGCCAGCACCCAGAAGGATGCAAAACTTCTAGTACAGTGCGCTCGCACCCTGAGCAGGCAGGGCACACCCTGTGCCTGATAAGCCAGGGTGATGGCATCCACTATACAGTGGGCCATCCTCTGCTTGGAGATGAAATTCCCCTTATGCCGGCCTCTGTAACAGTCAAAGAGCTGATCTGAGGTCCTGAAACTTTGTATCCAGTCTACATACCATCTCAAGGCACGGATGGGACAAAGCAAAGCTAGGGCTGGGTCTGCCTCCTCTGAGTCAGCCAGCCCAAACTCTAGGCACGATTCGTCAACCGAGAATGTGTGCAGGTCCCTTACCCTCTTGATGGAGGTCAGTGCAAGTAAGAGCAGATTTTTCATTGATAGAGACTTCAGCTTAACTGACTGCAGAGGCTCAAATGGGGCCTGCTGTAGTGCTTTGAGCAATAGAGACAGGTCCAAAGAGGGTATTGAGGGGGGCTGGGGAGGATTCAACCTTCTCTCCCCCCAAGGAATCTGATGACTAGGTCATGCTTCCTTACCAACTTCCCCTCGTGGTTGGCATCAATTGCAGCCATATAGATTTTAAGGGTGGAGGGAGACAGCCTTTGCTCCAACCCCTGCTGCAAAAAGGACAGCACGACTCTGATCAGGCATCTTCGGGGGTCTTCTCGGTGAGAAGGGCACCATTCAACAAACAGGTTCCACTTCAAGGCGTAAGCGTGTCTCGTAGACGGTACTCACGCCGAAGTGATGGTGGCCACTACCTCTTGGCATAGGTCAGCTAGAACCTCCGCGTCCCATCCAGGGACCAGACATGAAGTTTCCAGAGGTTGCCATAGGGTGCCCCGTCTCTGAGTCAGTAGATCCTTCCTCAGAGGAATCTGCCAAGGAGGGCCTGTCATGAGGAGCATCAGTTCCGGGAACCAGGTCCGGGTGGGCTAGTAAGGTGCCATGAGAAGGACCTGTTCCCCGTCCTCCCTCACTGGGGGAAACGCATACTTGCGCAGACCACGCAGCCAACTGTGTGCCAATGTGTCCATGCCAAGTGTTCATTCGGACAGGGAATAAAACAACTGGCAGTGAGAAGTCTCTGGAGAAGCAACTGCTAAGAACTCTAGGCAGTTGATGCGCCAGTGCAGTGGGCCCGTCCAAACGACACTGCATGCCCATCGTATGTGGCCCCCAGCCAGTGGTGGAGGCATCTGTGTAAACCACAGCATGTCTGGAGACCTGTTCCAGGGGTACTACTGCCCAGAGAAATGCAAGGTCTGATCACGGGCTGAAGGTTTAGGCCGGTGTGACTTGGAGCTGGTAAGTGATACGTTGCAACCTCGGGACTCGGCCATGAAGGCAGTGTTGAAGCATTCTCATATGAAGCAGCCCCAGCGGTGTGATTGCCGCTGCCATATACCCCAGGAGCCTCTGTTTCAGTGGGACCACCGTCCTGCTCTTGAATATTTTCAGGGGAGAGTTTGCTCTTTTCCCAGTTGACCCAAATGCCCAACTGGCTGAGGTGTGAGAGCACCAAGTCCCTGTGTTCGCACAACTGATCCTGAGACTAAGATAGTATGAGCCAGTCGTCGAGGTAGTTGAGTATGTGAATGCCCTATTCTCTCAGGGGAGCAAGAGCTGCCTTCGCAACTTTCGTGAAGACACAGGGAGACAGGGACAGACCAAAGGCCAGGACCTTGTACTGATATGCTCATCCTTCAAATGCAAACCGCAGGAATGGCCTGTGGCATGGAAGGATCAAAACATGAAAGGACACATCCTTCAGATCGATCGCTGCAAACCAATCTTGGGGACGGATGCACCCTAAGATACGCTTCTGCATGATGGTCTGAAGGAACCAGCGAGACGGACTGGGGAGCACTGGCCATGCACCCGAACAAGTGGCACCAACGGAACCACCAACGTACCCACAGTGGGGCAGCGAAAAGGAACGCAGGGACCCAGCCCGGGCATCTCGTAGTGGGTCCAAAGTGGGGTCTGCGTGTGTGCAACACTTACCTGAGTTCGGGCAGAGGATGTGTGAGTATCATAGTGGACATTGCATGGCCCAGAGACCGCGAAGTGACCTTCATCGCTCGTAGTGCGAGGTCAGTAGTGGTGCGGAGCTCTTTAAGAACTTCTGGGTTGTGCCCACCCTCGTGCAGGTCCTTCAGTGCCTTGGCCTGATGAACCTGCAACAACGCAACTTCTCCGCAGGCCGCATAAGCACTGCCGGTCAGGGCCGATGAGTACCTACAGGCCCAGCAGGGGAGCAACGGCTTGCCCCGCCAGGTGGCAGCGGTATTTGGACCGCAATTGCATCGCAACGGACAGCTCCACTGGAGGGACTTCCGTATACCCCGCGCTGCCTCACCGTTGAGGGTGGTGAGGGAGGATGAGCCACCAGGGTGGTTTCTGGCAGTAAAAGGTGTTGCCCATGACCCAGTGAGCTCATCATGCACTTCCAGGAAGAAAGTCACTGGGGTGGGGCCCTGAGAACCAGTGCAAGCCACCCCGAGAAACCAGTCATCCAGCCTCAAGGGCTCAGGACGCGGTGGAGGCTTCTACTCCAGCTTAACCCTCTCGGCGGCCTAAAAAATTGTGTCTTTAAAGAGACGTCCACCTGTGACTGCTCTTTTAGAGATTGGTCTTTAAGTGTGCTTAGGTGCACAGGGTAGATGGTCGCCTTCAACACAAACAGGGAATAGTGCAGCCTGAAGTGTGCAACCCACTCGACACCATAAGAACCACCACCGCTGAAGTGCCGTATTGGCCAACACCAGAGCTTTCCAAGAGCGCGCTTCTAGAAACTTCACTCTGCAGCAGAGAAGTCAGAAACAGAACGATATAACCACTTAGCTCCGAAGCGAAAATGCACCTAGTTGCACCTGCTGCCTAGTTATACTTACGCTGCAATCAGCGACAGCTGGATGCAATCATTGCATGCCAATGTGTATTGGCTCATTTAGTTTACACTCGAAGTGGATTGGTCACTCTAAGGAAGATCCCAATTCGTCTGTCATTACTGATGTGACACGAGTGACTGACTAAAAGGGAAATACTTTTATTCAGCAAGGATGCATTAAAGTGACAGTAAAGACATTTATAATTTTACAAAATGTATTTATTTTTTTTATTTTTTTTTACTTTTCTATACAATTTTGAGCACAACACATAATAAGAAATGCTACTTAATGGGGTCTATTATGCTCTTTTACGATGTCTTGAATTTGTTTTGGAGGTGTACTAGAACATGCTCGCATGCTTGGTGGTTCGAAAAATGCATTATTTTTTACATAATCTATTTTATTACAATACCTTTCTCCCCATCCTGGCACAAACGTCTTGAATAGTTCCGGGTTTGATGAAGGCCCGCCTTCCGAAAAAACAAAATGTAATGTGATTGGTTAGCTGTCCCAGTGCGTTGTGATTGGCGAACAGCTTAGACGGTGTTTCAGTACTGCCCTGCCCCTTGCAAAAGCAGCAAGTTCCTCTGTCTGCTCCAGTTTAGTTAAGGATGGCGTCAGTATTGACATATCAGTTTCACCTGGAATAAGACCCAGAGAATATTGAACAAGAGGATCGCGCAGAACCTTTGCACACACGGATATTGCAAGACATTAGAGTGGTAGTGTTATTGTTATTGTTGTTGTTGTTTTTTGGCTAAATCACTTCTTAGATAGGATGTCAACAACTGCTTAAAAATAACTGCATTTACTATCTACAGATAAGTGCACATGTATTATTTTTATTGTTATTTAATTCTAACATTATAACATCAATTGCAGTGAAACTGTTATACAGTTGAGTTTATTTATACCATAGTTCAGTGTTTCCCAGGCAGCATATATATGCAAACTCAATCTCTGCCAGCAGGAGGCTCTATTGGAGTGGTAGAGATCAAGGTTTCTCCGGTAACCGCTGTACACAAGGTAGCGCTCAAAAAACTGCTTTATCAGACATTACTTGCAAGATTAAATGAAAATGACTTTTTCTGAAGACAGTCAGTTTCCTTCAGAAATACAGTGATGTAAAAACACCTGTACTCAATGTATGGAAAACACTGTAGTCTCATAATTGCAGTGTAAATTCTGAAGATTACATCATTGTCCAGTATTGTACTGTAAGCAATTTATTATAAAAAGGTTTTCATAATTGTAAAATACATATTTACATACATAATTATTCAGGTGCATGTGTAATAACTTTAATATACTAATGGGCTGCTTTGTGATATCACAAAACCCGGAAAACAAACGCTGTAGTCCAAACGAGCCATTCGTTGTAGGTCTTGAAAAGGGATTTTTTTTTTATCCTGCCCCCGCCCATATTCACAGCGGCATCCGAAAAAAATGTGCATGTTTAAAGTCTAGTGTGACCCCCACTTCAGTCAACGTTTAACAATGCGTTTACGATAGAAATGTTAAATGACCGATAGCTATATATCCAGTGATGCAAACTACTCAATTTTTTTTTTCTCAAATATGGCCATTTTGAGAGAGAGAGAGAGAGAGAGAGATGCGTATATTGTCTGCATCTGTGTCTCTCTCTACAAACAATGAGTTTAGTTACTTAAAAACAGCGATTTTACCCCCCTCCTTGCTGATACAATGTAGTGATTCAGAATCGATTAATAAAAGTCGTGTGGCAGCACTGACAACAAGTTTATGAGCTTCTGAATGTTACTTTTTGCACAGCGCGATCTCAGAGGCGTGCATCAATTAAAGCAGCGCATTAATACAGAACAGTGATTAAACTGAACTTTTTTAATGCATTGGCCTTGTCACACGCACACATACAGTGGTGTTCAGTACGGTCACACTGTATATCTGTTATTCAAGAAACTTTTGTTGTTTAAAAAACAATTTATGAAAAAATCTTCAGAAACTATTTGCATGAAAATCAAATAGGCCTATTGTTTTTTTATTGTATCATTTAAAAATGTGTATGCACTGTACAAAGCATTAATGCATTCTGTATGGGTGGGGGGGGGTTTGGCACAGTGGTTAACCAGAAAAATAAAAAATGGCACGTCATGCCGAAAAGGTTGCAGACCCCTGCTATATATCCTAAAATTATCACTACCTGGAAAAAAAGTCCAGCAAAATTATCTCTACCTGGTCTCAGATAATAAGATAAATCATCACCAATCATGCTAAAACTTTCTCAACTCTAAAATGGTCTCTCTCTTTTTTAAATAAGCTGCCCTGAACTGAAATGATTCATTGCATTTGTCTGGATCTCATTATAGTTTTATTATTTCCACAATGCGTTTTTAGAGAGTCACCCACATGTCTCAAAGTATTAAACCCTGACATGTTTTACTCTTTAGTTTCTACAGGCTTACAGGCTTAACCTGTTCTCTGTGCAATAGACACCTCTGTTGTATCGTGATTGCCATATTAATTTTTTCAAATGCCAGGGTTAATTACTACCTGCTGTCGTGATTCATTTCACAATGCATGTTCCCGCTCGGTCTCCTTAGCAACCTCAGTCTATCGGTGAATGTCTTTAGGTTGTCACTCGATATTATGGAACATTTTGCTTCTGCTGACACATTTAGTGTTATAAAGAAAAGTCTAATTAAATTAATACATCAAATAGGGAAATCAAAATGTCATAAGGTCCTGTGTAGCTAATACAGGTTTTTAGCTGTAATGATAAAAAGGCACTTGCCATTTGTCTAAACTCTACTTCATTACACGTTTGCCTAATGTTTGCCCACAGCCTGGTGTTCACAATCCCCATCAACAACAGACTATGATGATGACTTCAGCCACCCCTTCTCACCGGACGGCCCGTGACCAGCAGTATGAGGGGGCCATCAACAAGGTCTCCATCCAGCAGTACCAGTCACCTCTGCCCATGCCCATCACCACCACCAGCCCCCGGCCTCAGAGTGCCCGCTGCTTTATCCAGACTAAAGGCCAGAAGAGTATGGATGGCTTTCCAGAGCAGGTACAGGTCATCTCTCAGAATAAATGCCAAGAAATGGGCAGTTGCAAATGAGTGCAAGAAAGAAGACCAATCAAGATTCATGTCATGATCATGGAATATCAATACAACATTTCCTTGTTCTTCAAATATTCAGAGGGTTGTTAACTCTGAATCTTCTACTCCTTTTAACTAAGTCTGTATCTACTTTCATTCAGATACATTTGAAAATGGCTTTTTCCATTTCAAAATGAGTTCCAAAAGTTGCTTGTCCACACTGGAACATCAGAAAACACTTAAATCATCTTACTGTGCACGCATAAAACATAAATCATGCATAAAACTCACTAAAATGATACAGAGAGACAAGACATAATAAAGTTCTCACAATGTTCTTCTGACACAATAATTTTATTAGAAAAATATCCAAGGTTAATGTCACACTCAAAATAGCTATTCCATGTCTGAATTGTATGGAAACCCATTTTAGCCACTAAATTAAAAACAAAAAAACAAACATAAAAAGGTAATTGCAACCTTTCACAATTTGAACTGGTTTCCCACCTTTCTGAGAATTAAAAAAAAAAAAAATTAGAATTGCGATACAGTATATAAACTCAAAATTCTGACTTTTTTCCCCTCATGATTGTAAGTTTATATCTCACAATGCTATTTGTGTGTGTGTGTGTGTTTGTTTCTGACATGAAATAAAAAGGGTAATTGAGACTTTTATCTCACGTTTATATTTCGTAATTCTGACTTTTTTACAGAACTGCAAAAAAAAAAAAAAATAGATAATTTGCAATTACCCTTTTTATTCTGTAACAAAGCTTGTATAACCATAGATACAGTACATGTCAAAAGTTTGGAAACATTACTATTTTTAATGTTTTTGAAAGAAGTCTCTTCTGCTCATCAAGCCTGCATTTATTTGATCAAAAATACAGAAAAAACAGTAATATTGTGAAATATTATTACAACTTAAAATAATAGTTTTCTATTTGAATATACTTTAAAAAATAAAATGTATTCCTGTGATGCAAAGCTGAATTTTCAGCATCATTACTCCAGCCTTCAGTGTCACATGTAACATCCAGTCTATCACATGATCATTTAGAAATTATTCTAATATTCTGATTTATTATGAGTGTTGGAAACAGTTCTGCTGCCTAATATATTTGATGAATAAAAGGTTAAAAAGAACTGCATTTATTCAAAATTAAAAAAAAAAAAAAATATTTTCTAATAATATAAATTTTCTTTACTATCACTTTTTATCAATTTAACACATCCTTGCTGAATAAAAGTATTGATTTTATTTAAAAAAAAAAGAAAGAAAGAAAAAATTACTGACCAGTAGTGTATAGTGTTATTACAAAATATTTATATTTTAAAAACATAGCTTTTTTTTTTTTTTCTTTTTTTTTTTTAATTCATCAAAGTATCCTAAAAAAGTATCACATGTTCTGGAAAAATATTAAGCAGCAGAACTGTTTCCAACTTTGATAATGAATCATCATATTAGAATGATTTCTAAAGGATCATGTGATAATGATCCTAAAAATTCAGCTTTGCATCACAGAAATAAATGATAATTTAAAGTATAATAAATTTAAAAACAATTATTTTAAATTGTAATAATATTTCACAATATTACATTTTTTTCTGTATTTTTGATCAAATAAATGCAGGCTTGATGAGCAAAAGAAACTTCTTTCAAAAACATTAAAAATAGTAATGTTTCCAAACTTTTGACCTGTACTGTATATATGGTTACAGTATGAGTCACATGACTAAACATCATCGTTTTCGAATACCTCGATTTCCACAGTCCACACTGCAACACGAAAAAGGAATTTAAAAATGTATCCATTTGTAAGAGTGTCTTCAAAAAGCTCACTTTTCTAAGGACAAAAACGATGCTTCAGTGTGGATGAAAGGCCAAAATGCAGAGAAAGAGATGTTTTTTCAAATGTATCCAGATGAATGTAGACGTAGCCTTAAACCTGAAATTCTGTTTTATGTGGTTAACAGCTCTGTGTGAGGATCGAGAAGAACCCTGGTCTTGGTTTCAGCATCTCAGGAGGAATCAGTGGACAGGGGAACCCCTTCAAGCCGTCGGACATGGTAAGACCATTTCACCCTCGGTTTTAAAGGACAGAACATAATGTAATATGCTAATTTCAGCATTTCATTCCCAGAAATCACATTAAAAATGATGCTTTATATAGAGCAAAGTCAAAGCCATCTCTCTTCAGTTAGTAAAGTGTGCCTCTCAGTAGAGTTACCATGGAAACATGCGCTACTGCAATGCACAACCTTGCACACCAGCTGACTGCATTACCTTTTAACCTTTTCATGTCTTGGCAACATTTGGCGATAGTTAAAACAAAAGTGTTTTGTGACTCAAATGTTGCTGAAGTACATGGGGAAAAAAAGACATTCTGTTTCCATTTCATGTGCAGCTTTATGTTAGGAATGTGTACTAATATTATACTGTGTTTAGATAGGAATTGTCCATTTGCATTGAAAAGTGTCGTATTTTTGTTTTGTTTTATTTCCCATAAGGTTTTCAACATAGCATAAAGATTGCTTGTGTTGTGTATTGTTGCTTTGGGGTTCTTCTAACAAGTCGAATCCCTGTGAGCCCCGAAGAAATGATGTAAAGTTTGATGGACTCTCAATATGTGGCACCAATAATAAGACTTTATATGTGTTGACATGGCACATACTGATGGGTCCCACATGTAATTTAAATCTGTATGCTTTATAATCTCTGCCTTGATACCAGCACAAAAACAGTCAGTAACAAATATTTTTTTTTTTTATTAATCTTTTGTTTTGCAGTTTAACCTTTGCATTTATTTTTTTTTTTTTTTATTAATATAAACAATGGATTAAAAAAAGGTTGGGACACTGTACAAATTGTGAATAAAAACAGAATGCAATGATGTGGAAGTTTCAAATTTCAATATTTTATTCAGAATACAACATTTATGACATAACAAATGTTTAAACTGAGAAAATTTATCATTTTAAGGGAAAAATAAGTTGATTTTAAATTTCATGGCATCAACACATCTCAAAAAAAAGGGACAACAATCATGTTTAAACCACTGTGTGGCATCCCCTCTTCTTTTTATAACAGTCTGCAAACGTCTGGGGACTGAGGAGACAAGTAGCTCAAGTTTAGGAATAGGAATGTTGTCCCATTCTTGTCTAATACAGGCTTATAGTTGCTCAACTGCCTTAGGTCTTCTTTGTCGCATCTTCCTCTTTATGATGCGCCAAATGTTTTCTATGGGTGAAAGATCTGGACTGCAGGGCTGGCCATTTCAGTACCCGGATCCTTCTTTACGCAGCCATGATGTGTGTAATTGATGCAGTTATGTGGTTTGGCATTGTCAGTTTGGAAAATGCAAGGTCTTCCCTGAAAGAGACGATCTGGATGGGGGAGCATATGTTTTTCAACTTGGATATACCTTTCAGCATTGATGGTGCCTTTCCAGATGTGTTAGCTGCCCGTGCCACACACACTCATGCAACCCCATAACATCAGAGATGCGGCTTCTGACTGAGCGCTGATAAACAACTTTGGGTTTCCTTGTCCTCTTTAGTCCAGATGACATGGCGTCCCAGTTTTTCCCAAAAAGATCTTCACATTTTGATTCGTCTGACCACAGATCAGCTTTTCCACTTTGCCACAATCCATTTTAAATGAGCCTTGGCCCAGAGGAAAAACGCCTGCGCTTCTGGATCATGTTTAGATATGGCTTCTTTTTTGACCTATATATTAGCCGGCAACGGCGAATGGCACGGTGGATTGTGTTCACCGACAATGTTTTCTGGAAGTATTCTTGAGCCCATGTTGTGATTTCCATTACAGTAGCATTCCTGTGTATGGGATGCAGTGCCGTCTAAGGGCCCGAAGATCACGGGCATCCAATATGGTTTTCTGGCCTTGACCCTTACGCTGAGAGATTGTTCCAGGTTCTCTGAATCTTTGGATGATATTTTGCACTGTAGATGATGATAACTTCAAACTCTTTGCCTTGATATTGCTCCACTATTTTTTCGCGCTGCACATTGGGGGAATTGGTGATCCTCTGCCCATCAGTGATTCTGAGATACTGCTCTTTTTATACCCAATCATGTTGCCAATTGACCTAATAAGTTGCAAATTGGTCCTCCAGCTTTTCCTTATATTACATTTAACTTTTTCCGGCCTCTTATTGCTTGTCCCAACTTTTTTGGAATGTGTAGCTCTCATGAAATCCAAAATGAGCCAAATTTGGCATGACATTTCAAAATGTCTCACTTGCAACGTTTGATATGTTATCTATATTTCTATTGTGAATAAAATATAAGTTTATGAGATTTGTAAATTATTCCATTCCTTTTTTACTCACAATTTGTACAGTGTCCCAACTTTTTTGGAATCGGGTTTGTAGATGAAGGTAATTATTTTATAGATTGCTGTGAATTTAGGAGAGAAAAAAAGAGAGAGAAACAAAAGAAAATCTAAATCCAGATTAAAAGGCAAAGATTCTAAATCATAGTCACCATGTGGTTCCTAACCTCATATCACTTTTGACTTATAGGGTATCTTTGTTACTAGGGTACAGCCTGATGGACCTGCCTCCAACGTTCTTCGACCAGGGGACAAAATTCTGAAGGTAACACTGTTCTCCATCACATTGTCCCACAAGCTGTGACAATGCATCTTCCGCCACACTGCCAGTGGAGGGCTTTGCATGTGGCATTAAATGTCCAGTGTGTATGTGTGAGTTTGTGTCTCAAACAAGTGTGCATGGACTTCTGTTGTAATGTTTGTCCAACTTTGACGTGTTATTGTCCTCTCTGATTTAAAAGAAAAAAATGTTATAATATTTTATACCTTATAGTCTTAATAGCCTTAAGTCTTACAAGAAAATAAAATGGCATGAAATAAATTTTACATTGAATTTGAATTTTATTAACAATATATTACTAAATGAATGGAAATCAATGAAATGGACTACCAAATACCTCAATTTGATATTTTACATTTAACTTTGTGACACAGATTGAATAATAACTCTATATATACTGTATACTATACAGTATAAAACAAATTGGTGCTTGGTATGATCTAAAAATACAGTAAAAACAGCATGTTAGCTTGTTAATGCATTTACGAATGTTAACAAATGAGACCCTATTGTAAAGTGTTACCAACTATTTATTGTCAAGGTTGAAAAAAGTTATGCTGCTTAATATTTTTGTAGAAACCGTGAAAAAAAAAACTGAATTTATAAAAAATAAATAAATAAATAAAGTAACAATGGAAATCTTTACTGTCACATTTGATCAATTTAATGCATCCTTACTGAATAAAAGTATTAATTATTTTGAAAAAAAAATTATATAATATATACACGTATATAAAAAAAGTAATATAATTATGAAAATTGTAGAACATTTCCTAAAAGATTAAAAATAAATTAAGTACCAAACGAACAACACCCAAGTCTAAATTGCTTTTCAGATAGTGTCTGTCTTCCATATTTTGCTAAAGCAAAAAGCCTGGCATTGCTGCCTAACTACAATCCAGCCTCTGTGTGCCTAAATACAGTAGCTTTATGGAAAGTTATTGGGCTGTCTGGTTTTATGTGTTGCTGTCAGTGTGCGCCACTAGAATGGCCTGCAGAAAGCAGCTCCTTCTTTTTCCACAGATCCAGAGTGTCTAAACACCAGCTTCTTTCCACCTTCTCTCCTTTTACAGCATGATCTCCTGTGTGCATCTCTCTCTCTCTTCTCTCCCTCTTTATCCTCTTTGAGCTAGGCCTGTTCCCAGCCCTCCTGTGCTGCCTCCCTCCATCCGTTCCTCCCTCCCTCCGTTCCTCCACGCCTCTCCCAGTTCATTTTGTTTACCATGTGCTTCATTCTTGCATTGCAGGCCAACGGACATAGTTTCTTACACATGGAGCATGAAACCGCAGTGTCTCTTCTGAAGAATTTCCCGAAAACTGTGGACTTGGTAATCTTAAGGGAGAGCACAACATAAATATTTTTATAGTTTAAAGACTTCTCACCCAGATGGAACACAGGAACTTGTACATCATCTTTTTATCTAGGAACAATTTTGCCAATTGCTGGACCAATGGCAAATTCCAATGCCAAATGTACACTAGAGGACATATCTAATAACGTTACATATGGCTTACACATTCTACACAAACATTACATTGGTTGAAATCTTTTGTTGATGTTGCTGATATTCTTCTTTATCTCAGCCTGTGGCTGTAAGTGGGTGCATTTTTTCCTGCTTATTTATAATGGCGTATTATTTTGTACCTATTTTTCCTAGCAGCTTTTCGGTTTAATCTTGGAGCATGAAAGCACATCTGCTTTTAAGGACATTTACCCACCATAACACTGCCTCAACTTTGTAAATGCCTTGTGTAAATATATACATTTACGACTCAAATGTGATAAGAGTGTAGAATGTGAATGAAAGACGCATTGATGATTTTCTAACACATCGATGAGTTTTTGTAACAATTTAGAAGAGACATCCTTCTCATGAAAACAACAATTTAGGGAAATCAAAAAAGTCCCCTTTTAATCTCGATAAATGATAGCATTCTGTATTTGCACAAATCAAATGACAGAAAAGATTCCCTAAGCAATATTTCTTCTATTTTTGTGGTTTTCCTGCAGCACCCTCTATTGGTAGTCATGGATTTTTGAGGGTGGGGTCTTATTCTTTCGTTAAGTAATGTGAATGTACATTTCCATGTTTTTTTGTATTGTTTTGTTTTTTAAATTCCCCATGTTCCTCTGTTTGCTGCCAGGAAAATTCATACATATCTGGCAGTTTATTGGCAACACAGTTTCTATATAAAAATTTACTTTCATATCACAATACAGTTTAAGTGAAAGAAAAAGGCAAAAAAGCTCAATTCCAGTTGCTTTGTTGTTATTACGCTGCTTTAAGGTTTTTACATATTTTTTTAACGAAACAACAAAGGGAATTCCTGTCATAATAAAACAGACTAAATACAGTGTAAACATGCAAGGCTGTACTGATTAGAGCATGCTTTCAATCTTAAACTTGTTTTATCAGGATGCTTATTAGGGGTCTATGTGTTTTGGAAAAACTTTTTAAATAACCATCGTTTAACATCTCTTTTGGCCTTTTTCCCCCCTTTTAAATCAATCATCATTGTGATAAACAGTGCCATAATATCCCTCCAAAAATTCTGGGCATGTTTCAAATGTTGCTAAAAAATGTAGCATTTAGAAGGAGAGTTTCGAGCCGAAATGCACTTTGAAAGACCCCAACACAACACTCCCTGCATTTAGCTTCAGAGAAATATTGTTGATTATTAAAGATTATTATGGATGATGCAATTAATTGTTCAAATACTATTGTGAAAGAACATTTGATAATGATTATTTTTACTAAATGTTTTCAAATAATGGTTTCTAATATATTGATATAATTAGCTATGCTCAAATTGTTAACTTTTATAAAGAACACAAAACCAGTGTATGGACAGAGAGTGAGATTGCGAGTGAAGGAAACATTAGAAACAAATATGTACAAATCTTTCTAAAGTAATTGTGAATTTGTGTCATAAACATATGTATATGAATATACAAATGGTCATTTTTGTATGTGTTTAAAGACCTATTGAATATAAAAGGTAATATATGGTACTATTTAGTCTAATTGCAGTATTGATGTAAATAACTATGAATGGAGATTTTAAATAATTTATTCCAATAGATTGTGAATGTACTTAAAGCTTTCTGCAGTATTAAGACTTACTGAACTTGAATGCTGTTTCATTTTTGTGCAAAAAGTAATTATATCTCGAATAAATTATTCAATTTAGTTCAAAAGAATTAGTGACAATTTATCATATCATTTATTTGCACATGCAAGTTTACTCCTTCCAATTATTTTCTGTATTACCGCAAATATGTAATTGATGACATATATTCTGTGTCTAGAATGCATTTTGCAGATGATATATGTACATATTAAAAATAAATTTTAGTTAAAAAAATTTTAAATAATGAGCCTGTATAAAAAGGAGAAGAAAGTCCAATGCTGTTCAGCAAATATTGGAGCCATTTTCGGCTTTGGAGTACAGAATTTTTTCAGTATCTAAGAGGTGTTTTGAATAATGTATCTTTATTGTACAAATAATAAAAATGTCACTATTGTTACTACTGGTCATTCTGTGGTCCTTTATAGATGATAAAATGCCAGAACCAAAAGTCTTATATTCTTAATTTATTAGTTCTTTGATAATTGAAAATATATACATTCACAGTGAAAAGCAATTATAAAATTTTAAACTTGAACACAAACAGCTTTTTTTTGTTCATTTAGTTGCCTTTCTCTTAACTTCATTACAAAGCATGCCAAAGTTTTGTTTATAGAATTCTGTAATTACGTTACAATTTCAGTTTTAAGGGTAGAGTGGCAGATAAGGTGAATTAAAACAAGTGGCAGGAGATGAGTTATTGTTTTTTTTTTTTTATACAGTCAGCGAGTGCACATAATCAAAATGTTATGGCACAAGAATTGAACATTAATCAACAATGGTTAAAGTTACATTAAACGTGAAGATTATGTTGGAATACGACTTCGGAGATACTCGAGGACAGCATCAGTTCCTTTACTAAGGATGGCAGCTCTTGGATTACGAAAAGGATTCCCTTCAAGCATTAGAGTCCTAAAGACATAACATAAAACATAAGATCATACTAAACTATCAGGCTCAAGTCTGCAAAGACCTTTGTCAGGTCAATAGTAGTCTCAGCCTTAGACGTCACACCCATGGACCGTTGGCTAAATGTCTGATGCATATGGGACACAAAAGTGGAAACACTTCAGGAGTGTCAAAGTCGTCATCGGATTGGTTGAATTCTACAGGATATACGGGAGACGTGTGTGTCACGTTCTTTAACGTTCTGTCTGGAAACAAAGATGCCGTGGCGCCAAACCCCCTCACGAAAGAAGAAAGCCGTTGTGTTTACAACTGTGACCAAGAGCGCTTATCAGGAAAAACTAAACACTGGAGTTTAAAAAGTATGTGAAATATTTAAAGTTCACGGCATAGAATCTTTCAAATATGTCAGAGAGTTTTATACACCGGTCTGTTATTGTGGCGAGATTTCCACGCCCCGAAACATGACGCTGAACGAAATCAATAGTGATTGGTTGTTTGATATGTCGGTGAAATGGCCTCAGGGCCAATGAAAGCTGCCATGAATTCCAGACCTTCGGCCTTCAGTTTGAAGGTCTGGCTACACGAGACTATGTAAATAGTAATCCGTTTTCCAAAGTTTTTTCCACTTGAAAGACAGATTTTCAGTTGAACAGCACATTTGTTCTCTGTAAAATATGGAGTCCACAGTTTGCTAGAATCAAAAGGAAACATCCGCTTACCTCAGACTGGTACAGTCGCCAAGTTCTGGTGGCACTTGCAATATATCATTATTGGACAGATCCAGAGTACACAGCCTATTTAGGGTCTTCATTTGGACTGGATCAATGCCTCCAACTTGATTCCTTGATTAAAATGGTCTCAAGGGATGAGATGAGGTACAGCATTTCTGGGAATGACTTGAACCTAAAGAGAAATGTAAATTACTATTCAGACCACAAAAAACACCAAAACAGTGATATTATTTATATTTAGTCAAACCCATTTGATATATTTACTTGTTTAACATGGTGGGGTGATACTGGTAAAACTACCTATTAAAAGATACTAACACTTTGCAGCTTGGTTAAGCCTTCCAACTCCACTGGCAGTGAGATCAGTAGATTGTTTCTATAAAAAATAAAAAATATAAACATAAATAAAAAGCATTAGTTCAGTGCACTTTGTTATGGTAAATTCTGGGAATATATCACTTTAAAGTAACCTCAGAGTTCTTCATTAAGTCATTCATAAAGTAATATGCTGCTTTTAAGTGACAATTATCAGAGCACAAAATATCTCAAATAAGAGCTCAGTCATTTAAAATTTTAAAGAGTTTAAGAGTTTTTTTATTTTGTGCTAAATTTCCCTCCACTATATAATTATTGAAGTTTTTCCTCTTTGTGCCATCTAGCTAAAGCAGTAAAATGTTAAGAGGATGTGGCAAAAAGAGCTCTGAACTACTGAATTAGCAGAATAAAATATTTAAATCAGAGCCTTAAAAGGACATAAATGAAGTTGAGGATTACCTGAAATCTAAATGTAGATGTTTCACCTTAGAAAAGTCCACTGGAATGGTTGTTAGCTTGTTAAACCCAAGATTAATGTCTGCTAGGTTGTCCTTTAACTCCAAAATTCTGCAGGAAATGAGAGATTATTTTAAGTAAGCATTGTAAGTGTTCAGTAAATCAGAAACGCTTCTAATGAGATGGAATGGCCATATGTGTACCTGAAGTTTATGTTGCATCAACTATCGTCAGCTGCATCAAACACCTCATCTGGGATGGATCCCTCTTGTTTCTCGCTAATTAAAAAGGCTTTACCATTAAAGACACAAAATCCTGCTCTCACAGTTGCTTATGATGATTTTTTTTAACCTATAGTCCTGTGTTTTGATGGCATGCACATTGATTTTAGCTTGGCTTGGGAGGGTCGTTGCTGTTTTTGGCTCTTCTTTCAAGCTCCCATCTGGTTGTTCTACATTTCAAACATGATAAAACCCACAACAATGTTACAAAAGAGAAACGTGGGGGCTGTATCATACTGATAATAATGACTAATACTGTACTAAATCATTACAGAATTATAGACATACCTTGTTTTCGACTTCTGAGATATTTTAGGAGTTCACCAGTGCCTTTCTGCAAAGCAGATACTATAAGATTTTCTGATACATTTCAGACTTTTCCAGTGCTGTATCTGAGAATACTAAATGAAGACAGAAAAAAAGCCCTTTTATAGCTGTGATATGTTAAACACTCACAGTCAGGAGGTCTTGCGGATTGTCCTCAGTGGATTGGCCTCCAAAATCAAAGACTTTAGCTTGGGTAATGTGCCAAGTCCACACGGCAGACTGTTTTGCCAAAAAGGAACACATCAAAGCACAACAGAAGATATGTTGAACATATACAGAGTTATAAAAAGAGATGGTAGTCCATAATTTAAAAACATAATGTTATTGTCAGTAAGATCCAGGTGCTCCAGGCCTTGCAGTAGGGTTATTTCTTCTGGAAGGTTCTTCACTTTGTTATCTCAGAGCTCCAAGAAACTCAAGTGTTTTAAATGGTCTGCCTCCAATACCTCAATCTGGTTGTTCCCACAATGGAGTTCCTAAATGCATATAAACAGCCTTGTGTTAGCCTTTTTCTTAAGACAATCACAACTTATTTTTTCACATTAGTGATTTTGCTTTACCTTGAGTGTTTTACAGCAGTGCAGTTCGGGAAGAAACCGTAACTTGTTGTGTCTTATGTAAAGCTGTTCAAGGGACTCCATCTGAGTCAGGACAGGAGGAATGCTCTCTGTTTGATTCCGGGAACAGTCCAGCATTCTCGAGTCTGTGAGGGTTAACAAAAGAAAGATGAGTTCACGGGTTAACCAATAAACATGACTCTCATCAAACCTGCTACTGTCAAAACATACTTTTCATTTCACTGATGGCAGGAGGGAGACTCTTGAGCTTGTTGCAGGACAAATTCAATTTCACAAGATTTTACAGGTTTGCCAGGCCTTCTGGAATGTCCATTAGATGATTGCTGGAGAGATCCTTTTAGGGGGAAGATTAGGAAAGAACTACATACTAAAGTACATATTCCACGTGACATCACAGCAACATCGATTTAACAAATTATCATACTGCAGTTGATTATTTCTCATAGACATATACTACCGTGCAAAAGTTTGGGATAAGTAAGTTTTTTATTATAAACAAAGAAATAAATAAATTAATACTTATACAAGGATGCATTAAATTGAGCAAAAGTGGCAGTAAATACATTTATAATGTTACAACATGGTTCTAAATAAATTAACTTTTGTGTTGTTTTTTGTTTTGCTTTGCATAGAAAATGATTTTTAATACTTTATAAATTATACTTTTATACTTGATTTGAAAACAAATATTTCATATTATTATATTTTATATTACATATTTTTAATTTTTCTTATTATTCTTACCTTCAGTTAGACCTCGCCTCGATAGATTGAGTTTCCCGCTCTTTCTAGCAGCTTTCAGTAATCCATACTGACAGGACAGTCTTCTTTCTCCTGTCTGAATCCTGCTCTGGAGTCCACATGTGCTCCTCGTTTGAAACGAGATATGAATGCGAAATTATGATACTAAACCTTCTGTAAACATGAATGAGGTTGTGGTGTTGAGAAATAAACGACTGTAAACTATAACTATAATTAGGGACCTCCATTTTTTTTTAAATAGAAGTCCCGAGGAACGAAAGTTGCTTTCACCGTGTGGCATTCAAATTATAATAGCAACTAAAATATTTCTACTATATTTTAGAAATATTAAAATAAACATTTTCCAATATAACAGAAACTTTTCATTATTTGTTGACCCTTACAGATACATATAAGAAACATTACTTACACCTTCAGCTCCCAATAGTTTTGATATTAAATTAAAAAAGAAAGAAAAAAAATATTTTTTTTCTTTAACTTTACAACCGTTCCCCTCTTCTTATGCTGTGTTATGAAGCTTTATGGATGTACAATACACATAATGACCCATTAAGGCCAAATGTGGAATCCAGTATGGTAATATGATCAGCAGATGGTGCTGCTTTATAAGTGAACACAGACAAAAGCTGTAATGTAGTCAGACTCCATGATATAACCACTCATAATATAACCATGATAATAATAGGGTAGATGTAGCTTTTAAAAACGTTTTTGTTTAATATATTAAAGTAAAAATATTATATTTAAGAAAAATGTGTCATTTAATTATTATTATTATTATTATTATTACTACTACATAAATAACAAATCTTTTTAACATGTATTTGAATAGATCAAGCTTTATGCATACTGCACTTGAATATATGTTAAATTACATATATAAAATAAGTATTATAATGTGGGCACTTGACTTAAGCATCTCAAAGACTTAAATAAACTGGATATCTGGACAATTTTCAAATAACAGACCAATAAAAACACAATCTTCTTCAGTCAGTAATAAATAATAAAAATGTTTTATCATTTGCCTGCCAATCATTTAGTCATTATGCTGCAGCAAAGCAGTGATGAACAACAAAACAAATTTTAAGATGCTTGTTTATTTAAAATAAGTGATAATTGTTGTAATACTTGAGCAGACGCACTGGCCTGGCAACTAAATATTAGTTATATCTCAATCATTTCATCAAGAAATTTCAAGACAAAGCAGGTATTAATGTGGGACATTCATGTGTCAGCACATATACACTGATATGGTATCTGAAGAAATAAAAATAAATCTCTCAAAGAAACACATCAGAAAGCAAGAAAGCAAGGAAGTGATACTATGTTTAACAATGTATAAATCATCTGCTCCACTGTGGGTTTTAGACAAAAGATTCTGAATTTTGAGGGGGAAAAAAATAAGTTGTTTTTCTTGCAGTGTAGTTTCATCTCACTCACATGATCTGTATGTATCATTTTTGGAATTTATAACAAGTTTCTATCACAAAGAAAGGAAAGCAAATTGTCACTTTGCTACTATACAGTTTGAGAACATTGCTTAGTAAATGGAATTTAACACTTGCATTGCAACAACACTAACTAAATGCTGAAACAAAAGGTCTGTTATGGACAATGTTGCAGCATAAGAGACTGCACAAGCACTGGAATGATATATTTCTCCCAAGATATGAAAGCATTGCTGAGTTTATCACAATTCAAGAGCTTATTTCATTTCAATGACCTTATTGTATTGGTCCAAAAATATTTGAATTTTAAATGCATGAGCACAATTTGTTACAAGAGGAAAAGAACCTTTCAGTAGTACAACTCCAGTGCATGCTGCATTCAACGGCATGATAATAGTTAAAAAATCAGCAAAGAGAAAAATGCTAGACACAGCATATTCCCTGATATGGCATGTGCCTTCAAGTAGTTCATAACATAATAAAATGTCGGTTTTAAAAGCTGCAATAAACATTGTGCAATAAATATGTAACAGGCAAAGCATATGCACTGATATGGCTATTGCCCTCAGCAATTTCAGAGTAGAAATAATACAAATGGTCATAAAAGTAAACCAGCTTTGGTTTAAACTTGGTTTAAAGAAAGACTTTGGCCAGCTCTTTGCAATTCCTATTTTAAGACAATTTTCCTAGACCCACTTAGTAATCTTATCAGCCGTACTAGACACGTACTATGTGCTATTACAATCACAGATAAAAGGCATTGCTATTGCTTAAACATTTTGTAGCTTTAGATTTAGCAGTTTGATTTGAACTTGAATCATCTAAATTTATCAGCATGGGTATGAAGGTCAGAGTCAAGATGGGATGAAGTGACCGGGACCCCTGCTGTGGCTGGCAGACCTGCTACAAAGCCAACAGGGAGCTCATAATAGACATCAGTAATAGTGAGGATGAGGAAAACACTGTAAGAGAAACACAGTGAAAAGACTTACTTCTTAATTCTTTAAAAGAATGTCTTTAATGAAACATTACTATCATTATTTCTTCCTTTTTATTTATTTTTCTTTTGTTTGTAGTCATTTTATTTATTGATTTTTATTTTTTAAAGAATTGATTATTTATTTTTTAACAAACAAGAGACTTGTAGAGAGCAATAGAAATAAAGAGAGTGAAAGAGACATGAGAAGACACACATTTATATACAGGCGTACATGCAGATTGCCAGTTCAGTACCTGTTGATGAAGCTGAACACTCCAGGGCTATTACAGCATCCAGGTAGCTCTGGCCAAGCCACTCCTCATAACTCTTCCTCCCTCCCACACCAATTAAAGTGATAGTTGAGTCCTTGAAAATCAGGTCGGATCCCTCATAGGGTTTGGAGTCAAACATCTTGAAGCCTGAGGCAGCATTAACTCCAAAGAAATTCTGAAAGATGCAAAGTAAAAAGTCATAAAAACAAGTCCATTTTTAAATGACCCTGAAAAATGACATTTGGATTTACCAACCTGGGCTTTGTCCAGGAGGCCAAAGATGACGTGGTGGTTGGTATCGGGTCTTATCATGACCGCGTGAGAAGGGACACGGGCCAGGTTGCACTTAGTGTACTGAGTGACTTCAGCACGAGAGTCCTGAGAACAAAGCAGCTGAAATTCACGGGAATCCAGGTGTACCGCCCAAAAATCTGTATTGTTTCCTGGAAATAACAATTCTGACATGAGAGAACTACTAGAGACTTTTACACACAAAAAGTAATGGTCTGCTTGCTGTATGTAAAATGCATAAGTGAACTTTTCAGTTTATAGTCCAAACCCAGAAAAGAATGAGCATTTTCAAGCCATGGGTTTTCTCTGGAATTTCTTTTGAGTTTTTTGAATAGTAGTTTTCATTTTTTCTTAGTTTTCTCTCACAAGTATTGTTTATTTTACTCATAAATCAAAAAATTAGTAATATAAATTACAGACCAGTTCCAACCATTTTTTAAAGATCACGTAATGGGATCTTTTAAATTCAGCTTTTAATTATTACATTCAGTTTCATAGTCATTATTATTATTATTATTATTATTATTATTATTATTATAAGTACTACTGCTATTACTTGTTGTGGATTCAAGATTTAAGTTTTATTACAAACTATTAACATATTTCTTCTTTTATAATTCTGTGCATTTGTACTTTTCTATTGTCTTATTTTATAGCTAGGTTTTTATTTATTTACTTTCTGGTGTGTGTTTTTTTATTTTTTATATTCTGATCTGTGAGGTATAAATGTTTTTAAATAAAAGGTGCTATAAAAAATAAAATGTATTATTATAAGTAGTAGTAGTAGTAGCAGTAGCATAAAGACTTATTAAAGAATTATTATT
This sequence comes from Cyprinus carpio, assembly GCF_018340385.1. Classification (NCBI taxonomy): domain Eukaryota; kingdom Metazoa; phylum Chordata; class Actinopteri; order Cypriniformes; family Cyprinidae; genus Cyprinus; species Cyprinus carpio. Next base: position 19,727,686 of record NC_056577.1, on the reverse strand, counting down.
AAAGAATCCATGGTAAATTACCCCTCTGGATTGGCTTATAAATTGACATCATGACTGAACTGAATTGTATTTTTTATTTTTATTATTTTTTTTATTTTATTTTTTTAATTACTTAAAGCAACAGAGAACTTTTTACCATCTGTGTTCTGGAATACAGTGGAATGTTTGACAAAGGCCACATCACCATGATCTTCAACAAGGCACCTGCAAATATAAACAGGGACCATGCTAAAATATTTAGTTGTTATGCAAATACTCAATTGGTAAAACACAAATTAGCACCAAATCCTTCAGATCTATTGTGCAGTATAGTGGATTACCTGAAGGCTCCATCGTAACCATCATATAGGTCCTTGCCTTTTTCACACTTGTTCTGACCACTGGAGTCTCCAATGCACTGCTCACACAGGTTACTGGGGAAACCTTTCTGATTGGCTCCAGGTACACAAGCTGATTCAAAGAACTCCCCAGCCGCTAAAGGCAGAATCACACTCTCATTACAATGATTTTGCTATTTATATAGCAGAACAACATATTACTTTCATTCCAGTATGTGACCTTTTTTCTTTGTGGGAAATAATGGACATTTGTGATAACTGATTCAAATTACAAATAACAATTTGAGTAAAAAGCTGAAAGCTTTTCAGTATTGTTTTAGATTTTAGGACCCCAATGGTACAGTATGTGTGTACTACCTTGGGCCACTTGGCATGTCTGCGGTCTGATGATGCCTTTTTCTATTAGCAGACCCATAGGAATGTTCCAGCCTGCAGTCCTTCCATAACCTGTGTGACAGGAGCGCTTGCTCTTGAGGTCACTGAATCTCTTGATGTCTCTGTTGCTCTTCCTCAGCACAGCCACAGCATAATAAATACTTCCGTCAGCATCTCCTAAGACAGAGAATCACAGTGGCTAGTGAAAATGAATCATCATTTATGAATAAAACAGCTGATGTTTCATCAGGCACTGCTGAAAATCTTTCCCAAACACAAAACAGTTACCCAGTGAGCACATTTTGAATGTTTACTTTGTACTATACTCAAGTGACTTCATAAATGTATTATGAATTATTAATGTATAATATAAAAAATGTATAATAATTAATACATTAATCATATTTCTGCCTTCTTTTTCAAATTCTATAATTTTTAGACATTTTTTAAACTTTTTGTCATGCTTTCTTTTTTTCTAAAATGTCCTTTCACTTTTTAAATGTCTACATTCAAGTCATTTTATATAAAAAGCATGGAAGCATATTGGTTAAGTCAAAGTGCATGGACAGTGTATGGCGCTAACCTGTGTAGCTCTCCCCAACAGCAGGTATCAAACCAAAACTCTTCCCCGCTGTGTAGATGTAACCTCCATCAAGAGTGATGGCATCAGCTTCCTTGTTCTGGAGGAAAAGAGTCTCATTCAAATAAATCACAGTGATCACCCACTTTTTCAGTGGCCTTGAGTTTATACAATCTGTTTCTCCATAGTGAAAATGAATGGAATATTTAGTCTCGGAACTTGACTTTTGTGATGTATTACAGATTTTAGTAAAGGCTTGTTCACATCAAGGACAATAACTAATGATAACAATAAAGATATAGTTTTAAAAATCATTCTGAATTTAAAAGAATAGCAGAGGCCACACCTCAACTACAGTATAAAAGCTTAGAGGAACGATATTGTTGGAATCACTTTTGGATTGATTGTTTTTTTATTATTATTTTTTTTTTTTTTCAAATAAAGAATGATAAAAATATCGACAGCCAGTATCCATCGAAAGGACTTGTGCATTTAAACTGACAGACGACATAACAGCAGTGCAGGCTTAATAAACAGAATATCATGCGTTGGTGTGGATGATATAGTTTTCATTATAGTTATCGTTTTTGGTTTTGAACAGGTATGAATAAGAGAGTTTGGTATTTAAATATCTCTTGATTGTCATACTTGTATTTTCTTCATACAGTCCTCCACAGATGCACCGTAGACACACTGAATATAAGGAATCAAACTTTTGCTTTTGAAAGCCACAGCCATGTCTGCACATTTTTGCTGCTCTCCATGAGACAGGACACACCAGCGTAATTGAGAGGGAACATCTACACACACCCATCACAGAGAAACACAGATTTTGAGCACAGTATAAAGAAATAAAATAGCATGCATAGTGTTGCTGCATTTCAAATGTAAATTTTTGATTGTTTGATGAAGATGCAAAGATGCACACCTGACTCTGAGCAGTCCACAGCTCTCAGTATGTGATAGTATTGGCCCATCCATTCCATATAGTTTTCGCTTCCAGCTTGGATAAATGTGGTTGAAGCGTCACTGAACAACAAGTTTGTTCCATCAAAGCCTGCTGAGGAGAACATGGGGAACCCAGACTTTTGCTAAAGAGAAACACACACACAAACACATTTAAATGAAACCATCACACTGAAATAAAATGTACAATTTGTATTTACTCTATTACATAATCCTAATAAATGACAATTTTAAAAAAGTCAAACTCCTCCAGTATCATACCAGTCCCTCACGCAACATGTTGTAAACCACTGAACTGCTGATGTCAGTGTGAACAACAACCCCCCTCGATGGGACTCGAGCCAGATGGCATTTCTCATAATCTCTGACTGGACTGCGGGTGCCGTCCCGACACAGGAGCTGATAGTCCTCAGAATGCAAGTCTTGAGCCCAGGATTCACCCTGACCTGAGACACCAAATTAAAAGATGTATTATTAATTCATACACAGATGATAATCTATCACTTATCCCACTTCACTTTAAACACTTCCTGTATGATCACTATATATACTTCTTAGCATATCTGAACTATAACCCATATGTGTGCTTTTCTTTTTTTCTAATTTTATTTGCTTAGAATCACAAACATACTCTTGCTGTGCAAAGAAGCTCTAACCATAATATTAACAGAAACTGAGGAATTATTTTTGATTTGTAAATTAATCTGATAATCTGCTACCAAGGTAATATACTGCATTTCTTTTAGCATTTTAATTAAGTTTATTTTTTAATTAAGATTAATTATACTTTATGTTATACTATTATATTCAGGTGAGTAGCACATTTACCATCAGTATTCTCGCTTACAGTTGTGTGCTTCACAAAGGCGACATCACCTGCATCCTCAACCAAGCACCTTTGAAGTCCAAAACAACAGTTAAGTGTCCCACTGATAATATTTCTCATTATCCAAGCTAACTGCACCAGTTATGTTTCAGTATAGTATGATTTTAATTTTTAAAAAAATATGATACCTGAATGCTCCATTATATGCATAATACTGCTCTTCAATGCTTTCATCACACTTATATTTTCCTGTTCTATCTCCCACGCACAGCTGACACAGGGACGCAGGGTCATCTTTAGCCCCCGGGATACAGCTGGCGTTAAAGAAGTCAGCAACCCCTAAAAAGCAAAGATAAGCCACAAGATACTTTTTTCATCTAAAAAAGACAATCTGACAATTCAAGATGTGCTGCACCAAGAGCAATGGAGCACCTTGAGGGATGTTGCAGGCCATGGCTGACATCATTCCACTGTCAATCAAATACCCCAGAGGGACGTTCCAGCCAGCTGTGCGGTGCTTGCCAGTGTGACAAGACTTCTTTCCCTTCAGATTGTTGATGTTGATGGCTGAATTTGTCCTTTTAACCACAGCAACACCGTAGTATGTTATTCCTTTCCCTGTGCCCGTTAAGAGAAGAAGAAAAAAAATGCCATATAAAACAATGGATAGTCCATAACATCAGTAGTCCATAAGTCCATCAGTACTTATAATGAACTTTTATTATAATTTTTTTTTTTATATAAAGTAATCAAATACAGATACAGCCATCATCTGTTAATAATCAATCTAATGTTGCTCTTGACATTTAATTATTTCCTTAATCACTGCTTTTCATTTCAAAGGCAGAGTTCAGAGGTTCAACTTGCATAATCTGGTATACAGCTCCAAAAGAAGAACATACCATCTGCTCCAGATTCTCCAGCTGCAATTTTGAACCTGGCTTGCTTGCCAATGTCGTATATTTCTTTAGCACTAGCTGAAAAGGCTTCAACTTCTTTTTTCTGTCAAAAGCAATATTGCAACTTAATTATTGAACATTTTACGTGAAGTAAATGACTTCAGCGTATTTCGCAAAAAAAAAAAAAAAAAAAAAAAAGAAAAAGAAAAGGACAAAAGACAAAGCGCGCTGAGCAGGGACACATTATCATTTATTGTTTGTTTTTGATATATTCTCTGTGTGACGGAAAAGCTTTTTAATCTGAACATTGGAGTTTTCTGTGATGCTACAACCCTCCTAAACATAAATGTATTAAAAACAATTTATTTTGTTAATAATTCCAACGTGAATATTATAAATATGTAAACAACGTTTTTTTTTCTCCAGATAAAGTTACATATATTTTTGTTCTATAAAAGTGATGTTTAAGCAAGACAAAATTCTTAACAATGATTTTCTCAAAACAAATAAATTAAAAAAATAAATAAATAAACAATAAAAATAAACACTATTTGAAATGGACTGTCAATTGCACATTTGCGTCACACACACACACATACATATATATATATATATATATATATATATATATATATAGTAGATGATAGATAAGATAGATTTTAAATGTTTTTTAAAGGTTTCAAAAACTTTTTTTTTTTTTTTTTACTTTGTTGTTGTTGTTAGGAACATTCGTTGCACACATTATGGGAGCCTTACTTTTACAGACAGACAGAGACAGACAGACAGAGACTTACGGTTAGTTTTTGAGCGCATTCGTCTTTAGATGAGGCGCGGACGCACTGTAGCGGTGGTCGAATGGCAGCACTGGTGAAAGCCTGAGCCATTGCTTTACATTTGGACTCCTCCGCAGGAGAAATAGTGCACCATCTTATCATACTCTGCCCTGACACTGGACGAAGTTATTTATAATATTACCACCATTATTTTTAGCCTTCCACCTATATCTCCAAAAGAGTCTCAGATTCATACTGTTGTTTACATGAAAACATACATTTCGTACAGCTATAATAATTAAACACAACGATAGAAACCACGTTTCCCCCTTCATATTAACTTAAAATGTGTCTTACCATAATGCGTCACCGCTAGCAGAATGCTTAGAAAAGCCCAGGTGTCCATGTCTGACTCGAGAGTGCGCAGATGTTAGTGTTGCTATAGCTTTATATCTGAGTCTGAAGTCCAAAACACGACTCAGCCCTAGATGTTAAATTGTATCTTAATCATAAAAGATAAGTGCAGTCGAATTCAGGTCTTATAGACAATTATGTGACCAGACATGAGTACTGACACGTCCAAGAGACAGGCGGAGGTCCAAGGTGCACACAGAGGGGTCTTTCATTCTTGGAAACTCCACCTTTTCCATAAGGGAATAAAAAAAAGTCTCTGAATCAAGGACAGTGTCACACAGACCCAGGTAAAATAACTTTTAACCTTGAAAAAGGGGCAAATGACAATCAAACGAGCAACTATGCAGGCTATATTAATAAAACCATAGAGACAGACACTTCTTGACTAAGTAGACTATTAAAATTCATCACAGACTTTGAATTTACGACTTTATTGTATCCGTTGTAATGATAATTTTACTGTCATAAGAAAGTGTCACACCATTACACAAACACCTATTTAGCTCCTACCTAGAGATGTTATGGCCAAAATGAATTATGACTGATTTAATGTTGTTTTACAACAGGATGCAAACATGTTTAACAAAGACAAACAGCACAATTATACAATAACACAGCACACTTTATGGTGGCAGTATTTTCTCCAGCTCTTCTGGGGACAGTTGCATAAACATAGACACTATAAGATTGTGTCTTAAAAACTAATTTGACCAACTAGCAGTTAGCCAAGAGATAATCAGTCTCACTTTTCGGATTAAAACTGACTTTAAACAGTATGACCTGTCTAGAAGAAAACAACTTAGATGACTAACTTTTTAAGACTAGTCTAAGCAGTTTATGCAACCAACCCCTGGTGTGATGGAAAAGTGTGTGGAACACAAAAGAAGATATTCTGAAGAATTTTGAAGAATGGTAATCAACCTGCAATGACTTAATGTACACTGTATGGACCAAAAAAAAAAAAAATCTCTAATGCTTTTGTCAAACTAAAAATAAATTACCTTACTCCTTATGAAAAAAGTTACACAAAGACACTGTGTATGAGAAAAAAGTTTTTATTAGCTGTTCTCCTTTTTGACAAATGGAATGAATCAAGTTGGCAGATGATGTACATAATCCAGTCAAAAATGTGTTAGAAAGCCATGATGACAAGTTAGAAGCAATCTTTTAGAAAACAATCATCTCCGAGTAACTTAAGAATGAAAAGGGGACGCTGTCGGTGCGCCCTCTGGTGGAGAGTTAAAGGCTTGTGTTAGAGAGTGGCAAAGCAAATCTCTCTTCAGCTATGGCCAGTCAACAAGTTCACATACTGTACATGGAGGCAAGAATCTCCTAGCCTCTAACGTTTACAGTTCATGCTAACTCTGACATTTTCACAATCCCAGGTGAAAACAGAAGAGAAGCCCTCTCCTCCGCTTCTCGCTTATATTTAATGCATCAAAGACTATTGCTTTTAGAAATCATGCACGTCACATGAAAAGTAAATATGGCATAACTATATAGGAGAGAAAGCTGAAGACTACAGACTGCCAACTTGAGTTTTATTTCATATTGTTTGAGCAGATGCAATTGGAACACCACCATTCAGTCCATGTGTCCTGTGTGTCTGTGTTTTTTGCATAAAACAAACCATTAACAACAAAAGTGATGGTGGTAAAGTAAAGGAAAATATATATTTATAGATCTATTTATATTTATTTTTATATACATACAAGCATATTCATATGGGTGTATGATTGACATTATAAAGAAAATAATTCCCATAGGTGTAGAGTTCAATTAAAGCTCAATATAGAGTTTTTTTTGTAACAAAATAGGCAGTATATTGAGGGTTGAATATACATTACAATTTATACTCTTTTATTTGCATCACCTGGATTTGAAAGATAATTGTAAGCTGTTCTTTTTCACCTCGACTAAAAGCTACTCCCATATGCACCTTGATTAAAATTTACACAGATTGTTAAGACAAATAGACATTTAATATAAAAAGAAGAACCTTTGTGCCAAATGTTTTTGTCCTCTTTGTGCACTTGTGACAAAACAGATCAGCTGCTTAAAATTAGTGGGCTGCTTGATTTTACAAGATAACTGAGAGAAAACAATAGTAATATGCAGTTCACGTAGCTCAAATCTGTCTGACAAAAACGTAAGAACATATGTTAACTGAAAAAGATTAATCCAAAACATGCTCTTAATGCAAAAACGTGCAAAGTGGTGCTTTATGTCTTTTCAGAGACAGACATGAAAGCATTCATTTCTGATCATATATGGGAAAAAGAACAAACCAAAATGTATATAATGCATTATCTCATTGGTTTTCCTTCGAGAAAGTCACCTCCCTTAAACATTAAGGAATCTGTACCGTATAATCTGTCCAGTAAGTCGCTGGTCAGGCATGCCTCCTCCCACCGGAGGATGAAATGCGGAGATTGGGATGCGAGTTCTAGACAGCAGTTTCAAAGAGAGGCATGAGAGTGAGAGAGAGAGAGGTGGCCGTAAGACCACTATGACCCCAAGCCCATCCAAAGAAAATGTATTTCCTATACTCAGTGGTCAGAAAGCCAATGCAAGCAGCAGGCCAGGTTAGTATAAAAAAAAAAAAAAAAAAAACCTTGGTTTGTCTCCAGTCATCTCACTATTTCTCTTTGACTGGTACCCAGATGAACGGCCCAGACTGCTCCTCGATGATCTGCTTAACCTGGTTGTAGATCTCTTCTAATGTGTCCCCTTCTACAATGGCTGAAGGAAAGATAAGATCACCAATCAATGAGTTTCATATATCTCTTTGTTCAATGGAAAAATATAAAAGCTCCAAGGAAAGTTGGGATTGGATACAGGTGGCCTACAATGATTTGCCACTGGTATTTAGTTTCACTTGGTAATATTTGGTATTATTTAAGAAAATCCTACAAATATTAAATGTAAATACAAATTGTTGCTAACAGCACCCTGGAATACTTTTATATGGAATAACTATTGTATCATAAACACGCACAAAAAAAATGGTTACATTTTGGTTGTCCTGCGGTTCAGCAACATTTTGGAGAAATTTCACTGCAAAAAATGTTCATTGCCTATAGTCATTAATGTAGTGATGTATGAAGCACACCTCATACAGAAGTCACTTTCAAACCAAGCAGCACTTTTTGTTGGTCAATACATATTGCGAAATATGTGTGAATTAAGCTATTGTTGCTACATTTTATGTTTATATTGTTAAAGCAATATAAAACTCAAGTGTGAGCACTAATACAAAGAAACTAAAGTTCATTTGCAATGGGTCTGTTTTCAAAGGTCTGTCCCAACTGCTTCCTCTTATAATGTACTGTTTTGGAATATTTAACATTTATTTATTCTGAAAATACACATATAACATAATATAGTAAGACTCCAGGCAATCGTTGCTCAGGCTTACGGTTTTTTGGGTTTTTGAACAGCAAAAAAAAAAATTAAAAAAAATTGTTTGCGTGTGTCAGAATATTTTAAATGCAGAGTATGGCTTCGTTCCAGGACAGGTATACGTGAAAATGACTACGCAGAAAGGTCACAGCTGATTGGGATGTGGGTAAGTTTACTCTATTGTTCTCACCGGTGAAGTGCTCTAGGAATTCCTGCTCCAGTTTCATGGCTCTGTCATAAGTCTTCCTGGCTTGCTCCTCCGTCAATCTCTTATTCATCTCTCTGTGAAGGACACCGAAGACATATTATTAGTGCCAATCAGTCAAAAATAATCAAGCTTTAGCATTTATTGTGTTTGATGAGCCTCTGATAAAATAGTAAAAATAACATACAAAATATTCTCCACTGATTTGGGTTTCACAAACACCGCAATGGTGTAGAGCTGTGCTAACTGGAGTCGTTTGATGGCATTGCCTGAGACATCCAGGATGCAGTGCTTGCCTTAAAGAACAATGAAAAACAGATTGTCTTGTGAGAAATGAGAAAAATGCTGTGCAATGCAAATCTGAAGGTCAGCATGTCACTCACACACACACAAAAATCTTTTTTTATTACTGCCATAAGTTCCTTTATTACTTCTTAACAAGTCGAACTCGTTCACCTTTTCTGCAACCTCTCGTACTGACTGCACGCTTGTCCCGTAGAGGTGGTTGTTATATTGGCCAGCTTCGATGAACTTGTGATCCTGAATATCTTTTTCCATTTGTTCTCGTGAATTAACAAAATGGTAGTCTCTGCCATCAACCTCGTAGTCTCGCTTTGGTCTAGTTGTGTCTGGTCAAAGTACAGTAATGACCATTAAAACAATGAAATACTGCAGACGAAATGATAAAACCGTGATCATGTACTCACGGGGAACACATGATCCAAACTTGTCCGGAAACTCAGAGATTAGATCATCATTGATCCGGTCTTTCATGGGACCAAGGACAATCACTGGACGAGCATAACTCACTGTAAACCACAATAATAACCTTACAATCAATCAGTATTACACACTGGCAATTGACCAATGCACCACAATAAAAAGAAAGCCTTACTGAAATACACTCACCTTCATGTTGCATGACTGTCTCGTATGAGAGGACATACTCTTCCTGTCCACCTAGTAGAGACAGAAATGCTGAGTTCAAAAATCCTCATGTACTGAGTTAAGTTATTTAACCCAACATGCATGTATAGACTCAACTAAAGTTAGTAAAACACTCTTCAGAGTTACAAACAGTTTGAACTTGCATGAACTTTTAATCAGAGGATTTTGTGAAGCATCTACTAGAATTCAGAGATACTTTTTCAAAAGTGGAACTATTTTTATCATCTTAGATATGTCTTAGATACCCTCATACAGCAACTTCTCCGAGAGGACCTTAGCATGCTATCTAACAGCTAAAGGACATACATTAACTAATTATTCATAATGTACGCTACTGTTCAAATGTTTGGGGTCAGTAAGATTTTTTTTTTTCTAAAGAAATACTTTTATTCAGCAAGTACACATTAATCAAAAGTAACAGTAAAGAATCCTGAGAAGAAAAAAAAAAAGACTTTTTTTTTTAACTGTTTGCAACATTGATTAAAAAAAAAAAGAAGGTTTCTTGAGTACCAAATCAGCATATCAGAATGATTTATGAAGATTCATGTGACGCTGAAGACTGGAGTAATGGCTGCTGAAAATTCAGCTTTGCCATCACAGAAATAAATTACGTTTTAAAATGTATCTAAATATATATTTGAAAAACAATTAAATTGTAATAATATTTCACAGGTTTTACTGTATTTATGCTTTGATCAAAAGCATTGATAAAAATAAATACAAATACAAAATAAAATAAAATATAAAATCCAAATGTAAAAATCTTACCAAACCCAAACTTTTAAACAGGCGTGTATAAATTATTAAACAGGTTAAAAGACTGCGAGAGAGTTGTGAGACTGAAATGCAACTGAAATGTGATGTCGAGTGTTCAAATGTATTTCTTTTGCTTTAGTTTTGAACAGCAGTCTCTAATTTTCACTCACTGTTCAGATGAGATAGATTTGAGAGCCATGTAGCATTAACAAAGTTCAAGAGGTTTTTCAGACCACTTGATGTGAATGACAGGCCAGTTACAAAACTACTGAAAGACAAAGGCTGTTCAAATGACTGTGACATCTTATTTGAAGGGAATATTCCAGGCCATAATATGCTGTGTCCCTAGCATGATCACTAAGCAAGGTGCACAGATAACCAGCACCTGTTTTATCACCAGAAACTGCCATGAAGGGCAAATCATATAGATAGCTTATGCACTATAAAGCACAGTAGAGTAAAGTGAGCTTCTGTCGGTTAAATCAATAGAGCATTGTCCTTATCTTAGCTTTTGCTCCTGCATTTTTAAACAACCTGTTTTTAAGATCAAAATATTTCTTTATTTGAAATATTACATTCAATTGTTTTTGTGTAAAATCTTGACTCTGATGTTGGTCTTGAATAGTAAACATCTTTCAATTATGTGTGTGCATATACCACAAAGGAAAGCTGAGGGAAAAAAGGGAATTAAACACTCAAACTCATGAGGTTTAAAGAGTTGAATTCAATAACAACATGATGAAAGGAAATAAAGGGGAACGCAAACTTACGGTAACTACTTTCACTATCGCTGGCATTAGAAGTTACATGCTCTGAAACCATAAAAAAGGAAAATAAACACTACAGACATAAAAACAAGCTTTGCAGGAATATGTCAGACACAACACTAAGAGCAGTAACCAGCAGATGGCAGTGTTAAGAATTGTGCAGGAAATTTGAGGCTTTGAAGCTCATTTCATTTTGTTCAATTTATCAATTTATCATAAATTTATCATATCATACAAGTCAGACTCTCTAACCACTAGGCCACGACTGCCCCACAAAACTTTTTGCCATAACAAACGTATCATAAAGACCATTTTAGAAGTCAAAAATAAACATCTAATCATCATGGTGTAGTGAACATTGATGGACAGAGGGGCTCCACTCCACCACCTAAAAGTGTCTCAATGTAGAAGCCTAAGAGAAGACACATATACTAAACATTTAGGGATTATGGAAGATTGTAAATAACCTTCTTTCACGTCAGCCATGCTGATCTTAACCCCTCATGTTCTGTTGTGTCTGTTTCCACTCTAACTTTCAATAGTTTGGGGTTATTTTATTTTTTAAAAGAAAGGAATACTTTTATTTAGCAAGAATACATTAAAGCGGTCATGAACTGCCTTTGTTTTTTATTTTGTACTGTTCTCTGAGGTCCACTTAGAATGTTATCAAGTCTTTTACATCAAAAAACATCATAATTTAGAAGTAACAGGCTATTTTCTGTCCTGTTTTGACCCCCCTTGTCGGAACGCTCTGTTTGAAAAGGTGTGGCGGATTGTACTCTGAAGTAAACGCCCACTGCTATGATTGGCTAACAGTTGTGTTTGTTTGACAGCCTACATCCTTCATAGATGGAGGTTGCCTTGATTTAGGTTAAAAAAAAAAAAAAAAAAGCATACTCAGTACATATCAAATTATCTGTAATAACAGATAAAGCAATAGTGGCCACATCATAAAAACAGTAACTCATATTTGTGTGGTGCGACATTACTGTCAGAACCAATATAGTCGACACAGCATCATCTTTTAGTTTCAATCTTTCTTAAAATCCTGCACGGAATTGTGCCTTGTTTGTTAACCAATCCGCAGTAAAATGAAGTGAACAAACTTCATTAAAAATAAAGTTCATCAAATAAAGTTTATCGTTTGGTTTCTGTGTAGACCTGTGTTTGTCTCTCTTGTTATTTACAATACATGGTGAATCGGTGGGCGGGGCTAAACAGGCAGTGATGTAGAAGCAGGTGTTGATCTTCTTCTGTGGAGGTGGTGTTTAGCCACACTATTACATCATAAAGTGGCACATTCCACAATCTGTCGTTTTGGCAGATTGGCTTCAATACAAGAAGTTTTTAGACTAACAAGAAAGTTTTCAGTTATGAAACTTTGGATATTTTAATAGCACAATGAGCTCTTACAGTACATGTCTAAATATTGAGGGAATTTAGATTTCTCAGTTCATGACCCCTTTAAACTGATCAAAACTAACAGTAAAGACATTTATGTTGGAAAAATATTTTTATGTCAAATAAATTATGTTTATTTGAACTCTATACATCCAAAAAAAAAAAAAAAAAATGTATCACCGTTTCCACAAAAACATTAAGCAGTTAAATATTATTAAAATATTTTACAAAAAGATCATGTGACACTGAAGATTGGAGTAATGGCTGCTGAAATTCAGCTTTGCCATCGCAGAAATAAATTACATGTTAAAATATATTAAAATAGAAAATAAGTATTTTAAGTTGTGAAAATATATCATGATATTGTTGTTTTTACTGTATTTTCGAACAAATAAATACAGTATTGGTGAGCATATGATAATTCTAACATTTAACATTAAAAATTTACGGACCCAAAACTTTTTTACATTTATTTTTAAAATGATCTTCTGATTTCCCTAATATTGTTTTAGCATTTTTGATTTGACCAAGTACATAGAAATTATTGACGATTGTATCCCAAAGTAGACGTGAATTTTTCAGAAACTCTTTTTACTGTAGTTGTTTCTGTTTGAAAGAAATCAAAATGAACTGAAGGGAGTGTGCATCTCAGTGCCCACATCAAACAGAACATGAGAGTTAAATTTAGCATTACTTGCATTTGATGTACAGTATTTGTCCCCAAAAGCACATCTCAAACTCATCCCCCAAAAAGCAAAATCACAGCAGTGACTAGATTTTTACATATTCTGAAGAAAACAGAAGGGTGCAAAACTTCCTATGGTCTTGTGGATGGTTTCCAAGACATTGCTACACAGTTACTAGGTGGTTGCTTACTGTCAAGTTAAAAGAGCCCACTCCCTAAGCCCTATGATTTATTTATTGCCATTGAGATTCACTAGGCAAAAAATAACATGCTCAATGGCTTAGTGGGGGGAATAAGTAAAGGAAAAGATGTGAATTACACACCAATGTTTAATTCTTTGGGTTAGGCATTTGTTCAAAGACCTGAACCTGGGGTTACCAAACTTTTTTGTCAGCTGAGCCCCTTAGAAGTAAAACATTTACTTGAAGTATCCCCTAAGATTTTAACATTTTCATTTGCATGTCCACAGTTCTCTGATGTAGGTTAATAGGCTTGACATGCAAGGAAATATCAAGTCTATTTATTTCTAGCAAGTGTTTTATTTTGGTTGTTTTAATTTTTCAGTTTCAAATTATTTATTTACAATACAAATATTTATTTCTTAAACTCTTTAGTTTCAAACATTCAAACCCTTGAGCTTTTAACATATTACATCCTCAAGTTTTTATTTTGGCAGAATACTGGTTTTGTTCATTTAGTAACAAAAATGTTGGAAAAATCTGAATCTGAATATAAATAAAGTGAACCTTATGTGACAGACTATATATTTAATTGAACGGCAGCCTTTTATTTGAAAATCATGATTTTATAAGATATAGTGTTATCACTATTTTAGTTTTATGTCAGTTAATTGTGCTGCACCATTTGTTTATTTTAATGTTCCATTCAATTGAATTACTTATTCGTTTTTCATCAACTCTCAAACCCCCATTTAAAAAACCCTACACCGAAGTATAATAAGCACCACTATTATAAAACAATGCATTTATTGTTAAAGGGATAGTAAACCCAAAAATGAAAATCTCCCTCACATCTTTCCAAAACTGTACGGATTTCTTTCTTCTGTGGAACATGAAAGAAGATATTTTGAAGAATGTTGATAACCAAATAGTTTCAGTTCCCATTGATTTCCATTGTATTTTTAGCCCATGCAATGGAAGTCAATGGGCAATGAAACTGTGTGGTTTCCAACATTCTTCAAAATATCTTATGTTCTGCAGAAGAAAGAAATGCATACAGGTACTTTTGGGTCATCACCATCACTTTAAGCAATACTCTAGAAACTGCAATAATACATTTAATTGTGTTATTGTCATAGTTAAACATGGTTCCATCCTGTTGTAAAACAACACATAAATTATGTCAATCATATAAATTAGTAAATTATGATGTTTTTGGGTGAACTAACCCTTTAAGAGGAGCAGAATTAACATGTTATGGACATAATGGACAACAAAGGACCTGAACAAATTGCTGGTCCGCAAAGCTTGTGTTTTATAGCCATCTAGACACAACACAATTCTACCCGAACATCACCGCTAAGCATGTAAGACAGATTTATGGGAAATAACGGGAGTTTGGTGGGGCCGGTGGGGTTCTGTAGGTCTGCTGTAGCCTTTGTGGACTTACTCAAGCCTTTGTCGTCACTCAGGTCCTGTGGAGCAGTCGGCAGAGAGCACGGAACAAGAGAAAACCACAAAAATAACAATGATTACTGGAACAACATATCACGTCTTACCGATGAACATTGCTCCTGCCTTGCAACAAACCCAGATATGGAGACTTCAGTGGTTTTCAATGGACATATGGTCCTTAAATTATCTAACAATAACATACAGAGATCAACCAAATTTGCTGTCATGTTTAGGGCTGTTACAGAAGCAGGAGTTTTGTTCAGCGGTGTTGGCGTAGCCGCATGTGGAGCTACCCTGCCCTGCACACGGCTAATGTACTTACGGTCCACATCACTTGTTTCCAGTTCGCTGGGGTCCTTGTTCTTGTAGAAAGAGAATTTTCGCAAAAAGAGGTTCTTTTTACACTTGTCATTGAGTGACTGCTGGGAAGGAGGAGAGGGAGGGATGGAGGGAGGGAGAACAAAAAAGGAAAAACAGATGGAATGGTGTTGGGTGTCTAGCTGAAGTATGAACAAATGCCCAACTTAACAGATGCCCATGTTACTGACACTAAAGCCACCACCATCCAATAAGAAGATAATGGAATGACAAAAATCACTAATGATAGAACTTATAAATAGATATGAAACCAAATCTTGGGTTGGAGATGGCAACAGACACAGTAGAGTTTATGAAGGAATACCGAGTATCAGATACATTTTAAGGGTAGTTACCACAACCAAGATTAGCATAGTGGGTTTATAGCACAATTTGGACGAACTCAACGACATGCAGACCAGCCCCTATAATAAGTCAGTTGATTAAAGTAAGTGATTGGCATTGATCAAAGGGTTTGGACAAGAACAGAGTTACAGTACAACACACATAAAGGACATAAACAGATGGACAGCTGAGTAATGTGCAGGAAGAGAAAGTGAAGAGCAGTTCGACATCAATGGCAAGCGTACTGTATAAATCTTTTTTTGTTCTCTGAAATATTCATGCACTCATGCTGCATTAGTGAATGCAGTTGAAAATGCTGAGACAGTGAAGAGTGGGTGATGAGTTGGTCTGGTACTAAACACAATACTGCTGCAAAGACTAAAGAGTTATAATCACTAGGGCTGGGCAATATATTGAATTTCGACAATATTTTCTGTGGTGATCTAAAATTAATCAACATTGTGAATATTGCAATGATTTAAGTAGCTTTTTATTTTTAACTTCATTAGAAAAAACTGTGTTGGAGTAAATTGGTAAACTTGGTCAAACAGTCACTTCAGTGAATCTATTCATAACTGATTTAATGATATTTCTATCATACACTGAAGTCCTTTCACAGAGTGGGATATTTCATATAATTATTAAAATCTGTCCAAATATTATATATTATCTTATATTAATGTGTACAGTACGAATAAACAAAGTGAAACAATGTGAAAAACATTCCTTGGCTATTTTTAACAAGATTTTTAGACTGCATTTTACTTCTTACATTAAATATTTTGAATCTACAGTGGCAGTTCGGTTGAAAATATTGTTGTTTTGAAATATATATATATATATATATATATATATATATATATATATATATATATATATATATATATATATTATTACTGTGATATATATTGAATGTCCAATATGCTGTTTTGGTGCTCAAGTAACACTTTTTGTTATTATTAGTGTTAAAAAGAGTTGTACTGCTTAATATTTATATGAATAGAATGTAAAATACACTTTTTTTTGCCATATTGCCCAGTCCTAATAGTCACATGCAGTTAAAAATCCTCCCACAGGAGAGAACTGTGAACAAACATACAGAATTAGTACACTACATTCAGTTAAAAGAGATTTTAATTCATTTTACAAATAGAAACTTTCAAACAAGCATCTCATATATGAAGAATGACTCATCACTTATACTTCACTACTTTGTTAGAGTTTAACACTTGCCAGCTGTTAGTCGTCCTATGTGAGAACAGGTTTGGCTTTTCAAAAGTCACACCAGAGGTGCAACAAAATTTTTCTAATGCTGAACATCTTGTTAGCACTTTTCATCTCAAATTAGCATAAAATAACAACGTTTTAAAATAGGTTACAAGGCGGGTTCATAATGGTTTCTGATTTCTGTTGAATTAAAGCTATTCTGGCATGACTGCGAGTAAACTGAATTAAATCTTTACACAAAAGACCCATTTATAATGTATTAGTCTATTGATAAAATTTGAGCAGCAAACACTTACCCCTTTGTCTCGAGTCTTGGAGTTGAATTTAACCGTCTTTAACCTGGCTCTTTCTTTTCTCTCCACCCTGAAGAGGAAGGAGACAAACACTGTAGGATGACTGTTTTGTCTGTTAATACACAACAACTGTCTCGAGTTTCTTATGTATATATGTAAAAAATAATAATAATAATAAAAAAAGGTATGCTAAGAAATGTATGAAGCCCAAAACCGTTTGTTTTTACAAGGACAAAGATATCATTATCAGCTGTTTTGAAAAGGAATATACATTTGTAATATTTACCCCCATATTACCCTTAAAATGCATGTTTTTATGTACCATGATTAAAGGATTACTAAAGGAAGTCCTGCATAATTAAGCTGGTTTAGGGTAACATTCACCAGACGCTGCTTTAGCGTGCTTCTTAGGGAGAGTTTACATGAGACACGTGGTTAAAAAACTATGCTTTGATGAATCCAGATGACATCTAACCTTTAAAATCCAAATATAATGACGCAGATCAGAAACTTGCACAAAGAGAAATCCCAACTTGTTTCTAAAAATACAGAGCATTGCTGGCTGTCCCCTGTGCCTCAAGACCAAAGCATCATCAGCGAAGAGAGAGGCAAATTTTTTAAATGAGGTGAGAAGTCAATTATCAACTTCAATCAGCATACAGTTGGGAGGAGATAATGAGAGAGAAACTCTCACAGCATCACGCATCAGTACTGAAACATAAGGCTCTAATTAGACATGGGTAACAGTAAACCCATGACCTTGTCAAAAATAGAGCAGACTTGTTTGTCTTGCTAAAGTTAATTTCAGAGCTGGCATCTTTTGTATTCTAAATACAATTAAATAATGTTATCACAAGTTTTATGTAATAACTTTTCTTCACTTAGTTATTACATCTCATATTTCATCTCAAGTATTCTGTCACTTTAGTAACCAAGTACACCAATTTTGATCAAATATTACTGGGGGCACAGAAAGTCTCCAAGCAGTTTTAACAGGATTGTAGAATAGAGAGAGAGAGAGAAAAAAAAAGCATTTAATCTATTAGTTTTAATAATAAAAATTAATACCCCTGGGACATAAAAGTGCTCTTGATTGAAGAAACGCCCACATCAAACTATTTTCAAATCTTCAGCTGCTGAGTCAAGTTACTTTTACGTCAACTTTCAAATATGTAAGCATTTATGTGAACCTGGACCACAAAACCAGTCATAAGTTGCACAGGTATGTTTGTAGCAATAGCCAAAAATACACTGTGTGGGTCAAAATTATAACTTTTTAGGCCAAATATTGTCCTATCAAAAGAAACCATACTTCAATGGAAACCTTATTTTATGTTTCAAAAAATGTAATATGCATTGCTAAGGATTTCATTTGGAAAGCTTTAAAGGCGATTTTCTCAATATTTAGATTTGTTTGCAAAGATTTTCCAGATTTTCAGATAGTTGTATGTCGGCCAAATATTGTCCTATCAAAAGAAACCATACTTCAATGGAAAGCTTATTTTATGTTTCAAAAAAATTTACCTTTATGATTGGTTTTGTGGTCCAGGGTCACATATAGTCTCAAATATGATAATTCTTGGATGCCATTGTGCAGATACAGTATACGTGTGCTCATTGCTCATGGTTACAAGTTACAATGCATAACGCATAGTATTTAAAACACAATGAAGAAAGGCAGTGAACTGAAACAAAACATTGTGAAAAAACATAAGTAGAAAGACTACGAGTTGTGGGTAATGTGGCATTAAAAGCACAATTGTGTTAATCTTTGTAAAGAGGGTTCACAGAGCTATATTTCTACAGTACAGTGAGCTCTGGAATGCATGGGGCACAGCCTACCTCTTTTTGCTGGGAATGACGCCCGTCTCCTCCATCTCGCCATCTGGAGTCACATGCCGTGCTTGCCACCACTCCTCGTCCGAAGCATTCAGGACATGTAGGATATCGCCGAAGCGGAAGTTCAGCCCCTGACTGGGCAGGCCGGAGTCTTTCGTTATGTCATAATCAAACAGGGCCCTACAGGAGTGAGAATGTAATAAGAATTGTTTTTCAGAGAAGAAAAAATAAGACAGCAAAAAACCAATGAATGTTAATGAACGCCTTTGTTGATAAAGTAAATAAAAATAATAACAATAATAATAAATTAACAATGTAAAAATTTGTGCTTAGTGCAAAATTAACACGTTAACGCATACAATTAATTTTTTCAGTTTAACACATAAAAATATTTGGTTACACTCTATTTTAAGGTGTCCTTGTTACAGTGCAATTATACATATAAGTACTGAGTAATGTTTATTAACTACATGTACTTACTATATGGTTAGGGTTAGGATTTGAGTTTGTCTTAGCATAATTAATTGTTATCATAATAGTAAGTACATGTAACGTGTAACACGGGCACCTTAAAATAAGGTGTTACCAAATATTTAAAGCAACTGAGACAGGGATGGACCTAGGGTTGGCCACCCTACTCACAACTGCTGCTTCTGTCAGTTTTTTTCTTGACAAGAATTGCGTTTATTTAGATACAGAATGTCTCTACGACCACATCAAACAGCAGCTTTTCAGACGCCCACTCCAACTTCACCTCAGCGCCAGGCGCTAGTCAAACGAGCGTGAAATAAAAGGTACAGGTAAAGAGGGAGCATCAGTAGAACAACAACAGAGGGAACTGCAGTCAGACCATATGTCAGTAAAAATGATTTTCCTGTCCTCTCAGCCGTTATACTGTGCTCCTAGCACGTGCTCTTCAATTGCTCGCACAAATCCGGCGGCGCACGCTGTAGCCCGTACTTTTTAATATTAAAGCGCAACAGAAACTACAAGCATGCAATGTAGTTATGTCGTCAGTTAAGTCATGAAGTTAACAAAAAGGCGATTAAAGCTGCCTTAAATCTGTGCATGCAGTAAGTATTTGTTATATATGTGTCACATTTAAGAATGTCTCTGAAATGCAGTGGTTTTCAGTGTGTGATTAGTTAATTCTTTAACTGATTGACAGCAAAAATAAAAATATATAAAAACATAATAATAATAATAAGAATTTTTTTTTTTTTCTGTAATTTGATAGTCCCTGATAGTCCCACCCAAAACTCATGCTAATACTGCCATCTTCAACTGGTCTGGATGTTCAAACAAAAAGCATCTTTCGATTTCATTCAAAGAGTTTACACTTTTCAGGTTTAGTTTATATTAAGCTAGAATAGGAAAATGTATTACAAAAACAAAACAAAAAAAAGCTTTTATTTAAGAGGCCAAAGGGAAAGTAAAAATGGGGCATGTTAAACAAAATTATGATTTTCAGGGGGAGAATGAAACGTTTTCTTTAAAAAAAAAAAACTGAATCGTATGCAACGGCAAGAAAAGCCTCTAGACTGTACACACATGAGATTCTATGATTATTAAAAATATATAAAGAAATTTAAAAACCATTCTCTTATGCCAAAGTTATTATTTTTTTTGTCTTACAAAGCCAATCTTCCTAACTCATTTGTCCACAGACAGATTTCCTGAGACGTTAAGTAGGCCACTGCTGTTCTGTGCATGTGTGCATGTGCATTTAAGAGAACTGGAGCTGAAGTAACTAGCTGTCCAAGCTCTTGACTAGCTTATCTCTGTTTCCTCATCAATAATAAAGCACTTCCAGGAGGAAGCCAGGGCATCTGAGAAGCTTATGGGGCTTTAAGGAACATACAGACACCAAAGCCTTCATTAACCCTCACATGCACATAAAGAACCCTTATTTAACTTTTCAGCAAATGATGCAGATGATTTCTGTGCAGTCTTAATCTGCTTTGAGGTGTAATAGGCTACATTTGTATCCTTGCACAGATGAAGCAGAGACATTAAGTCATTATACTGTAGCAAATGGCCTGCAGAACGAAGATTAAGCTCAATCTGTGTAGTAATAAGGTTTTAATGTAATATAAGATCATAAAACTGGTGTCTCTTTCATAAAGGTCAAAATTATATTTGTGCTATGACAGCCAGTGGAACAATTAAACATTTTAAAATGCATTTACTAGATACTTACTAGAAAATATCATTAAAAAATGTTCCATGAGTCATGCAAAAGGCCTAATTACAATATTTCTTAGCGCAAGGTCAAAGGAAATGTTAAGTCAAAAAGGTAAGTGGCTAAACATGACACCAGTGGCCTAGTAAACCTTGACTCTGTGTCACAAACATACCGTGAGAAATATAAAGTCAAAGATGAATGCAGTTTTATCGGCATCCTTGCGTCATTTTAAGTGTCCATCAAAACAAGCTATGTTAACATTGCCACAACAGCTTGTGTTAATAGAAATCATTTAGATACAACCACAAACTACATCCTAAATGGTAAAAGTATGCAATAAACCACACTTGAGCAAACAGCCTCACTGCAACACACACTTTAGAGACTTTAGAGAAACCCTTCTTACTTTTAATTTCCATCACTGTTTGTTTCCATTAATCATTCATTTCATCCACTTATTATGTTAAATGTTCTGCTGTCAATTAAAATAATGTAATTTTTCTTATGATGACCAATTTGACTAATATTTTTCAGAACACATACATAAATACATGCAGGGACAATATGCACATATTATGGGTTGAGCTGAATGTGACCTACACAGCTGAAAAATCACATTAGCTTTTAAATCAGTGAACATCGCATGCATGTGTAGAGAAGCCAGTGCCCAGGGGGCTTTCAAATCCTCAAAATGTCAAAGCTGTTCTTATTAAAACATAAGAGCAGCAAAGAATGAAGTCAAACAAAAGCCACAAAAGAGCAAAACTTCAAGAGCAGTTTCACCTAGCAATCCTGATTATCTACTGCTACCGATGTGCAAGGCTATGAGCGATGGGAGTCCGTCAACACAGGAAGGTGAAAAGATCGACAGTGGTTCCAAAAACATGGCAAACTTTCAGTCAATACAGAGCCATGTCTTGCCCCAGTGTTATTGCCTTAAATGATGTGATTCTGTCTACTGTGTAACCATTGGCCTGAATGTTCTGAAGGCAACACACAAAAAAAAAACACTTCAGAGAATGACACATTCAGTGGCAGACTAAACAATGTGCATGAAAAAAATTCAAGGAGAAGGCTGGTCAAATATTAATGAAAGCCATAACAAGATGACCAATTTTTATGGTGCAAGGGTTTTAGAGATGGATTGTGAACTATGTAAAAAATGCCTTCAGTAGACATTACACCCCATTGTGTCCATGTATGAAGCCAACAGTGAAAATGCTTCTCTTTCGCATTTCTATGCATTTTTCAAATTACGCATTATATTATCAGCATGATACCTTGCATGAAAACCATGCCAATGTCGTGTTTTTTTTTTTATGGATTTTAATTCTCAGATTTAGATTTAGATATGTATAAATATAAACAGAATTTATTATTTAATATATTTAAATTATTTAAATAAATAAAAATAGTAGTAATAAAAGTAATAATAAATTATACTATACTATAATACACTATGAAGTGCTGAATGTACTACGTACTCTGGAGTGCCACATTCCTGTGTTGATCTCTGAGGACTAAGGATCTAAGCATTTTTGGAAGATCAAATGTAACTAGTGGTGATTAGGGAAAGCTCACCTGACATACAGGGTCCTCTTCTGACTAGTCCGCAATGAGCCAGAGCCTGAACTAATACTGCTGTTCATCATCTGCTCCCGTAGATCATGGATTTTGGCTTCAAATCGACTGTACTCTGTTGGAAACACAGAAAACAACATTACACATGCAGTCCTGCTGAGAAGAGATAAACAACAAGGAACATCCTCAGCCCTCAAACACCTACAGCCTCAGGGAGGATCGGTAATATCGATGGAGATGGTGGGAAGAAAAGTCAGACAGAAAGAGAGGGACATATAAAGATAGAGCATTAGGAGAAAGTATAGGATCTCGGTTTGAGGTCTTTCAAGTGTGAGCATTACAAATGCATAAACACTAAAAAGCAGGCAGATGCATCAACATACGCACAGTTGTGCAAGCCGGATGGATATAGTCTGATATGTTTGAGAAATCTTATTTAATGAGATGGGTCCAGTGAATTCAACATTCATTCCCAGGACTCAAACTGCGTGAGGAAGGTTTGCTCACACTAGACCAAAACAGTGAAAATGTTCATGAATTATTCCGTGGTTTAACCCACTTACGCTCCTGCTCTTTCACTGTGTTTGACCTTAAGGGAACCTAAGAAAGACATTCAAGCTATAAAACTGAAACATTGACATTATAGTCCGATAAAGAGCTCATGACAGGATTGAATCATCAAGAAAGTCTTACTTTGAAGTAAAAGTCAATGAAACATGAGGCGGCAACCCCAGAAGTCTATTAAATATCTTCTATAAAAACAAAACAAAACCCTCACAGCTCAAACAAAACAAAAACTTCATAAAAAATACAAACCTAACATTATGCAACATGTAAAACACTGTAACATTCAATGCACAATAAAACAATTTAATTCTCCTTCCACTGAATAATTTAACCATCTCGCTACAAATGAGTGTTCAGTTAAGTTGAAAGTAAATAGCATACTTACAGGCTCTTTTCTCAGAGCTGCGCAGGAGACTACAGTGAGCAAAAGTTTCCGAGCGTTTTTTCTCCGTGTCTGTCTCTACCCCTCCATGTGAGGGTTCAATTGTGTTGTGGTGCTGAAGGACAGCTCCAAATCACACACAGCTGCTCTCCCTGCACGAATGTGTGCTTGAGCGTGTGTATGTGCGTGTAACTTGCCTTAGTTGGACGCTTCCACGCAAAGCCTCTCTGAGCACCTACAGCACAGCAACATAACAGATGCTAATGGACTAAACAGTGCTTGAATTTCTCACTCACCCCTCCCTACCCTCTCTCTCTCGCTCTCTCTTTCTCTTTCTGTTGAAGTCACAGCCCTAACCCATGTTGGCTTGTTTAGCACAAAACCGCGCCTTCAGTTCACCAAGCAAAACAAAGGAAGTAAATATGAAGAGAAAGTGAACTAACAACAGGAGAAACAGAAGAGCACTGAGGCGTGTGATGATATTTGTGAGAAACGGAGGTTTGGTGAAAGCATGCAGGTTCTACTGGGGTACAGCAAATTTAGACCAAAAGACCAACTACTGTACCAAGAGCAATGCAAATTAGTACTGTAAAGTACTGTAAAACATTAAATTATCTTCAATAAATAATCTCTCTGTCATGTTTTCTCTCTGAATTCACATTTTCCCTTGGCAGATAAACATAAGACAATGAGACATAATGGATGCGTGGAAGTCTCTGGTGATGAACAAAAGTCTATAATTAGAAAGCCAAAATGCAAAGTCATTCATAACGAAGACTGAAGAACGTTCATAGCTTCTGTCCACACTGACGAAACAACAGGAAACTAAATGCTAGTACACTAAGGATTGCATTGGTTTTGAATTAATAGTTTAATGAGAGTAATGATGCATGTGCTGCCGTAGAACAGTGAAAGGCTTTCATGTTATCAGGAATTCAGAATGGTATTGTCATCAATTCTGTGTCAAACAAAACAATTAAGGGGCTTTCAGAAAGCTCAAAAAGGAAGGAGGCAGAGAGAGAGGAAATAATACGCTTTGAGTAACATTTCAAAAGAATGAAAGATGGATGAATAATCATTAGGAGCTTTTATATTTAGAAATGACATTAAGGCACAATGGTCGAAGCTAAATCAATGTATGATTTGAAGTATCATTTTTACAAATGGAAAAGCTCCAAAGTTTAACACTTCCTCAATAGGATAAATAGTAATAGCAATGCCAATAAGTCAATAATTATTTCATGTTATGCCTGGGAAGTGATAAACGGACAAAATTCTGTACTACATAGTGTACAGTAAAAAAACAACAACAAAAAAGCTAAAATCAATCTTTTTAAGTGTTTCAAGGGAACTTGAAAATGTGGTGAAAGGGTAAGAAAAGGGATATTCATTAAGAGAACTGCTAAAGATTACATTTAACAGTGTTATTTAATTATTAGTGTTTGTTAGATTAACTTAAAGTGGGCTTTAGATGAGACCAAAGGTAATATAATTGTAAAAAACCTATATCTGCCAATAACTGAAAGGGTACACTGTGCATCCTCAAAGAGTATCAGCAAAATACTGGCACTAAACCTTAAAAAACACCAAAAATCTGATCACTATCTTCAATAGAGTTTTGTAGACAGAATAAGACAAATATTTACAAAGATTTTATGATTCATCGAATCTAAGTTTGACAGCCATGATCTCATGAATATGTGAATGTGAATTTCAACAAGGTGCGAGAGAGGATTTAGTCTTTATAATCTGAGTTTGTTGTCGTAGTCGTAGAGTGCGGCGCTAATATATGTGGCTAAAGCACTTTCAGTTTATACATAATATTGACTAATACTTTAGTCATCTCCTTAAGGCATTAAAGGAAGCTTAACTCATTTTTGACGAGCAGAGTATAAAAAGAATTGCTGCATAATTGCTAAGCATTACAGTTCTGGCAGATCTTGCAACAAAAGCAAGCAACCTGGTCCAAACACAGCAACTCCAGGTTCTTCCAGAATGACAATAATAATAATAATAGTAATAAATTATTGTTATACAGAGAGAGGAGAAACAAAGAGCCAATTGTTTATGTAACAATTTTGTACAATATATTATTATTAATTAATATCCTAGTAAGCACACATATGTATAGTGTACTGTTCCACATCACTGAGGTAGAGGGAGGGTTTTGGTAATACATAATCACAGAAATTAATAATGACATAGATGGCAGTTTGAACAGTAGATGGGGATATACAGTATGACAGCTGCATTATTATTTTTTTGTGTGCTATAGGGAACAAAGCAAAACTATCTGTCTAATAAATGCCCAAATATGCTTATAATAAGAAAACATGGCAACATTTAAACATTTTTGACCACACCTTCTTGCAAAAAAAAAAAATATATATATATATATATATATTTTTGCAAGAAGGTGTGGTTAAATAATATTTCAGTTATATATATATATATATATATATAAATGGAAATATCACAGTCAAACATTTTTTTTTCATTGACTGGGTGGTCCCATTAAAAGTAAAAAGTGTTTGTTTGTTTCTTAGTTTGCTGAACTAAGTGAAATAGGAAAATTTCTCCTTAATTCTGCAAATAACTGGAGGGTATGTCACTAAAGCAGGACTTGCTCAGCTGTGTGTGTGTGTGTGTGTGTGTGTGTGTGTGTGTGTGTGTGTGTGTGTGTGTGTGTGTGTGTGTGTGTGTGTGTGTGTGTCAGAGACTGATGTCTTTAAGCTCCAGCACAGATCCTCAGAGCCGTTAAATCCCTCTGATCAAAGCAGTCTGGCCCTAAGGGGTTTCATTTCCTATCCAAACGTCACCATCAGTGCACATGTCACAAAATGGAGGCTCTGGAATGACTGCGTTGCAGTTAAATCATTACACCACTACATCTGTTTAGTTAGATACCTAAAGCATCGTCTGGTTATTGCACTTAATGGAAAACACCACGCAGCACTGACATATTCACTAAGAGAAGCCCTGGAGAGTTGACAAGGTCCTCCCTCAGCAGTTCTTCAGCAGCCATTGGTCAAAGTGAGTGCTGCATCTGCGCTTTCCATCGCTTTATTATGCATGTTGTCACACACTGCATATGGAGAGCAGAGGGAGTTGGATGTAACCCCAGCTCATTTTCCCCACAGGGAGCTGCCTGAACCTTGCTCGCACCTGTGGCCATCTTGCTGGCAGAAGAGCATGTTGATGAGATGTCTGGCATGGATAAGGGATGACAACAACAGTTGGTGCATTGCTTTTTTTTTGTATGTTTTTTGGAAAGCTACACTGACTCATCAACAACTATCAAGAGATGATGACAGACTACACTATGGAAAATTTTCAACAAACATTTGGGTAAATCAAATGGATAAATCTCAAACATGTCAAAACATGCCCATGTAATATTTCAAAACAAAAACAAAAGGAGGAGAAATTATATTTTGTATAAAGAAGGTTAGACTTTTTTTTTGGTAATAAACATGTTTTTAGCCCATTTTAGCACGTTGCTAATATGCTTTAACATTAGAAAATTCTAGAAACACGTTTACAACATCTCTCTAGCATGTTTAACCAGTTGCTAGCTTGTATTAGCACACTGCGAGCATATTTAAGTCATTAGCATCTTGCTAGCATGTTTTAATAATGTTAGCACATTTGTTTTAACACTTGCTAACATGCTAGTTGCTAGCATGTTTCAGAACATTGTCATGCCAACATAATATCTGCAACGCAAAAAAACAACTTCAATCTTAAAGTGTCAGATGAATTTAAACAAAAGTACTATATATATATATATATATATATATATATATATATATATATATATATATATATATATATATATTTGTAAGTTTTATTTTTATATTTTTATATATACACACACACACACACACACACACACATATATATATATATATATATATATATATATATATATATATATATATATATATTATATAAGGAAAATATTATCACGTTAAAGGGTTATAATGTTAAAAATAATGAATATTTATATTTTTTATAAAAAAAGAAAAAGAAACAGAAAGGACACAAAATAAATGTTTGGACAAGTACTGATTAGCAGCCAGCAAGCATATGTTGTTTCTAGTGTAGTTGCTTATGAAAACAACAAGTAAAGAGCAGGTCAGGTTCTGAAGAGCTTAGATGCTAAGTGCTCTCTTCTGTTTCTCTGTGATGAAGAGAACGGATTGTGGAATGTTCTCCTAATGAAAGCCAAGCTGAAGGACAGAGCTGCTCTGTGCGGAGGAGCGTGATGGGTACAGGAAGCCAGGCTCACGAGCCACGCTAGGACAACAGCTTTCACCAAACAGAGAAGATGCTACATGAACACACACACACTCGCTAGGGGTGTGAAAGGAGCTCAGATCACACATGCACACACAGACCTGTTCAGAAGCTTAATTTAGACCCTCTCAGACTATCTCCAGCCAAAGCTCTGAGGGTCATCACTACCCCATTGGTATTTTAATAAACACTGCAGCTAGGCCTGCTGAGGTGATGGCCAGGCTGGACTCTCTACTCCTCAGGGTGAAGAAGCCGATAGAAGTCACGACCACAACACCATACAGCGAACTGTGCACATTATCTCTTACATGTACATGAAATTAGGAGTGTAAAGGTACACAGAAGTCACGGATCGGTACATACCTCGGTTTCAGGGTCACGGTTCAATACAAGTTCAGTACAACAGGAAATGTAGCATGAGCAGTTGCTTTTGAATTAGATCATTTCAAGCAAAAACAGAATTGTCTGAATTAAGATTTCTGAAATTATGCTACGCACACCTGTACAAAACAAAAACAGCAGACGGGCTGAATGAAAATGTAAATTTAATCTCTGACAGCAGGTGGTGCTTATAGAACAGCAGCGAAATAGAGTTTCCTTGGTTACCGTTAAAAAACAAAGCAGCTGCACTTATAAACACTACTTTAATATGCATTATATAGAGGTAAGAGGAAAAGAAAATGTATTCTTATAAACCCTCACATATTTGTCTTCCTTTATGTTGAGCATTGCAGTGAGCTTGATCTGCCTGGGACAGTGTTTTCTCCTCTTTACAGACTTTATAGAAATTCCACACAAATTACATTTAATGTTGTAATGTTGAAAGTATTGTAATGCAGTTTGTGTGCAATTCTGGAATAGAGATCAGTAATATTTTTTTTTTAAGAAACTGAAACTTTTATTCAGGAAGGATGCATTAAATTTATCAAATGTGACACTAAAGACATTTATAATAGTCAAATGTAGTCAAAAATGTTTTTTATTTTTTGTTATTTCAAATAAATGTTAATACATTTCCTATTTCAAATTTTAAAAATCCTGAAAAAAAAAATGTATTCCAGTATTACAGTTTCCAGAAAAAATATTGTTCAATCACAACTGTCATAATAAGAAATGTTTTTTGAGCACCAAATCAGCATATTAGAATGATTTCTGAAGGATCGTGTGACACTGAAGATTAGAGAAGTGGCTGCTAAAATATATATTAAAATAAAAAGCTGTAAAATGTAAGAATATTTTACAATATTACTGTTTAAACTGTATTTTTGTGAAATAAATAAATAAATAAAATCTTATTAACCCCAAACTTTTGAACAGAAGTGTACTTGGTGCACATCATTAAAATAGTAACACTAAACTAAACAAATTTTTCACAATCCAATATATTTATGATAGATAAAATCAAGTCCCGCCCAATATTTCTTTTTCTTGTTCAATATACCGTTTCAATACCAGATCACGGAAGAAAAATGGGTTATGAATGACATTTAATGTTGACTTTAAATACACAGTATAGCTGGGTTTAAAGAACTACAATTAATTTGAGGATTCAGTGGACACCAATATTCACAAATAAGACATAAGATTACTTAATGTGAGCAGATCTCGACAGGTTATTAAGATCACTCCTTACTGGCGGTTAAACACAAATGACAGGTTTTCTATCAGATCCACAGCGTCACTTCCACTGACTGTCTTCCCATTATCACGGTCCACCATCCATGCTGCATCTAATTAAATTCTTCAGCTAAAAGCTCATCAATTTAGAGTTTGTGCCTTAAAAGAGATTCTATCCAATAAAAAAAGTTGTATGCAAATAGGAAAACCAAGGAGGGAGATGTGGGGAAACAAATCTGGAGCAGAGCATGGAAAATACTTAGTATAAAAGTATGTTTATGAGGTTTAGGCTTGAGTCAAGTGTACATTTAGTGTCAGCAGAATGAAACATGACAGACCCTTATAAAATCAGTTGAAATAAATGAAAAGATTGAAGCTGTCATGTTACAAAGGAAAGGCCCAGTAACCCAGTTCTGAATGGAATCAAACTATGTGATAAGCATAAGAATGTTATTTATTGTTAACACTGAAACATACTGGTAAGTCTGAAACTAATGTCTGAAATATTGTAAGAGGAACTTCCTACCCACCTTCAGGTCTGTACTGAGCCACGATGGTGACAGTCTGTCCAGCATTCTTCAGTGCTGCAGCTGCCTGTTCGTGTGTTGCACTTCGGAGGTCCACCCCATTTACCTACAGCACACATACAATATTAATGACAGGTATTATAAATAAGCACTGATGCAAAATGCAGTCAGTGGGGTCCAACAGTGTGAGAATGCATGGAAAATACAGAATGTAAAATCTACTATAAAAATGGAAAAAACATTAAACTTTGCTGATTGAATGCTGCTGTAATTAAAAAGAAAAATATAAAAAGGCATTCTGAAATTTACTGAAATTTCAAATCAATGATTATCTGAAATGGTTATGCTGATAATGCCAAAGCATTAAGTAAGATTGAAAAATGATTTACAATGAACAATTGTTGATGACTGAACAACTTTTTTCACTGAAAAAAGAACAACTGTTAACAGTGCAATACTCTTACAGAGATGATACGGTCTCCTTTCCTTAATTCTCCACACAGGTCTGCAGGTCCTCCTGCTAATATGAATGAGATGAAGATTCCCTCTCCGTCCTCTCCTCCTACAATGTTGAAGCCTAGTCCTGTGGTGCCCCGATGCAGGACTATTTTCCTAGGCTCCCTAAAAACCAAGACCAGCATTTATTAGTTGATTTGAGTGAACAGGCCAGGAAACCATGCTTTTTATTAGTTGATTTGAGTGAACAGGCCAGGAAAGCATGCTTACAAAATATATATAGTATCGATAAAAGGAAACTATTCAAAACTGCTTTCGGTTATTTAAGTTTTTGCTGTTTTTTTTTTTTTGTTTGTTTGTTTGTTTGTTTTTTCGTATCGATAAAATGTAACTGTATAACTTATACTTCATCAAGTTACAATGAGGGGAAAAAACTGCAAAAAAAAAAAAAAACATGCAAAAAAGATAAAGTAAAAAAAAAAAAAAACTTAAACTTATAAGAGAATTAGAAATGTTCCCTTAGCTATTAACTAAAATATGTTTAACTTGAATTAAAACTACTAACACTAAAAGTCAAATAAAAATAAATCTAAACAGAAATATTACTTATTTATTTTTATAACTGGATTCAAATTTCAATTAATAATTAAACCAATATGTCCTTTATGTCTAAAAATCTAATAAAATACAATAAAAAATACATTTGACTGCATCTCCCTCTAGTAAACAAAATATGAACTACACAAGAGAGGTAATAACTGAATTCAAAATTCCATTAAAGTAAACCAATATGTGTGTGTATTGCTATGACAGCAACATCCCCTTACATTATTCTTTCCCATCTCAGAAAGAAAGAAAGAAAATAATAATAATAATAATTATTATTATTATTATACTAATAATAATAATTTAAAAACCAAATACATCTGACAGCATCTCCCTCTAGTGAACAAAATATGTACTACAGAGAGGTCCATGCTCTTAGGTAACAATTTGTAAAGCTGCATCACATTTTTCATGTGTGAGCACATCTAGAGGTCTGTAGATGGCAGCAGAGCCTCAAGTTACTGGCTCTGTAACATTTCAGTGTTTTCAAAACAAACCCTCACTCAACATGGCTACTGGGTGCACCATTCAACCCTAAACACACTTCAAGAACAAAGGTCTCGCAAAGCATCATGACATAATAACATTTACATATATTTCAGTTATGAAACAGTGTTTTTTTTTATTATTTTTTTTTATACCCATCCTGTAGAATTAAGTCTTAATTCAAAGCTTATCAGATTTGCCAAAATTGACTTTAAAGATTGGTTGGTCATTTCATGACGCTAGCTAATGACGCAAGAGGCTGTTTGTTTTTAACATCAATTTGACGTATTTGGTGAATTCTTCTGATAGGAAACAAATCCTCCCGATTAAAGAGGATTAAATATGGTAAAGCACATTCGCACATTGTTACAAGTCCACATTTCTCTACCAGACAAAATATGGCGCGTCCGGCCAATATAATCTGCAGGCCAGCTCTCGTAATATCACTCGCTTCTGACAGAAAGCTCTTACAAAATAAGTAAACAAATCAGGTGAGCAAGAAGATGAACAGTCAACACTGATGCTATATCTTAAATGAGCCAATATCTTCAACAGCTCTCCGGAGGACAGTTAAAACTGTCCAACAAATGCTGTGAGCGAGCTGCCATATGTACCCAATAAATGTCTCCTTGTAAATACCCTAAATCAGAGGTTCTCCACCAGGGCACAACAGCAATAATATGGGTAATATGTTTATTTATTTATTTTAACCAGGGTTCTCACCATCTGAATATATGAGGTAGCCTAATTTAAAACTTTGATTTAAAGACCTGTAAATTAATATAA
Organism: Cyprinus carpio; assembly: GCF_018340385.1. NCBI lineage: Eukaryota > Metazoa > Chordata > Actinopteri > Cypriniformes > Cyprinidae > Cyprinus > Cyprinus carpio. The sequence goes on along the minus strand of NC_056577.1, from coordinate 19,695,164 downwards.
TAATTTAAGAGAATAATAAAATAATTTAAGAGAAATGTATACAGTACTTCAAACATGGATATGATGACATAATTATGTTTCAGCTGGTAAAAACCTATTATTTATTCTGAACTTAAGGAATTTGCTATTATAGTAACATGAATTATATATATATATATAATATATATATATATATATATTATATATATATATTTTTTAATAATTATATATATATATATATATATATATATTTTTTTTTTATATATAATTCTGTATTTTTAATAGTATTGCATTAACCCAATCTTTTGACAAATCATGTAAAGCAACACACACACACACATATATTGAGTAATGAGTAGTTGTGCATGAGTGTTTTATAAAGTCTTTTTTGTAGTATGAAAGCTAGAACCATTATGCAGATATAAAGTATGTACTAAAAATTCCATTAACCTTGGGCAGCTTATCTTGTGTGTAGAGAAATGCTATTCTCTTTGAACCTCATATCTATGTCTTCACACCAAACTACATGTAATGAAACTTACATAGCATTATCTTCCAAATTTCAGCAGAGTGATACAGAGAAAAGACGTGTCAGAAAACGAAAAAAAAAAAAAAAAAAAAAAAAAACAGCTGTCAAACATGTGATGAGAGTGGCAGAAATCAGAGTAATTAAGGTCAAATGATATGACTGTTAAGAAGCAGTTTAAAACCAAGTCATGATCTGTATCAACTTTCATTTGAAATAAATGATCATTTCACTTAGCAAGGTCAAGGAATCATAATGCATCATAGGAATTGCACAGACAACCTCTGAACCAAAAGCCATAATCACATGTAAAAGTATGGCAAGTGGTCATAATCATGAAGTCAAAGAAAATTGGGGAGGGCAAAGACTCACCTTGTGATCTCTTCATCTCCCAGCATGCCTTTTGAGATAGGAGAGTACCGAGATGGTGTAGCGGGGGTTATTGGCTGACTCAGATAGCTTTGGGTGCTGATATGGTTCTCCATGTGCTGGGAATAGGCTACAACCAAAACACAAAATATATGATGTTATTGGCGTAATGATGAAAACTCATTTGACAATGTTCACAAAGATCAGCATCGAGAATCTGCACCACTCATGTAATAATGTTAAAAATAACATGTATAGACAAGCAGAAGTGACGTGACATACAGCCAAGTATGGTGACCCATACTCGGAATTCGTGCTCTGCATTTAACCCATCCAAAGTGCACACACACAGCAGTGAACACATACACACCGTGAACACACACCCGGAGCAGTGGGCAGCCATTTATGCTGCGGCACCCGGGGAGCAGTTAGGGGTTTGGTGCCTTGCTCAAGGGCACCTCAGTCGTGGTATTGAGGGTGGGTTAGGGGTTTGGTGCCTTGCTCAAGGGCTTTAGTTATGGTATTGAGGTTGGTGGAGGGCGGTGGTCATTTATTTTAGGGTCTCTTAACTATAGCATGCATATTACTAGAATATTAGCCATTTATTAGTACTAGCTAAAATTAAGCACATATTAATGCCTTATTCTACATGACCTTATTCTACATCCCTAATCCTACCCAACACCTAAACTTAACAACTACCTTACTAACTATTAATAAGCAGCAAATTAGGAATTTATTAATGGAAAAGTCGTACTTAATAGTGAATAAGTGTTTCCTATTCTGAAGTGTTACCAATCTTTGTTAATGTAAGTTAATGAAAATACAGTTGTTCACTCTTAGTTCATGTTAATTCACAGTGCATTAACTAATGTTAATATGTACAACTTTTGGATTTAATAATGCATTAGTAAATGTTGGAATTAACATTAAGATTAATAAATGCTGTAGAGGTTTGTTAATGCTTTACATAAACTAAAGTAGTCAGCTAATGTTGACTAAAAAACCTTATTGTAAAGTGTTACTGATCTTTTAATGTTTTTTAATGTTTTTGAAAGAAGTCTTTTATGCTGACCAAGGCTGCATTTATTTGACCAACAATTACATTTACATCCATGCATTTATCCAAAGCGACTAACAAAACTGCAGGAACAAAACTATTCAAAGACAAAGCAATTTGTCAAAGTACTATTAGTAAGTACTATCAATTGTACAAACCTTGCTAAATACAAGTATTAAGTTTTTCTTTGTCATCAAGCTCCAAAAGGACCAAGAGAACCAAGAGTATTAAACAGATCCCTTGTTAAAAAAATATTGGTAACACTTTTCAATTTTAATGTGTCCTTGTCACACTTTACATGCATTTACTATAGTAATAAAATAAATTATGTAGTAAATTATGCATAGTTAAAACTAAACCAAAACTAAACCAAAACTAAATCAAACTTCTAGTAAATACGTGTTGTTAATTAGTTTCACATAGTAATTACTTGTGGAATTATACTGTTAGAAGGAATCATTAAAATAAAGTGCTACCAAACTAAAAATATAGTATATGAGTATACAAGTATATAAGTATTGCTGTAGCTTAAACACCAGAGAACAGATAGCAAGGTCATAAGTTTGATTTCCAAGGAATGCATGAACTGGTAAAATGCATATCCTTAATGCAATTATATTGGAAAGAAGCATCTGCCAAGTGCATGAATGTACCAACATTTGGGTATGTAAACAGTGGCAGAATTTTTATTTTGTGTGAACAAAATCCTTTTAAGGGTCTTTAATTGATGTCACCACTATGAAAGATGTATCCTTAAAGTGTAATAAAGTCAAGGGTACGCACTGGGCAATTACTAACTGCAGACATCAACAACCCATTTATTTAATTCTCATCAAACAGTCCTTCACGTGTCAAATCCCTACGCAGTGCCTGACTGGCTGACAGATATAATGAAATGGGATCACTAATGAAATTGTTCTGTTTACGCCAAGAAAAATCACATCGCGCACACACACGACCAAGACAGTGTTGTCTACATCTGTGGATATCCTTACAAGGCTTTAAAACTCTCTCTGCAACACTTGCACGCACACATTCACTCATTTCTACATATACTGATGCTGGATTTGCTGGATGGGGGAGCTGGCCACGTGATGCACTTCATGATTAAATGTGCTTTTGTCCTTCATGCCTTTAAGCCCTAATGACAGCTTCCTTTCTCAGAATCTAATGCTGGGGGATCTGGCCTGCCACTGGAACATCACCAAGGTGCTACATTATCGACTGTCATCACTCAGCACTTTGCAGAGTCAATTTTAGTGGCCGTCCTCACGAGTTGCTGCCCTCATCAATAGAAAGTGCTGTGTATAGCAGCTTTGAGGTGAGATTATACACTGTTGAAGCCATAAGTGTGCACGGGACTTCAGAACTTCCTTTAAGACAAATCTGTTCATTCTCTGACCATATTGATAATGCCTGCATGCTGTTATTTTCTATGTAAGTAAAATACTTTTTCTAAAAAAAAAAAAAAAAAAAAAAAAGGAATACAGTATGTTTCAAGATAAGCTTACTTACAGCTGGTGACATCGGGAGGAACGTAACTATCATTCATAAAGACACTGGTGGGTTTCGCCACTTTTAAATAGACGACATCAGGGGTGTTTTTCAAGGCAGTCACGGCATCTTCATGAGTGACCTCTTCAAGGCAAACAGCATTCACCTATAACCGAACACATGATTAGATGAAACCTTCAGATGAAACTCACAAAATAAAAGTTTGAGACTTAAAAAAAGCATTTTATACTCAGCTAGGCTGCATTTATTTTATTAAAAATACAGTAAAATCAGTAATATTGTGAAATATTATAATTTAAAATAACTGTTTTAATATAATGTCAAATGTATTTATTCCTAATTTATTCTTGTAATGGGCAAAGCAGAATGTTTAGCAGCCATTACTCCAGACTTCAGTGTCACATGATTCTTTAGAAATCATTCTAATTTGCTAATTTGGTTATAATAGCACTGTTGAAAAAAGTTGTGTTGATTACTATTTTTGCGGAAACCATATTACAATTTATAATATTACAATAACTGTTTTATTATAATTTAGAGACTGAATTTACATTTTATTGGCACTTTTGATCCATTTAATTAAAAAAAATTAAATTTAGAAAAGTTATAACAAAACATGAAGGTATTAATATTTAATCTAGCCAGGGTACAATAAGCTTCAAATGACAGAAAAGGACTAATCAAAGGTCAGTAACAATGATTAGCATGAATTTCCTTTTTTGGGTGACTTCTTTCTTTAAAAATGAACTAATGTATAATTACATTCTGCCAGATGCAAATGTTTCTCTACAGGTTGAAAGCGACAGCTTATTTGCAAAAATGGTTTATTGTAGAGGATATATTTAGCATTAAAAGTCAGCAGCAGGAGCTCTAAATGAATAGCTATCACATCTCGTTAAACAAAGTGCTCTTAAAAAAATTGGATTTTCTCCTTGCATCAATGTAAAATGTTGTCTCTAATGTTATTTAGTAAATACAGGTAATAGAAAAGTTAACTTTTTACTTACAGCTAGAAGTTTATCTCCAATCTGTAGCCGTCCATCTTTGTGGGCCGCTCCTCCCTCAATGATTTTGGTGATATAAATACTGTTGTCCCCAGGAATGTGTTGGTTTTCAACTCCTCCGGCTATACTGAAACCTAAACCTGTCAACAGAGGTCAGACTAAACCATTTGCTAAACCATTTCTTAACATGAATTATAGTGATTGAACATCAAGGCATAGCATGCTTTTATTTTGTAATCTTTAGATGAGAGACGGCTTTACCTTTAGGACCTTTCACCAGCTTTACATCCATTATTTTTTCTGTGACAGCTTTTCTTCTTCTGACGTACAGTCTGACAATGCAGCCTGCCTCTTTTAGTGCCTCCACAGCGTTGCTGTGAGTTACGTCTCTCACATCTACATCATTTACCCGCAGTATACAGTCATTAACTCTGTACAGAGAGAAAGAGGGAGAACAATGACTAAACAGTCCAAAAAAAGACAAAAATCACAATGATAGCGAAGTGCTCTTCGAAGTACAACCAATCAAAACACTAAATTAGTGTATAAACAAATGATCTATCATTGTAATCCTGTTTTACACCTCAGACACAAGCTGAATGTAAGCGAAGCAGCAGCACAACTGCAACACAAGAGTTGAGAGACAGTAACGTCAAGTGACAGTAATGTTACAAAAGAGTAATGTTAATAATATTTCACAACATTACTGTTTTATTGTATTTTTTAACAAATAAATGCAGCCTTGGTGAGCATATTTTTTTCCAAACACAGTTTGAGATGTGCACTATTATTTTGTTTCTTTATAAATGCCCATATTGCATTAACAGGCAAAACCATTTCGAATTTCCATACAAGAGCAGAAATATAAGTGCAAAAGTTTTCTTCTTTCAATGAAAAAAGTGAGTGTGAGAGACTGACGGTTCCTGAGCATGAACAAGGCATTCCTCGAGGGAAAGCGCTCCTGTATGCTAGCGTCCTGTGACTGTGAAGATTCTGTTGATACATTTACAGTGCATTTTCAACATGTTTTCTGCTGAATTCAGCGCTCTACATGTGGCAAAAATAGGTTCAGCAGGGTGAATTGTGCCTGTTAGGTTTGTGTTGATTAGTTTAAGGAGATAGGTTTAGCAGCAAATACTATTATGAAATTTAATTTTTGCAATTCAGTTTTGCTTATTTGTGTTTGTGATTTATTGTTTTATGTTCATTTTTAAACTGTTGTATTAGGTTCTGTGATGAATATAATACTGGGATGATCTTGGTGATAAAGATGCTTGGGTCCTCGCCGATGTGGGGGTTATCGGTACCGCCTGCAATACTGAAACCCAGGCCCGAGTTCCCCTGGAGGGAAAAAAAAACACATGTAAGAACAAAAAAGAGAAAATGTCGACCAAAGACCTTTTTTGTCATTGTCAGAGCAATCTTACCCGTTCAAGTGTAATTTCTTCATATTCATAATCAGCTTCTGTTCCATTCACCTGAAAGTTTAACAAACAAATTTTTGTAAATATGCAATTTCAGAATACACTGACATAAATGAATGCCCTCCTCTATTAGTGTCACCCAAAATGTTTCGTTTTTTTTTTCATCAGAAGCAACTGTTCAGGAACCAGAATCAAAGAGAGAAAATTCCTGCTAGATTCACACTGCTAGTAATATATTATTGAAATGCACAAATGTACTAACATACTATAGACAGACTAATATAGACAGGCATTACACTGAAAAAAAGAGAGAATATTATTGATAGATTTTACACTGAAAAAAAATTGTATCCAACTAAAAAAAAAAAATTCGCTTAGAGTTTTGATTTTGTTTTTATTTTGGTTATATTTAACTTTAAATTAAATTTGTATTTTGTATAATTATAAAAGTTTTGATTTTGGTCATCTGAAACTTAAAATTCACTTTCAACCAAATATGTATTTTGTATAATTATAACTTTTACATATTTTTAAATTAAATATCCAGATAAATACAAACATAAATTGTACATATTAAGTACACACAAAAAAGTGATCCCATTAAGTAGTCTCAAAATGATTTTATGTGGTTATCCAACAGGATTCATTCAATTTCATAGATTGTTTTGTTATATAGCTGAATTATAGATCTGTACTAGCTAACAAGTTACCTAGAAATAGCACATAGGGCATGTTAAATAATACATACAGTACATAAAATGCTAAATACTAAGTGTTATAAGCTCTTTGAGCAAAACAGTAATAGTATACCAGTCCACAGTCTCCACAATAGTAACCCAGTGTAATTTAAACAGTTCTAATAATTCCAACATAACTGAACATTAAATGCTATTTAAAACTATCAAGTCTCTAGCTTTTCTCATCTTGGTCAAAAACACATAAAATAACACTTAATTTCATAGTTATCCTCGTTAAGTCCCAAGCAAAGCATGCTGGGAACATTTCTCAAACTGAACTTCGATGACATCACTGGTCATAAGGTTTTCACAGAACACAAAATTGTCATTTGATTTGAAGCAAATAGTTTAAATGACACCAAAAAAACTTAGTTTTACTTCCAGTTAACTAAATAGTTTACCTCAATGACAAGACAGATAAACACATTTATTAAGTTGGATCAAGTATAAAATGTCCTTCAGAGTAACAACAAGGCATATGCACTTTTTCAGTGAATAAACTCACATTATACCAGAGCAAATAACAATCAACAGCAATAAGAGATATACAGATTAGAATGAACAGTCCCTGTTTGTTAAGAGTAGCAGGAGCATTCATTTAATAATGTGTCTCACTGTTATGTTTTCAACAACCAAGAAGTATTACTCTCCGTTCATTAACTAGTACTAAAAGCTCTATTTAATACATTTATCTAAATCCACTCGGCAGAATTCCTCAGATTTTCTGCAAAAAACAACAACACAGATTTCATCATCAAATTCCATCTGGGACTGATTATGGGCAAAAATAATCTTGCATAATAAAAAGCTGTGCTAAAAAAAGTGCTCTAATTAAGTAAGAATGAACTGTTTGGAAAAGTCTCAGTGTTTTCTCTTTCCACTCCTTACATTTTACCTCTACTAATTCTACAAAATTTAGGCAGCATTACATCTCTTGCCAGTTACTGTGTATTTCAGAAAAAAAAAAAAAACACAGCAACCAAAACTGTGAAGAACACCAGCTCTAGCTGTCGACTAAACATGCAATGCAGTCCATTCTGGGTTCAACACAAGCTGTACCCAACAGCATTTGCTGCATAATGTTGGTTACCACAGTAAATAATTCAGACTTGTCCCTCAATAAATGTCAATTACAATAAAAGTACACCAGGCTTTTAAAAGTAACCGTAACTTAAACATTATACATGTTGGTGATACTAAAGTGATGAAATTGCTTACTGGCCTCATGTGCGTAAAACTATATCCAATCTTTCAACTTCAAAGTCACGACCATGTAAAAACCTTGGTAACTTTCACATGATACAGGCAAGGATACCAGAAAAGAGTGTTTACATGGAGCAAACAACACTCTGAGCATTCATTTAAATGAGGCTGGATAGCTGTCCTATAATCAGAGTTTTATATGAAACTGTTAGAAACTGGACTAAATGCATGACATCAAAACGAATGAAAACAGGGCTGCACGATGAGACCAAAACTCAGCATCAACGCATCAGCTTTTAGATGTTGGTGTGGTTCTGGAGGCTCTGCTTTAAGCTTCTAAATGACATTTGAAAACCTTAAATACTAAACGTCATAAACCTTTTGCTCTCTCTTTCTGTAACTGCTGCTGAAAACATCTGTCTGTGATATTAATGGTGTTGAGGTGGGTTTAAAGGAGGGTGAGAAATGTATGTCAGTACTGACACTGCCCAATACAGCATTATACTCTAATCATGCCACCAGCTCTCAGCGTCATACTACAACAACATTCATGCTATTCCTTTAATGCTTTTGTATCAAAGAATATAAAATATCCAAAAAGGACTTTTCATTCTGGCATAACCACGTATATTGACCAGATCGTCACAATTCTGAAATTAATTCTATTGACAATTACCTTTTCTCTTGTTTTATGGGAGGCATTTACAGGCTTTCAGCACTGCTAAACTGTATGCTGCTTCTTTCATACTGGGTATAGGGCCACAAACAACCAGCCACAGGGATCAGAGCCAATACAGGCATTTACACGATCAATATCAGACTACTACTACAGTCTATGGATGCAAGATAATGAACAATCAAAACAGGAATAGACATGCATGCACAAGGATTATTCAACATCAACATTGCCCTTTATACTGTACATTTATTAAATGAAAATTTCTCAAAACCATTGGTTAATAAAAGAAAATAGACTATTTCAATTTGGATCACTATAAATCCACCTCAATATCAAAAATACACTGTGGGTAATACAATGTAGAAATATCCTGTAATTTTCAACAAAACATACTTTGTTTAAACAGAACTAATTTATCAAAATTGTAACAATGGCCCTTCAAATTCCTCTTCTCAACTTCTTTTAACCTCAGTTATGGTAATTTCTACAGCCAGCTGGTGAGTGCCAGCTCTATGCATGTAATATTACTGGGTGAAACTCCTCAATATCTTTGGGTCTTAACCACTAACCTGCAACCCTTTTATTGCATTGATTATGATTATAAAAATGATATTTTAATGGCAGGTTTACTTTTTTCACACTGCACATCAAAATCACAAACCAGCGACCTTAGAAACATGCAGTGTTAAGTCACATGGCATTTCATTCTCCAGCACTGATAATGTAGAGTATATAACGAGGTCATTCAAGAGTTCTTCATGGTCATTTCTTTATAGACCATAGTTCTATCTCATTCAGATAACTCTAGTCAGTTTGATGAAGGATGACAGAAGTCAGCTCAGCATGTAGGATTATCAGACGCTACTGAGATTGAGAGGAGAATGGGATTGTAGAAGTGTCATGGGACCCTGATAAATGTCATTCAAAGTTAAATCCCCAAGCTAGAACAAGGAAACTCGAAAAGGTCTAAAATCCCATGTACTGTAGGGGAACTTCAAATACAAAGAAATCTAAAATGATCTTCTAAATGCTGCAAAAAATTCATTTCATTGTGAATAAAACAAGGAGATGTATATATATATATATATATATATCTGTAAATATTTTCTAACCAATTGGTAGACTATAGTGTGGTATCTGACTGAAAGTGAAAAAACACTAAGAATGTTTCCCAGCTCTAATTTGCTCATTTTCTGACCCATGATCAAATTAAATCCCACCCTAAGTGCCATTAAGCAGGACATCTTGTTATTGTGCATTTTTGAACATCATACTGAAGAGAGAGCAGCTAAAAGCATCCTCACAATAGTACATACACTACCATTCAAAGGTTTGTGATCAGTAAGATTTTTTTAATATATAAAATAAGAAATTGATACTTTTATTCAGCAAAAATGCATTAAATTGGTTGAAAGTGACAGTAAACTATATTGTTGCAAATATAACATTGTTACAAAAGATTTCCATTTCAAATAAATGCATATTAAAATGATTTCTGAAGGATCACGTGACAATAAAAGCTGAAATAATGGCTGTTGAAAATTCAGCTTTGCCTTCGCAGAAATAAATTACAATTTAAAATATATTAAAATATATTAAAATTGTTTTTTTTTTTCTTAAAATTCAAATTGTTAATTTTTTTAATGTATATTTCTGTTTTTACTGTATTTTTGATCAAATAAACCCAGCCTTGGTTAGCATATGAAATTACTTTCAAAATCAAAAAATATTTTTACAGATGCCAAACTTTTGAATGGTTGCATATTACAAAATACAACCCAACTAACTAGTTATGGTCAATTATTTTTATTTTATTTTTAAGCATACATTATATATAACTGAACAACATTCTGCAGTAATCTACCTCTTCACAAAGTGCAGTACATGAAGAAATACATCACTTACATATGGACTTACATAGGGTGAGGTGTCAAGGCTTTCTGTGTTCACCACCACTGGTGCTGGGCTTGCCTGCAAAACAAACATTCAGTTAATACTTTAGCTGAAACGAATCATGACCCATAATCGTGCACCTTGCTTCTTGTCCCTAACCTAGTGAGAATGAAATGACAAAATAAACAGTTAACTATTAAAAAAAATAATAAAGCATCACTTACTCTTGGCATGCTGATACAGTATTACTTTGGCATTTGTAAGAGATTTACAGCACAGACTGTGTCCATACACAACATAACATTCTGCAGAATATGCAATATAGTGGCATAACAAACCAGCACAGACCTAATCCTTCTGCAAACATGTATCACACGCTTCACTTGCACAATTGCTTCTGAGGTACAAGTGCACATCAACGATATAACGTGGAATTTCTCTGTAATCTCTGTAAGTCAAGAGGACCATCGCTGAGGTGGGTGGAGTGAAAACATGAGATAAAAAAAAAACCTGTGACGTGGGTGCAGGGATGGCAGTGGTCTCGGCTGGGACGGGTGATATAGGGATCACAGGGATTATGGGAGCAGAGGGAGCAATGACATCAGCCTGCTAAACAATGACAGTGGAGGTCAAAGGTCAGAGCAGATGACACACAGCAGTAATGATTTTTCACAAAAGTTCCTAATTTAATCAGATATTGAACAGAATTAGGATCAGAGAGGGAGGGAATAACAAAAGATGAGGTAATGAAAACACAATAACAAAATAATCATATGACTGTATTGGTCCAAAAACTTAAGACTAGACTCTGTAATTCCTTTTATTAGCAAAGGACTCTACAAACATTCAATGAAAACGATTATGTAAAGGGTGAAAAAAAGAAATGAAAGAAAAGTTAATGATGAAAAGACCTTATAAATAAGTTTTAAAAAAATAGTTAAATTAAAAATGATTATTCTGTCATTATTTACTCACTCTAATATTACTCCAATCCCGCATGTTTTTTTTTTCTGTCTCAGTGAAACACAAAAGCACAATTTTGAAGGATGGTGACTAATGATTAACCTTCTTTCATTCTCCAAAAAAAACAAAAAAAAAAAACAAAGCATGCCACTATGAACTGTTGTTCAAAATAACTTAAAAAAAACCTTCATAATTCCCCTTTTATGGTCCACAAGCAAAAAATAACAGCATACGGGGTTTGGAATGACATGATGGTAAGTAAATAATGATTTTTTTTTTAAATAATGAATTTTGGGGTGAAACACTCAAAATAAAATGTATTGTATTTTGGTAGTTTTAGAAATAGAGTGTTAAAAAGTGTAAATTGTGACATAGAATCTCCATCAAGGTAAATGTCAGGATGTGTGCTCACTTGAAGGACAAACCTTTCTTTAGACTTAAGTAAAAAAATGGGCACAGCGTTTTAAGATTAAACAGAGCTAAAAATAAAACTCAAGTCCAGCAATCGACATCCTGTTGTGCACAGCTGTGAACGATTAGCTTTTCTTTTAGCTGTCACGATGTCAATCAGTGCTCTGTAAGGTTTAGTGAGTTTGTCATTTTCTTTTCTGCAGGTTGAAAATGTCTGCCAGTAAGACTTCGGACTACACTGCACCTGAACAAAATAGTCTGCATTATAACAACAGCTGAGCAAAACTCAATTTCTCTGTGGCTAATTTTAGAAAATAAAAGATAAGGGACACAATAATATGCTAAAGTTAATAATATCTCACAATTCCTTTCACAAAAGAATGATGCAAAACACAGAACAGTTCACAACAGTGACACTTTTCTACAGTTTTGATTCCAGATGAGCCCCACACATGACAAAATACATATAGTGGTGACAAATTAAGACTTATTCATTTGTTCCCTCGCTTTTGTTAAATTTTGGCCATGCTGTACTTATTCTTTCCCTCCTTTTAGGCCACAATTTAACTAAAGCTAATATTAATTATTACACAATAGTAACAGTAATATTAATTAAATAAAAATAAACCAAAATTCTTAATTCTAGACCACAATATATTGTGTTTTTCACCCTGCATGTCATGTGCCGGTCTCCAGAACATAACAGAAGTATATTTCCAATTCATTTTCTTTATAGACATTTAAAAAACAATCCTCAATCAATAAATGTAAGCCTTGAACCAAACTAACCAGCTGCAAAAAGAATTACAGAAAATGCATTACAGATACTAATTAGGCAATAGTCTGTTGGTTTTATGTTGACATTAACAGCTAGCCAATGTTAGCTAGGATTACCTAGCCTCTGTTAACGTTCAAAACCTGTTATTCCCATGGTCTTAAAAACTCTGACGGATCTCAAAATTGTGGCTAATAATTTCAAAATTATGGCTAATCATTCATTCAGAAATGTTATTTGTAATTGAGTGTATCCTACATGATGTGCACTGTTGTGGGAGAGGATCTGACACAAGCACGTATCTATGAGAGTTCAGCAGGTTCCAGCTCTACAGGAGCAAAAGTGAATGTTGCCATGCTGACAGACTGGCCGTCTGTGTCAGCGTTCCCAAACAAAAGCGATCTGATCCACAGCCGCTTGTCCAAGCACCAACCACACAGCCAGAGGAGACGGATATTCAGTTACAACAGTCCAGTTCACTCAGTCAACAACAGACACATCACTGCAGCTACTAATTAGAAAGGGTTTCCGTTTCACCCTCACTCTCAGGGTTATGGTAGAGACTTGAGACTATGGAACATACTACCGAGTTACAATTGAGTGACAGCACAGAAGACATCACCAATTCAACCACATTGTTTAAAACTGACCAGTGTAAGTTACATAAGAGTCCATACACTGCGTGCTATTATGGCAGTGGTACAGTAGTCATGTCCTGTGATCTCGTAGTTAAAATTAGAATCAATCATTAGCATTGATCAGATAGACTGGTTTAGAGTTCAGCCTAAAGCTCCCACCAGAAGTTTATGTGTATTAAAGATATTAAACATGTTCACTACTTAGCAAACGTCAATAATATGACCAAAACAGATCATCTTTTGACACAGCTTCTAAAAAAACTACAGTACTTCAAAAGTTTTGTAAGTGTCGGTTATATATTTCAAATGTTTTTTAAAGAAGCCACTTATGCTCGCCACGGCTGCATTTATTTGATAAAAACAAAACAATAACAGTAATATTGTGATGATTTGGCTCAAGAAATACTTCTTATTATTAACAATGTTGAAATACAGTTCATTTTCAGTTAATACCTAGGTGATAACTACAGATTTCTCCAACATTATATCTGCAAGGCCCAGGCAACCATAACGACAACGACCAAATCTTGAGAAACAACTATATAATCATCAAAATAATATAACAAACAATTCACACGTAACATTACCTGAAATGCCAGTGTATTACCATCCCTCATCTCTTAATAATACTCAGTCCCACATACCTTCTCCAACGAAAATGTGCCCCATGAATTGGCAAGCCACAAGGCACTGGAAGAAGCTCTGACTTTAGCTGTGCTTTTGGTGGGGCTCTTTTTCACACTGTCCCTCAGGTTGGTGAACTTTCCTCTGGTCTTGGTGGAGACTGGGAGGGTGCAGGAGCTGTACTGCGGAACCCTTCGGGACTCCAGAGAAGTCTGCTGGAAGTTGAGAAGAGTGGGCTGAGAGAGGTGAGGCGCTGGCTGCTGCTGCTGCTGGTGCAGGTGATGGTGGAAATTGTGATGGAATTGCGGTTGTTGCACCAACTGTCTCGGTGTTCTGGTCAGCGTACTGCGCACGTGTCCGACTCTCTGTTGCATTCTGGGATGGTTGCAGTTGGCCACCTCTGCCAACCCAGTTTGACTGTCCACATAAGCACCACAGCAGTATTCATGGTTGTTGCAATAGGCGGTCATTTTTTTCCAAGCAGAGGGCAGACCGGCAGGTGAAATGATGGAGAATGGAGTTTGAAGAATGATGCGCTTACTCCACTGAGCAATCGGGAAGGAGAGAGGACACACCGTGGTTGTAAATCTGGTCTTTTTCCCCGGCTCCACTCTTCTGCCAACCTCTCTCACTGTCTATCTCTCTTTCTGGCTCACTCGCTCTCATCCCCCCGCACTTGCTCGCCAATTAATGAGCTCCGATGGGCACTGCACATGACAGCACACAGTCTCTTCTGCAGGCATGAATAATCAATTCTCCATTCTTGATTTCAGCATTGGTGTCCGGATGGTCTGCAAGTCGCTCTTCAGACAACGGCAGATTTGCACCCGACGTTTGAGATTCATGAGGCTTTTCATAGTCTGATTCGCTTTTCAAAGCATTAACACGGGTCACAAAGTGAGAGGTCACAGCGGATAAATGCAATCTCTCTATTAGATGCTTAGAATAACGGCGGGCAAACGGGCCGGCGTGGTGTATCAGAGCATATGATGGTCGAGCGGAGCCTTGCTTTGACCTTATTTTACAACTACTATTCACAACTAATCTCCATTTGTACCTGCACTATTAGATCTTTTACACAGTCATGTGCTATTTAAATGTGAGCAATTCAGTGCTGACAGCTGGATGGTAGTCGTTTATTTAAGCCTATGATGTTTCGATAGAACGTGCCATTAAACTTGCTGTAGGTTATATTTGGTTTATATGAAAGGGTAATCGCTTGAAATCACAGTCAAACCATACAGTATGCATATTGTTTAAATAGAGACTTCTTATTATAGAATATAAAATAAGACATTCATGCTTAATCCTACTTTCATTAGTGCAGTGATCCTACATGTTGTTTTCACATGTTGGCCAATTAAATAAGCAGACGCTTTAGGGCTTGAAGAGTGTGGGGACTACTTGCATTAGGATTAGACAGTTGTGAATGTACCGTTTCCTGTTGACTGCACCTTTTAATGTACCCTGTCCTGTTTCTTATGGGGCTGTGGGTGAGAAAGGGAAAGGAGGAGGAGGAAAAGAGGGAGAGAAAGTAAAGCTTGTGCCTGAGGCTTTTGAAAATATGCCACCAAAGAATTCCCAACACACATTTTATTTATATATATATATATATATATATATATATATATATATATATATATATATATATATATATATATATATATATATATGTTGGTTAATGATCACATGACATGAAGGTAAACAAATAAATCGCATCCAAAATAAAAGTTTTTGTTTACATACTATATGTATGTGTACTGTGTATATTTATTATGTATATATAAATACATACACATACAGTAAATATTTTGAAAATATTTACATGTATATACATTTATATATTTATATTCTTATATTTTATATTATATATAAATATATTTAATATATAAACATAACATATTTTTCTTAAATGTACACATGCATGTGTTTGCAATTATATATACATAATAAATATACACAGCATACACGCATATATTATGTAAACAAAAAACCTTTATTTTGAATGTGATTAATCGTGATTAATCATTTGACAGCACTAATATATATATATATATATATATATATATATATATATATATATATGTTTAAAACATCTAATTTAAAAAAATAAACTAGATCAAAATAATAAATCATGATTAACCACATTTTAGGGTTTTTTTTAAGGAAAGAAAAAGTAGTGTGTGTGTTAAAATTTGAAATAATTTGCGTGGATGATCCTCATTGCAGAATATACAGTATGTGCTACTTAATATATGTGTTTTTGTCACTCAAATTGTCAGTTGTTGCTGATTTTCTATTTTAAATCATTACTATTCATGATAATGCAAAATATTTAATAGGAGCACATTACTGGAGTTGATGAAGAGGAACTTGAGGCTAACTAATGGACATTAAAAAATAAAATGTTGGGACCCTTATAAATAAAATAATAAAAATCTAAAATAAAAAAAATAAAAATTTAATGTAAGGATATTCTGGATAGTGGCCATATTGATTTGTCTTATATGAAATTCACAGACACACCTCCTGCTGTACAGCAGATGGCTCCACACACACAGAGACATGCTCAGGTTGGAGGAAGGCAAAGAATGCACATATTAACCATCCATATCAATGTGAAAATATTCAGTCCTCAGTGTGGCGCCATATAGTCTGGCATAAATGTATTATTTAAAGTCCACTAATGCATAAGACAATTTAAATCAAGTTAAAAGTAGAATGGAATGATATTAAAATTCCGATACAGTTTATTATTTTTATGTTATGGCAGACAATCAATAGTCTAAAAGTCTAAACAAGATTGATCTAGATAAGATAAATTTAAAAAAAAAAATGATAAAGCCTTAAAACTAAAATTTAAAAACAAAAACGAAAATCATTTTAAATGCTACAAGTGCATTTAGGCATCACAATATCATAATGTGCTGTATTAAAAATGAATAATAATTCTGATATTTGCTAAAGATGACATTTAACAGTGATATGAAATTACTCATGTTTTTAAAGATTAACTTTAATCATCTAAATGTGAAAAGGGGGAAATGGGTATGCACAATTAAATTTAATACAAATTAGGGTACAAAAAAGTTTTTCCACTTTTCAGGAAAATTTACCAACAAATGACTAAAATAGGAAAAGGTATTTTAAAATGTAAAATTATACAAATCAGCTTTAAATTATTGTATAAAGTTTGTTTGTACATTTTTCCAGTACTAAAATATCTTTATACTGATTCCTTAACAGACATTCACATGTACAACTGGACAGACACAGGGAGTGCATTAAAAAGGGCACAGAATTGCATATCTTAATGAGAAGAGATAGCCAAAATCGGGTGTTATTGCTGTGCAGAAAACTGAAGCATTGATCTATAACACACAACAAGCTTGAGTTGAAAATCCAGTTTAACACCAGTAGTGCTCATGTTTAGCCAAAGGCTAGACTTAGGCCAACAGCTTATGTTACAAGCTTGCATTTCACTCCGAACAGACTAATCAATAAAGGTCGCTGTTCACCAGGATTGCCTGTACAATCTTTCACTGGACAAAGGATCTTGATAGACATCGCGTTGGCCTGCTTCGGTCTTCTTTGCATCGAATGAACTCATTCACAAACTAACTGGCACTAAATGCTCAATGCAAAGCAAAAGAACAGGGAATTTGACTCCTTTCGCATATTTATGGCCAAAAAGTACAATATTTAATAGTAAATGGATACATAACATTTATTCAACAGGTTTCCAACATATGGCACTCAACAGAAGCCATTGAGACACATTCTCATTTAAGATCAAAGTTTTTTATATGATGTAAAACCACCACAGAGCAGTAAATGCATCTCAGCTTAGACACTATTCTCTGCACATCAACATCATCTAAACCACAGTGAAACGCTGTAAAGAGAATAACAACATGAAAAACCACAACATGCAATAAATGTGATATGTACGATTTTTAAACACTTTTTCCTTTCACACTTTGTGGAGCTATAAGAACATTAAAAAATCCTGACCAGTGGCTCAACCAGTGGTCTAAGCTGGGATAGAAGTTGAAAGCTGTCAGCATTTTTGCAATTCCTCCTTTTATGATGAAATGTGTTACTGTAATTCAGTCTTTCATTAATACTGAAAGACAGCATTAACTGTTAATATATTGTCTTCTAAAAGATAAATGCATTATTTGAACTTCCCAACAAGCTCACTGCAGTATGGCCCAACCAATGTCATGAGTTTAGCATAGTATAGATCAATCTGCCTGGCAGCCAAGGGAGTGTTCTGGAAATCCACATTTAAATAGAAAACATTGGGAAGTCAGGAATTAGCAAATAAGACTTAAATTAAGAATTAATTTTATTTATTTATCCCCTTAAATAGTTTTAAATGGTTAAAGCTTAAAACAGCTTTAAAAGGCTGGACCCCACTAAATAGTTTTAAAACATACTATAGCTTGACTGAACTTTACATGAGGAGTTGCTTTTATCTTAGGAAGCTACATTATCAAAGCAGCTTCCACTGGATTCTATGCGAATGGCGGTAACCCTGCGCTTAAATGCCAGTAACCACAGATTCACTATTACACAGTTGTACAGCACACTTAACACCAATCCGGTCAAGAGGTGTTGGCACTGCAAGCGATCTACAACACATTGTTTGGATTAAAAGCACCAGCTTAATGACAAATTATCCATTAATGAGCACTCAAATCACTTTGCCCTCTGCAAAACCACCTCTAATGCGTCCTCATGTACAAACTGCAGCCAAAGGATGTCGAAACAGGATCTGTATAGTCTTCAACAGGGAAGCAAAATGTTCATTCGTGCTGCCATGATTCATTGTGGAGAACATCTCCTACACACACACAGCCCACAGATCTCTCTCCTCCACCTCCCCCGGCCAGCACGCACAGGAACGCTGCATCTCTTCAGCCTGAGAATTGCTCGACTCCCTGAAGAAGAAGAAATTTTAATCTACTACAACCTTTCTGAAGCCATAAATCACGCCAGGAAGGAGGATCCATCTTTTGTCTCAGCTTAGCTAATAGGGTTAATGGGCAGGGTCAGGAAGGGTGATTGGGTGGCTATTACGTCAGGGACTGATTAAGCGACAACCACCTCATCTGCTGTTTACCCAAGAGCAAGAGTTCACCTGCACATCATCCGTGATGAAAGAGACGCCGTCATACAAAGCTCTATGTTCAACAGATATGAGAAATAAATAAACAAGTGCTGCCACATGATGAAATGTCCTTGCTTGACGATCACTATGGCAACACCATGGCAACAGCTGAAGCTGCAGTGAAACCTGTGAGGCTATGCATGCTCTCAGGAAGACTGCAGCTCCACCGATCTTAAACTGATGCTCTTGAATTAGCAAGTCATTTTGCAACCCATGCTGGGATTTTTATATTTATATTGTGAATCTTTTCCTCACAATATTGCATTGAAAAACTTTAGGTCCTAATATTCATATGATTTCCTACAGTTCGGTTATGAGAATATAACTATGATATTGTGATGCATCACAATGAGACATATGCACGCATTTGTGGCTGGTGATAGATATTAGGGTGGGTATGTCAAAAATATGGCAATGTTAATTGGTTACATAAATGAAAATGTAACTACATCAATTCATTTCCTTCCTAATTTCACCTGTGCCACACACACATTAAGTTATGCTGGTAAGTGAATGTGGGGGTTTAGCTGTGCTTGAGATCTTGGTGGGCGAATGATGGAAGCCTGGCACATCATTGCAGCGAAGCCTTTACCAGAAATAGATCAACAGAAACAGGTAGAACATGGACATAATATACAGATGTGCCACATCGACACATACTATGCGCGTATATACATACAGAAAAATATGGGATTTAAAATATTATTTAGATGTGCAATTAATTAGAAAGTGATTAATTTGACACTTTTTAAGAAAGAAGCATTATGATGCAAGCAGATTCAACCGTGATTCAACCGTAACGTTATGAAGCGACGAGAATACTTTTTTGTACACTAAGAAAACAAAAATATCAACTTTATTCAACAATTCCTCTCCTCTGTGTCTCTCCAAATCAGAGAGGAATTGTTGAATAAAGTCGTTATTTTTGTTTTCTTTGTGTACAAAAAGTATTCTCGTCGCTTCATAATGTTACGGTTGAATCACTGATGGCAGATGGACTATTCTGACGATGCTTTTCATACTTTCCTGGACCTTAAAAGTGTTATTTATTTGGCAGTCTATGGGACAGTCTCAAGCCTCCCGGTATCTCATCCAAAATATCTTAAATTGTGTTCTGAAGACGAATGAAGCTTTTACAGGTTTGGAACGACATGGGGGTAAGTGAATAATGAAAAAAATGTTCATTTTGGGATGGAGTATCCCTTTAACTTAAACTGTTATGTTTATAATATAATGAAATAAAATGAAAACACATTAATTTAATTTAATAAATTCATTAAAAGATGCAAAAGGGGACTCAGATTTGGGATGGCATTGTACCCTTTAAAGCAGATACAAAAAGGCCAAAGAGAAAGTAGCATTAGTGAATCACACTTTCTTTTTCATTGGCTGCTTCAAAACCTCTTCATATTTTAATGAAATGATAATTAATCAGGCAGCCCAGAAGTGGAAGCACTGCAACAAAAACACATGATCTGTAAGAATTACTATTGTCTTCAGATGCCATGCTCTTCCTGTTTCTCTAAGTTTTTGTGGAAAAACCGATCAACTGCTTTGCATTTTTTCCAGTTAAATCATTTCCCTCCTTCAGTATAAAATGAGTTTCATGCTCAATAAATTATTTTTGATTCAAACCACAGATTTGCATGTATTTTGCTTTCTCATTAAGTTGATCCGTGACTTCAAATGGTCCATAAATCTTAAAGCCATTGGCTTCAGATTACCTAGGAGTCTTTGCAATAATTTTCCTCCTTTTAAGATGGACGAAGCCAAAAAACATTTTTTTATGCTACACAGTATGTGCCATCTGATACATTCAGCTGTGACATATAAATATGGTTAACATTGATTGAAGGTGCCCTATATCAGGCATATAGCGAGGTCCTTTTTTTTTTTTTTTTACACCAAGGTGGATTAATACATCTAGGTGTCCAGAGAGACATAACATAATTTTGCAGTCTGAACGTGTCCATCTCTGCAATACAATGCAATGTGAAGCAAATAAAAATGAATTACATTATGCTAATAGCACAGAAAATATCAGATGGATTACTGGTTGCAAACTTTCAGCTAAAGGTTTAATTCGCCCAAAAATGAAAATTATGTCATTATTACGTCATCCTCCAAATCAGTGGAACAGTGGAATACAAATGGTGGATTTTTGAACAATATCCTGGCCACTATAAGTAATATATAAGTAAATGAAAGTGAGGACCCTAATATTACCATAAAATTGGTCAACATGCACTCATTAAAAGTCACTGATTAAATGATCTGGTCACAGCGGTTAAGAGCTCAATGGAGGGGAAGATTATCAATCAATAATGACTTTAATTTTGGTCTGTCTATCAGAAAATCCTATCATGTGGCTTCAGAAGGCCTGGAAATTGGAATATAGCACGTTTTGCATCATTTTTAAAGTCTGAAAGCTCCTGTCCCATTTACTATAACAAACATGCACAGGGGTGACTATTACATTACTCAAAATGACCACAGAAGAGTTTGGAAAGACACGAGGGTGATTAAACAATGATAACTGCAATAGTAAATTTCTAATAAGTTTTTAGTGTTTATAATGCCTGTCTAACTCAGCAATGATCTAGTGAGTTGCATTGGGTTGCATCACAAATTCATGGTCTTCCTTATGCATACAGTATATTGCTTTGCTCTTATATCACTTCATATCCAATCTTTGCAATGTGCCAGATTCAGTATGGCAAGAATTATTTGCACTTAGATTGAGATTATAATATTTGATTGTCTGCAGATGACCCATCTAAAACTACACAGAACCATACTTCACAGTTCTGTGTACTGCTCACGGTTGGCTTCTAACTGTTACTCAACACATAAATCCTAAATCATGAGCTGAAAGTTTAAAGCGTTCCCAATATTTCCAAACTCTACTTTCACTGTATCCCAATAAAAGAACAAACTGTGTTATGTGGGTACCCTTGGCATTTTGAAAACATTCATAAAAAAGAGATGAATTTATCACAGTGTGGTAACAGAGTCAATGGCAAGAATAAAAGGACTGACTGTAAAGCCCTTTGTTGCAGCTTCTATTTGTCCTGCTTTCATTCCAGGGCATGACCCCCCCGACACAATGAGCAACCGTTTGTCCTTAGGATCAGAACCAGCCTGCCTGATGGACTGCTTTTTTTGGTCTGCTCCCTCAGGTCACTTACGGCCAGGAAGAAAATGCAGAACCGCTTTGACTTAACCGCTTCATATGATTAGATTCAAGAGGACTATCATTCACCAACTGAGTGTTTTCTCTACCTATGGGAAGCAGATACTTCAACTGTCCAGTATGATTATGTTTTGTAACTCTCAATTAAATAGGCCTTCACTGAATAGCCCTGTCGTTTCCATCACAATAAACAACTATAATTCACAGAACACATAAGTAGCTTCTTAGCTGCACTTTCTTACAAGCAAAGTGAGTATCCAGTCAACTGGGCGAGTGATTTTTCCGCTCCTAATAATGTTAATAATGTAACGTTACACCAAAGTGCAGGACAAACTAAGCAAATAAATGCCAGTCGTATTATTAAGATGTGCTGATAGATGTAGAGTAGATGTGTCACTCCAGACATGAAAATCTTTTTACTGAATGCATAACATACTGGCACTCGCTTTTTAGTAGAAAAAGCTAGTAGACATACCAAAGCTACAATTCCAGTCAAGATCCCGGTTGCTCATGGTAATACTGTATATGTTACAATAAGTTATTGTCTTTGCAAACAGTGAAAGGACAAACTAAGCAAATAAATGGCACATTTAATTCTGCAAAATGAGGAGGTGCTGAAAGACGTAGATGTCTCACACTCCAGTCAGGAACCCCAACAAATCCAAACCCTAAATGGCTAAAATATACGTTCTTGAGAGTTCGACTAGTTTCCCATGCAGCAGGTGTGCTGTGGCAAGAGTTACCTGGCTCGCTCCTGCAGTGATGCAGTCGCTGAAGGCACCGCGTCGCGTGAAGAAGGCCAGCAGCTGCTGCCAGCGAGAGGAAGACGAAGGCAGTTCTTCACTGGAGCTCCTCTTGGCCCATTGCCTCTGTTTGGACCCTGGGGCGGCATGTCCGGATGCGGTGTTGGACCGACCGCCTCGCGGGTACAGCGTGTTGTTCCCGAAGATGTAGTTCATCACAGCCCTTGGGGCCAGGACAGAGCCACAACAGCTGTCAAGCACCGAGGCAGTTCGGAAAGTGGAAGTGTGGCAGAAGAGGGAGGGTGCCCCTGGATAAGGTTACAGCATCCTCTCACAGATCCGACAGCGGAATAATGTAAACGTGAAGCTCAAAATCCATTCGTCACAACCTTCCTGTCCTCACCAGCTGGGAGATCAAGTGTGCAGCAGTCTCATGCTGGAAGGTGGAGTGGGCAGCAAGAAGGGAGGAGGTGATCGAGCTGCCCACAAGCGGTGCACGCTACTCTGGGCTGTGACTCCAGCTCCAGACGAGCTGAGACCTGAGAGAGGATCAATGAAGGACCAGGGAGCTCTCTGTGCATGGGGGAGAACCTAAGAGCCTGAAGAAGCAGGAAATGTGTTCAATTAACTGGCAAGTGTTGCAGTCTAAAGCCCACAGTTCTCCAGGGATTCTTCTTCTAAATGGACTAGGGCAACAAGATTGTCCACGAGCAGGTATCAATCACATCCCTTTCTTAAAAGCATAAGAAAGCCTTCCACTGTGCATTAAATATAGATGCTGGCATTCACGGTGGTACCCTGATGAAAAAGAAACGACTGGTGTTGTTGTAGTCCTTTTCTTCTTAGGCATGGCCACACTCGAAGGACTCCAGTTTTCCGGCTGATCATTAGAGCCAGCCGAGCCACAAAAACTATTTCAGCAAGAGCTATTGATTTTTCCCTCCTCCTTGCACTTTAGGCTAAAAGCTTCATTGTTGGAAAAGATACAATTACCTAATGATTATAAAACTTTGTGCTAGCAAACATACTCACGGCTCCGAACGGGAGAGAGAGGCATAGATCCAGTGAGATCCAGAGGTAAAGGTAAATCCAGGAAGCGTGAGTGCGTTACGCATTCAGAAGAAGATGATGATGATTCCATGCTGTCTGGATGCTCCTTCTGACACAGATCGGCTTTCACACGCTGCAGTCTCTTTCCACACACATATGATTCAGTGAGGGGGAGACAAAAGGCTGTGCCTTCACAGGCAGAAAAAAAGAGAAAGCAATTGCAAAAATAACCTCGTCTTTGTTAATAAGACTAGAATTCCTGCAGATCTCCACCACGGCAGTGCTCCGCCGTCAAACCTACTGACGCGGCTCTGTGCTGGTGAAAACTATACAAGGTGTGCCACAGGTGTCAAATGAGGTAACAGACATTTTCACAGCTTGTGCCTCTATTCCCCCAGGACCAAAACCATGGCAACAGCTTCCACATCAAATAAAGCAAGCAACCCCACAGAGCCCGAGCCCTGCCTTCTCCTCCACCTAAATAGCTGATATTCACAGGGCTTTAATAGAAATTAAAGAACCACATGCAATGGGCCTATTACAGCACAGCATCTGATCGGAGATACTGGCAACCGTTTTCAGTAATACTGGCAATTTCCAAATTAGCTCAAGGAGGAAAGATAAACAAACAAACACACAAAACCATGACGTCCTTCTGTGGTTAAGGGAAATAATGGCACTAAAGTTGATGAAAAAAATACTGTACTGCATTTTATAAAAATAAGAACAAGACATTTTCTTTTGAAACATTTACTAAATATATGATAAAAGGAATATAAATTAAATTAAAATACATTTTAATTTTTAAATTAAAAATCCATTTAATAAAATTTAATGTACACAATTTAATTATGTAATTTAAAATTATTAATTATGTTTATTTTAGAAATGTAAAAATTAAAACTATATATATATATATATATATATATATATATATATATATATATATATATATATATATATATATATATATATATAAGTTTAAAGAATAAGTTTAAAGAATTATATATATATATTTTTTTTTTTTTTTATTTATTTGTTTGTTTATCTATGCAACCCAACAACATCACATTACACTGGAACAGATCACTGCCTTGAGACAATGCCTCAGGACATGCTTTCCAGCATTCTCATTTAAATTCAACATTCTAAATGTACCTTCTTATAAAGTGTATCAATAATTCATCAGCAATTAAATAAAAACACTGTGCATTTATTTTTCATGAGTGTTGCTGTGGACCCCTCACCATGGTTTACCGACTTAACGGACACCTCCAAAATCCAGACCCCCAACGTCATGGTAGCTCAAGACTCTACTGTTTAACTCACACAGTGTTAAATGACTCGACAAGACATTGAGCTTTATGGTGCTGTATATTCTGAATAATGATACTAGACTGTTTTCTGATCAAGTGTCCTAAATCAACCGCTGGACTTGATAATTACACAATGATGTATGTTTAAAAGTTTATCCAAACCTTACTATAACACTGATCACTCTAGACATGTAGTTCTCAACTGGTGGGTCACTACCCTAAAATTGGGCCACAGGAGTGAAGGGAAAAACAATGCTCGATGGAAATAATAAAATGCAGCTAACCATGTAATACACAAGCTACACTAGTACATAGCTATGAGAATAAAAAAAATGGATAAGCTTATCGATTTTTAAAGGGAGGAAAAATGCTTCCTTGTTGTTGACATCAACGTGCATCCAATCAAAGTCTATTCTAGTATTCTTGAGCAAAGTCATCCATTCAACTTGGTAGCAGTAGACGAATTAGATTCCAACATTGACACTCTCTCATTCTCAAAAATAATTAATAAAACTACAACAACTTTAAATCAAGACTACATGAAATCCAATTTAATAATAAATAAACATGGTTTCTTCATATCATAATTGTGTATGATTAATTATTGGCTACCAAGGGCATAAAAAGTTGAGAGATACAGTACTGTGCAAAAGTCTATTTTAGGCCATTAGTATTTTCACCAACAAAAAATGCCATAGTTATTTCTATGTCTTGCTGTTGTCAGTAGTAAATATCAGTTTACATTTCCAATCATTCCTTTTGACATTCATTGTAATAATCTATTAAAAAATAAAATTGCACAGTACTGTATATCCACAATCAGTGTATGTAATGTTAAATTATTTATACAGTTTATTAAATTACTATTATTCAAATAAAATGTATTCATATTATGAATAAAAATTGTTTATGCAATGTGTTAACTTACCTTAGGACTTTCATATTTTTATTTTAAACTATTTTAGTACTAGATTGAATCATCTGATGTAAAATCTGTGTCCTGAAGCAAAACTGCTCTAGGCATTACTGCACTGCTGACGAAGCACTGTAGAACTGCAAACCATATTTTAAAGAAAAGATAAGCTCTTTGTCACATTGATAGATATGGGATTGATATTGTACTTCTGTGACTGCCAGAGCAGAACGTCAATGTTTCAACACAACATGTTCAGTTCAGCCTATGACATGTTAAGAGAGAGGCATAATCGTTTAATTACTGCACAGCTCATATATTTCCCTAGAGAGTAAAAGACTACAAGGCAAGCAGTAATGTGGTTTCTGCAGACTCTATTATGCCACATAAGAATATAGAATAGGAAAAAAGGGAACCATTGCAAATGCATAAACATCTGTGAGTCACAGGCACATTATTGATGTTAACCGCTATTTTGTTATCACTATCTGCTTCCTTTGTTCATGTGTAATTTAGATTATTGTTATTATTAATGGTAAAATGTAGGTGCTGCTTGTCTGTGCAAACATCACTGCAATATCAGAGTATCCTGGGATGTTGCCAGTTACTAAGATGCTTGTGGTTGCTACATTGCTTGAAAGCTCACGTCGGTAAAGCTCACACCCAAATCTATATGCTATTCTGGTCCCCAGATAATGTAAATTTAATTGTCCACCTGCCGAAAGCAATTCAACTGCTTAGAATATTAATGAATAAACATTAATATTAATTTGCTCCTATTATAAAATAATTATGCGTTAGTGAACACCATTAATTAAAATCAATTTATATAAGCTGGTGAGGCAATGGGGTACAGCACAGGGGACCATTAGAGACCAGAAGTGAAAATGCTTTTGTTTTGTATTTATTTTCTAACCCAAAAATGTTTTTTTTTTTTTTTTTTTTAAATCTAAATATTTATTTCAAGGTATAAAATTACATTTCAATTTTCAGATAATTATTGCCGACTTTTGGACCTCACTGTATATTACAATCATACAACTGCAAAACTTAAAGTGAAATCTAAATTAAATTAAATTAAAATATAAATTAAATTAAATGGCAATATAAATTGAAAATATTACATTTAATTAAAATGCAACTACATAAATTATAGAAACCTTTGTTAAAGCTCTGTAATCTTGACAATACTGTGGTTTGATACATAAATATAGTTATTAAATGGTTCTAATGTAAAATACCTTGGGCAGGATTCCTTACACTGCTTTTGTTTTGTCACAAAACAGAACCAGTTTTCTACTACTATTATACACTCTCACAAATACAAAAATGTTCTCTCACAAACAGACAGATTTGTTGAAATACTTTGACTCATTTTAAAGGGGCCTCTCCATTCTAATAAGCAGCTGTCTCTTTTGTTTACCACCTCACAGTCTCTGAGCCGTTCCCTCTTTTTTTCCCCCAACCACCAGCATTACGGGCAATCAATCGATAGCACAATGCAAGGACAAAAGCCTTCGGAGCGTCTCCTGCCTCTCAGGCTCTCCGTCTCAAGGCCAAATGAATTTCGGCAGCAAACACGCAAAGAGATGAGCAGTTATTTCAGAGATGGAGTGTCGAGCACTTTGGGGTGACGAAAAGAAAAAAAAAAGGCATTTTGTGATACTCTACATGTGAACGTGCATATCTTCTGTTGGCAGACACTGCATGATTGTTCCACTATCATCTACGCAGTCAATTTTCCTTTCATGCTTACAGAGACACATTTACATAAAAGGTATAAAAGTGCAGAACCATTGAGAGTGTTTTAAAATGCAGCATATCTAATGATGAGAAAGACAGATGGGAAAGGAAAAAAAACTAAACAAGGCAAAACCTTTAGTTATTCATCTATTCGTACTGACAAAAAATGACTCCTGTATAAAGTTTTGTAATAATATGACTTTTACATTTATTTTTGAATCAATATTGGAATGACTGAATTTACAAGCTGATTTGTAAATGATGAAAACTCTCTTTTCATTTACTCACCCCTTATTATTTTCTTTCTTCTGTGAAACACAAAAAGATATAGAAGGAAGAAATGTCACACTAGCTCTCAAATAACGCTAACCTCCAATAAATAAATAAATAAATAAATAAATAAATAAAACACACACACACACACACACACACACACACACAAAATGAAAGTATTTTAAAGATGGATACAACTCATGCTATTTCAAGTCTTCTGAAATTGTACAATAGATTGTTAGGAACAGATATGTTTAGGAACAGATGGGCATAGAAGTCCTATCTATGAACTAACTTTTAAAGTTACTTTCACAGTATTTTTCTTGTGTGTGTGTAGAAAACAGCTGCACTGACACTCAGCCTTTTGCATTCTACGGAAAAAAATATTATTGTGTTAAAACAGCATAACTGTAACTTATGACTTTACTATTTTTGGTAAACTGTCACTTTAAGAATTTTGAAAAAGTGACAACAGCAGATACAATTTGGTAACACTTTAGTATAGGGACCGATTCTCACAATTACCTAGTTGCTTATTAGCATGCCTATTATATCATATTGGTTGTTTATTAGTACTTATAAAGCACATATTCTGCATGACCATATTCTACATCCCTAATGCTACCCAATACCTAAACTTAACACCTACCTTACTAACTATTAATAAACAGCTAATTATTGAGGCAAAAGTCAAAGTTAATGGTTTGTTAATAGCAAGAACTTAAAATAAACTGTGACCTACAATTTTTATGGTAACACTTTAGAATAGGGAACACTTATTCACTATTAACTACGACTCTTCCCTCAATAAATTCCTAATTTGCTGCTTATTAATAGTTAGTAATGTAGTTGTTAAATTTAGGTATTGGGTAGGATTAGGGATGTAGAATAAGGTCATGTAGAATAAGGCATTAATATGTGCTAAATTAGTACTAATAAATGGCTAATATTCTATTATACTACGGGGCCGTTGAATGCTGGAATCTGATTGGCTGATGAACTTTCTGAGATGTGCAATTATTTTCTGGGAAACGCACGGCAAACGTAGCAGCTCTCTTGATCGTATTACAGTTCCATATCACTTCACATAGTTAACTGTAATAACGGAAATCACAGGACTAACAAAAACAATATCATGACAGACGATTTTGCGAAAGTAAATACACATGACATTTCTCACTAGCGAGGTTATAACAGCGCTGTTTAGAGACGCTGCTGCAGAACACTGTTGAGGGACGCACAGAGGTAGCCTAATTCACACAAGCTCTCTTTCTCTCTCTCTGTGTGTGTCTCTGTCTCTCGCTCTCTTTCTAATAACTTCATTAATAACTGCATTAGAATGCTATCAACGCCTCAAGCCTCCGTTACCAGCTTTAAAATGACGTTTTGGTACTAGCAAAAGAGGTGTTGGATGAGATGCGGAAGAAATAATCCTACTCACAATACCGATTTAAGTACAAAAACCGGACGAATCCCTTTAAATATATCTTGAGGTGTGGTAACCGTAGTAAAAGCGGAATAATTGACGACGGGCCATTGAAGTAAAGTGTTACCAATTTTTGTCCTGCTAACAGAGTAAAGAATGAATCTATCACAGCATAAAAAATTCTTGTTTGTTCAATTAGTCTCACATACACAACCTACAATATTTGCAAGGTAAAACAAACAGATAAACAACACAAAATAAAACAAAAAAGACTTTTAAAATATTAAAAACGTAATTGAAATAATAAAAAAATAATAACACTCTTTAATACTTTTACATTATCTTGCAAAACTGTTGCATTCCACTGAGAAACTTCACATTCACCCAAGAAACTTTTACATTTGCCCGAGAAACTTTTGTGATGGAAATAATACAGGGTTGAAGGAAAAACTATATTGCGAGCAAATGCAAAATATCTCAGAAGAATACAACACTTTTGCAAGAAAATGCAAATGTTTTCAGAGCGAAAACAATAGTTTCTTGGGGGAACACAATACTTTTGCGACCAAGTACAAATTACACTCATAGAACGTAATACTTTTGCAAGAGAATGCAAAAGCAGTGAATACATATCCCCTACCCCCCATCTCATTGTTTTTTTTAACAACTAACAAACGTATGCTGCAGTAACGTAAAAACTGGGTAATCTGTGTGAATTTCAGAATGAAAACGCAAAGCAAATGCTGCTTCTACCAAAAGCAAAAATATAAACTATAAACTTCTATAAATTTATAAAACCAAGTATGTGTATCTCTGCATTTAAAAAGAAAAGATGACGTTACTGCGAAGGCAATATTTCCCCCCTCTTCCCCCTCTTGTCTGTCCTGTGATTTACATGCACAGCTCAAAGTCATTCTGTCTGGAGCAAACACGGTCTGCGGGCATGCATTTCACAACCCTGTTTCACATATATAATACTAACTATTACCCACCAGCAACTGCAGCTGCAATCTCTTGGTCCTCCTAATGCTTCTGATCAGACGTCGTCCCATCTTTTTGGCGTACCAAATAGAGGCCAGCATGTCACACGAGTCCTGAGGTGAAAGCCGGCACAGCGTGGCATCCAGGGTTTGACAGACCGCTGGATACAGGAAAGCACTCCTCAGCTCTGATCCGAACTCCCCACCCACCCCCAGAAGCTGCGTCAAGGTGATCCCATGATGCAGTGCACGCAGGATAGGATCGTGATAAAGGGGGCTAGAGAGCCTGCCAGAAAGCTTCACGGGTGAACACGTGGACCTGCATGCTGGCCGTAAGGGGATAGCTGGTGCTACGGGACTCTAAACTGTGATCTGTTAGATTCCCCAAGAATGACACAGCTCATTTTTCAGTAAAGCTGTCTCTCTCACCCTCCTCCCTTGCGTTCCTCCTCTTTGCTCTCAGCTAGAGTAACGGAGGCTTTCAGGCAGGGAGAACACAGTTCAGAGCAGACCGGTGACTGAAACGCAACGCTGTACAAAGCAGACACAGCAACATGGCTGGAACACCAAGAGCATCAGAGACAGTCTGGCACAACTGGGTGTCATGTTATTATTCAGGTAGCCAAATCTTGACAGATGTTACTCTATAACACCTCTAGAAAGCTATATGTTAGTATTTCCATTAATTTCAGGTTGCTCTGCTGAAGCAGGACCTACCAGAAATATGCAAACTTTATACTGCCATCTCTGCTCACTGGGCCACACTTTTCAAGCCAATCACTAGAGCTGTAAATGTCACGTGACTAATCACTCTGAAGACGGAGGAAAATGACATTGCTAATAACAGTTCCAAAACTTTCTCCAGTCACTATCCTGAGCTGACGTCAAAGATAGCAGACAGGGAAAAGTATAAGCTCATTTATTAATATAAAAAATTAAAAAAGTTTGATAGTTTTAGTTTAGATAGTTTTCAGTCAAGCAGTTTTAGTTACCATTGATATGGGACCATCATATGAGGATAAAATATATATATATATATACACATATATATATATGTGTGTGTGTGTGTGTGTGTGTGTGTGTGTGTGTGTGTGTGTGTGTGTGTGTGTGTGTGTGTGTTTTTTTTTTTTTTTTAAGAAATAAATATTTGAATTCAGCCAGGATTAGACTAATACTAATAATTCAGCAAAATAAAGAACGTTATACAGGTTTGGGTCAACATAAGGGTGAGTAAATGCTGACACAATTTTCATTTTTGTTTGAATTGCAATAAATAAAGTACTCTTTTAAGCGAGGAGGCACTAAAAACCTACAAGGCCTGAG
This sequence comes from Cyprinus carpio, assembly GCF_018340385.1. Taxonomy (NCBI): domain Eukaryota; kingdom Metazoa; phylum Chordata; class Actinopteri; order Cypriniformes; family Cyprinidae; genus Cyprinus; species Cyprinus carpio. The sequence goes on along the minus strand of NC_056577.1, from coordinate 19,663,228 downwards.
ATAAAATCTCTATATAATCTTTAGTCCAAAAGGAACATTTACTAAAAATAAACAGCAAAAGACAGCCTGCTCCAAAATCCTCGTAGCTATGACATCACAACCATTAAGAAATTAACAAAACAGCCTCACTTTAACATCAATGATGCATATTCAGTTTCCAGCAACTAACATTATAAGTGAACCTTGGCGAAAGAAGTAAAAGGCTGAATTATTATAATTTTTTTAAATTGATGACTCAAGAAAAATCAAGTGGAGTCTGAGCCTATTGGCAGCCATTTGGTCTCCTTGTCAACAGTTGTTATGCGTCACTTTATTTGGTAACACGTGAGATTTGAAGTCTTCATGCTCATGGTACACTTAGTGCCCCACCACAGATCCACTTGTCCTAACAGAGGCTCAAGGCAAAAACAAATTACTGATTGTACCTGAGTCAGAAAAGCACCTTATTTGAATTCAAGGCAGAGATGCCTCCATCTCCAGCTCCCATTACTTTATAAGGCTGGACAAAACTAATGCACTTACTGCCCTGCAGCTCCAGCCACATTACTGCATTACTCTCCACTGCTGATGACAAGCACTAACTACAAGAACACAGTACAAAGACGGAAAATCTCAGGACCAGAGAATATGAAAATAAAAACTCAACCTCATGCCTTGCCAAAAAAACACTTATGCCGTAATACTTTTTCATTGGAACACAAAAGGAGAAATGTTTTATAAATCTTTATGCAGCCTTTGAGGATACAATAATAGGGTCAGTGAAGTGAGAAAGAAAATTCCTTTTTGGGTTGCCTAATCCTTTAAAAAGAAATTAAATAATAAACAGAAAAACTACATTTGCCTCATTTACAAGTTCATTTTAAGTTAATATATTGGTTTATTACATAAACATAGTGTGGACCAAAAGTCAAGATCACTCCTGTAAAAGCACCGTTTTTGCATTTTTTTTTTTTTTTTTTCAAACTGATTTTTTTTTTTCACAGAAGTATGTAGAAAAGCACTCTAACATATTTCACCAAAAGTAAATATGCACTACCATTCAAAAGACTGGGGACAGTATGCCTTTTCTTTTAAGAAATCAATACTTTTATTCAGGAAAGACTCACTAAATTGATCAAAAGTGATAGTAAAGTCTTACAATGTCACCAAAAATTATATTTCAACTAACAGGGCTTGATTTGCATTTTGGAAAATGGAGGGGGGGGTTCCCCCTTTAGGTGGCTCTTATGGAAGGTATTTTTTAATTTGAGGGGGGAGTTAGGGTATATGTTTAAACATTTTTAAACTACAATCATCCAACCTAAATGTTTCCTCACCAAATGTAGTTATAATATATGATAAGTGCAAGCCAATTGTTTGTATATAATGATGTTTCTACTTTGCATGCTGTGTTAATAATTACATGTATAGTTTCATGTGTCAACATTAAGTGCACTGGCATTCAAGTGTGTATGTTTCTAAATATATATATTTTTTATATAGACCTAAGGATCTGAAATAATAATAATAATAATAATTGTGTTTTACAATTTATAATGTCATTGATTCATATTTATAGTGCAAGGAAGATCCTTAAAAAGAACTTTGATTTCAAACTCTGAATTTAATTTATTTTAATTAAAAAATAGACAACTAAACAGTCAGTGATAAAATAAGAATAGATAAATGCCAAGCAATGGCACAAACAAATACAATAACAAGATACAACTAAAATTAACTGTGCTTTTTCAGGTATGTATAACAGTAATATTCAGGTACAGAAATACCACAAAAAACTGAATAATCTATTTAACTTTAAAATATCACTGGTTAGTCTTCAGTGTGTAAATAAACATTAATGACAGACAGCAGCAGGCTTATTTAGGTTACTGTCTCTTTAAGATCTTATACGGATCTAATTGTTACACATACTGTAAGTTTGTTTCTCAACTGTTTACTTTCACTTAATAGCCTATATACTGACAATGTTTAGTATAAATCAACTGTTTATGTGAATACTTCGTCAAGACAGGCATTTTGACAATTTTATGTGTATTTGGCCGTTTACGTGCAATAAGGCGCAACACAACTTCATTCTGTAGTCGCGCACTCTCAGATGCGGCTGTGTGTGCGCTCGCTTTGGGTGTGAGCTCACAGAAAGCGCACAAGTACTGAATTGAGCACATGAATGTTTAAAATTGTAAGACTCAAAAGCACGTGCGAATGATATTCCGTGATCTGTCCCGATCGTCTTTTTTACGCTGAAATATTTGCGGGAATTTCCTGTGTTACAAGAGTGGAAAATTCAAGCCCTGATGACAGTTTTTACAAAACTATTACGCATTAGGCTACATTTAAATTAGTAAAAAAAAAAAAATTAAATATAACATTTGAAAATATCAGTGTTTTCCTGTATTTTTGCAGAAGTAATTAGTAGGAGGAGGGGGTAATGTACAGTTATTCAAATAATACAGACCTCAAATGTGAAAACAGCTGAAAAAATTTAACTTAAAAAAACCTTCTAAACAAATGGCAAATGTACAAGACACATTATAATGCTTATAAATACTCCTTAAAAATGATTTGTGTGAGTCAAGACCTCATATGTCTTGCTGGAGACGAGTAATTTATTATTCTTCACATGTAAAATCATGGAAAGGCTTCAAAGTGGCAGCCAAATGGAAATGGAAAAATATACTTAATTCAGTTCTGTTCTCGCTAAATGTTGTGACAAATGTCATAAAACACATTTCAATATGACATTACTCCAATATTAAATAACTAAGTAGCTGAGGTATAAACCGGCCTGTACCATCTGTCTGTGTAAAAATCTGCATGCCTGTTAATATAAAGACGATGCATCGTCTTGTTTCACAACCTCCCCCAGAAAATTGTTGTTGCTACAAACCTTATAAACACCAAATGCCCACTTTAAAAAGGCGGTCTGACATTCTGTTCACTTCTTGAAAATACAACAAATGCATAAACACTGAAGAAAATCTAGCTTTCTACAAAAAAATAATAATAATAATAATAAACTAACAGTATACTTGAACAGCTTCATGCAGGCTTATATAAGAAAAACAAAGATTTAAAACCAAGCTTGAACATGCACTCATACAGAACGTGATTTCAAATAATCAAATGGAAACTATATCTTCTAAGCTTTACATTAGGTTTGGACTCACAAGGCTGGTTTGACCATTTCACCCTAAAGAGACAAAATGCTTTGACCTACTGATGAGCATGGTTTGTTAGAGTAGCTGTACAACAAATTAAGCATGAATTATTTATCCCTCCTTGACCCAGAAACTGGCACAAGTCCATTTTATTAGAAAGCATTACCTTTGCCACCAACAAAGAGATAAGGTAATTTCTTCCAAATACCATAAAAGGTTACCCTGGCAACTTACATTTCACACTGACATAAAAATGAAACTGTTCAGCTACAAAACTGTTTGCACCTGTATTTGTTTTTGCACCAAAGGTGTCAAAATTGTTACTTATGACTTTTGTAAAATCATTTAAAATGTATTTGCAAAAATGTATAAATAAAATCTAAAAACAAGAAACTCACATAGTTTTAGAAATTAAATATTTTTTAAGAAAATAATTCACAGTGAATCTTAAACTGAGCACCAAATATTCATGTCAATGTGACGTGGTGTTCAAAACACATTTTACTTTTGTAATGGGATCTATTGATTGATTTATTTATAAACAGAATTTGATTGAATAGATGGTGCATGTTGCATAACAGAATGAAGTCAGATTGAATGGAAGTCATGTATAATAATGCCTTAAAGGGATATTCACCCAAAAAAGCTAATTCTGTCATCATTTACTCACCCTCAAGTTGCACCAAACCTGTTCGAGTTTCTTTCTTGTGTTGACACAAAACTTTTTTTTTAACCAAACAGTTGACAGTAGCCACTGACTTCCATAATATTCTTCTTTTTTTCATACTATGGAAGTCAATGGCTACCGTCAACTGTTTGGTTACCAACATTCTTTGAAATACCTTCTTTTGTGTTCAACAGAAGAAAGAAACTCGTACAGGTTTGAAAAAACATGAGGTTGAGTAAATGAAGACAGAATTTGCATTTCTACTATCCCTTTCATAACTATTCAGCTATTGTGTAAAACATAACTTGTTTCAGAGGTAGAACACATTATAACATTTTGGTTAAAAATTATAAAGACACTCTTTCTTTCAAATAATATTTCATAACACAGGAAATTAAATAGGGAAATTTGTGTCTTCATACTTACTGTATAAAATAATATGAACATATAAATCATATAGTCCAAACTACAGCTTATCCAACAGAATTCTACATTCACGCCATCTAACACTGTAGCATCTCTGCCACCTAGTGCTTACATAGCGAACAACAACACAGTTTTCTCTATATCATAAGCTTGTGCCATCTGTTTTATCATTTTTGCATAGAGAGCAGTGGTTGGTGAATCAAACATGCAAATAAAAACCATAGAATCACGCTGGGTTACCTGCATCAATGTGTCACTTTGCGAGTATAGTGTGGCAAAGGCAGGGGCTGGGACCTCCTCACCTCCTAACGTAGATGGCCCGTCAAAAACGCACTCCAGAGACTCTACCTGAAGAGGAGCACGCAGCTCAGGTGATAAATATGAGTAGCAAACACACTCCGATAGAAACACACACACAAATATATTAAACAATGTGCCCACAAGCAGCTTTAACATGAGAGTGAAGTATGGGAAAGCGTCGCACCCTTCATTGAAACCCATGCAGCTACTGACATAACACAACAACTTCACTAAGCAACAAACATCTGGCAAATGCAAAAAACGAGTGAGGAATAGAATAATGGGCGGTGTGAGATGAGTTCAGTCTAATGACTGAACCCTAATCACCCATAATGATGATCATTCATAATGCAGCACACATACAAAGCACTCTTCTTCTAAAACCATGGATCATCATGATGAACTGCAGACACTCATAAAAAGCACACACTTGAAGTTGTGTGGCAGAAGACAGCAGGAAATTGATGTCATTTCCATAGCATGGAGTCATTCTGAGAATGCTTGGACAGATGGGTCACAATGTGATCACGTGTCAGTTGTGTGTCGTACGAGACGGTAAAGCAAGAAATAGGTGTTCTCTACATTAAATGCTTGATAGGAATCAATGATAATAACTGGCATCTAATATGTCAACATCTAATAATAGTTAAAATGATGTAAATCCTGTATGTATTTGGATTAATCAGCATAATTACTCATAGGCAGGTCCACATAGTATTGCACCCACTCAACTCCACAGAAAGTTCCACAAAGTTTCTACAGAACTGAAACCCACGTAATAAAGCTCAAGTGGAAACATAACTGGATCATGATCATAACTTTGATCATGTGAAACTAATAATAAAACATAATTTTACGTATTTGTAATAAATTGTAATGTTTCACAACACTACTTTTTTTCCTGTGTTTTTGATCAAATAAATGCAGCCTTGGTGACCATAAGACACTTACTCAAAAACATTACAAAATCTTACAAACTATTGAATAGTGGTGTATATTGAAATTTGCCTGTAAAAAACTAGAAATTCGTGATAGTTACATAAATTACATAAAACTATTAAAATAACCACAATTTATCACTCAGTGTTTCCAAATTATGTAATATACCGTGACCCACTTCTCTTACTTGTGAAGTGACAAACACACTATTTATTCATCATGATAAAAATATCGCAGCAGAGCTCTGCTGTGCTTCAGCACAGATATCATTATAGGCTTTTACAAGGACACAGGACGGTTACAGGACACTACAACTGTGGGACATGGGGAGCCACAAGATGTCACCTCCATCTGTGACGACAGTTCCAGCCAAGCACACAGGGAATCATAACTCAATCTCATAATCAAGCAAAAATCTCAAATCTTTGAATCAATATGACGTTAAACAAACTGCATTTGCTTTAGGAGGCGAACTCGGGCTGTGTGCCACTGAAGCGAAAGGTTAAACAATCCGTTACTCTGGATGGGAGCATCCCTGTGTCTTGACTGCCAGTAGAGCGGTCTGTAAATAGAAACCTGACCAGGGGCATGTGGTTCATGTGTCATGTGCTGCGGAAAGCATGCAGTCACATCATCATCAGGGCAGAGAGTGTGTAAAGCGAGATCTGATACATGGGAAATTTGATCAACAGTGACAAAATAATTTACTATCCTGCATTAAAGCCAGAAATTTTACATTTAAAGGTCCTACAGAGACAACAGCACAGCTAAAATGTGACATTGTTTTGAATGGGAACCAAAAAAAAAAAAAAAAAAAACTAAATAAAACCTAGAAATAATTTCACAAACAGTTAATTCTGCCGAAATACATAATAAATGTAACAGTTTTGATGCTATGTTATTGATTATGTTGCTAAGGGTGTTGCTTAGTGATTCACAGAACCACTGGGTGAAGCGGTCATAGCAGCGCTGTATCGTAAATAAAACACAGCTGCTGCCCAATCAGAATCGAGGAATGGAACTAACGGTTTTATAAAAACAAATAAATAAAACTTGCTCCATATACATCTGGCTGAGCATTTTAAGTTAAGCCAGGATAGTATTTTAACATAAGAAAAATTATATTTAACTTAAACTGCCCATGAGCCTTTCATTACAAACAATGGTCACAAGGTGGCGTAAGGCTACTGATTTTTCACATCGCCAGTCTGATTTGAAGGAAACTGTTTAGAATTGTCATCTTAAATCACAATCAGAACTGTCATCGAACTATCCAAGTCTGTTTTGGTAACATGATTCATTTTGAAAAAGAAAATACAACTAATTGCAAAGATGCGTGTTTGTAGCGCGATGCATGCGTTCTCAGAGCTCATATTGTTGTGAGGGAGAGTGCGTCAGCTGGGCCAGCAGCCAGAAAGCACCATCAGCCTAGAGCACATGGACTGATTTAGGAGGAATGCAGGCTCATAGTGATGACAGAGCGAGTGTGTTTTTGTGTGTGTGCGGGGAGAGAGAGCACTAGCTCGTGCTCTGCGCAGCTGAGGCTGATAGGAGGTGACAGGCAGGGCTTGTCAGGCGCTGCTCTGTCGGCATGCGGGGAGCTCCACTGATCTGAGCCCAGCACAGCTCCTTAAACATCAGCACTACTCACGGTGTGCTAAGAATTATGGGTTTTAAAACTGCCACATTCACCTGGCTTTTAAAAACAATGAAGAATAATAGTAGTTTGGTGGTAGAGGCGTTCAAGGCGTCAGCGAGGGAGAACACTAGGTCATTAATAGGTCTGCACTCTAGGAAATGCACAGAAAGCTCCATTAAAACAAAATTTCAATGCCTGTCATTCATAACACAGTGTCCTAACCAGACACGATGAGACAAGTGACAACGAAGCAATTTGTCTCTTTATACTGGATATAAAATGCACAACATCATTCACTGACAGGCCATCCACAGATATTTGATCTATAATGTGGGTGACGGATAACATGTCCATTTTAGGTTCAAATTTATCAATTTATTATATATAAATGTGCATATTTTAATCCATCTAGCTACCCATTTCTATTTTCTTTTCACTATTTATATAAACCTTCATGAGTTTATTTTAAATGGTCCAGCGTTGTGGTAAATGAATTTCTAAAATCATAAATATTACATATATTCTCTAAATTGATAAGGTCATAAAAGCTGCAAAATTATTATAAAAACGGAATATAAAATGACAGCTTTTTGAAAATTGCCACAGAAATAGAACAAAATGATCAACAAAATACCTTTGCTGGCCAAAAAAAAAAAAAAAAAAAAAGGTTATGGAAGAGTTTTTATTGTTAATTGCTTTATTGCATCACATCTGGTTAGGTCACTGTAACGTTGTGTGATATTATTTAATGTCTTACCATTATGACTGTAGTATTCCCAGAGCAGTTTAACACAATTTACCATACTTAAATCCATTCTGCAAAATTCTGTAATCAATAGAGAAAATAAGAAACAATGTGCAGATTCTTTCTGTGTAGGCCTAATCAAGATAGATTTATAAAAAAAAAAAAAAAAAAAAAAAAAAGGTTTCTCTTTTGGCCAGTAAACCGAATCATTCGCAGCTGAAACAGTTAGTGGTACTGCTAACATAAAGTACTGAAAACATAATCAGGCTATGTACATAATCTTTTTCTGACAAATGTTTCATTGTGCATCCATATTTTAAGAGTTCCACCCGACTGCCACAGAAAACTGAGTGACTGTACAGCAGAACAGTCTCTGTGGACTGGCTTTAATGCATTAATGATGACCAGATCAACAAAGCTAACTGTGTAGAAGTCCAGTTTTTAATAAATAATACTGCTAAATCTTTCTTGTGTCTGTGCTTGCTATCTTCTCATTTGGCACACGACTTGCATTAAGCTTCTGCGGTGAACTATCAGTCACTCCTTAGGCCTCTATATAAATACATAGTCGTTACATATAACTAAAATCTTCCATTTGTGAATCTTCCATTTGCTTGATTTGTGCTTGGAGTACTGTGTCATTAGCAACATGTGCTAACACATACTGTACTTTAAATCAGCTGGGAGTCTATTCTCACATGCACTTCATGAGCACTATTTATGCATTATGCGTAAGTAGAAAGTTTGAAGCGTACAAGTAGAACTGTTCAAACCAATGCCTTACAAGGTTCATCTTGGTTAAGAACAGCTTCTTATGTAGGAAGCAGATAACAAGGCACTAGCATTTGGAACGGAACTATTATTTTTCAAGGGTTGCTTGCTACTGACCTGTTTTCTCAGCAGTGGACATGATATATTACACACTACTCTATGTTTAACTTTATACAACAAAGCAGCTAGATTACAATACTTTGTTATAAGCACAAAGCCTCCAAACAGCACTACAGGTGAAAGTTACTCCATCTACCTGGCTGAAAAAAAGCAGCCTAAACCAGCCAAAGTTTTTTGCTGGTCCTATATGGTTTAAACTGGTCTTCCAACTTGGACAAGCTAGTGTTCAATTGATTTGGCTAGTCTGCAAAACTAAAGCTACTTGATTTTCTTCTGTTAATCTAAAATAGTAAAAAAAATATATATATATAATATATATATATATAATATATATATATATATATATATATATATATATATATATATATATATATATATATATATATATATATATATATATATATATATGAGAGAGAACGTACCTAGTTGGTTAAAACAGATGGGTACAAAAAGTAAATTAAATAAAAGTAACAAATGAAAGATTTTTAGTAATTAAAACAAATGAAAAATAAAACTATATAATTAGTAGTTTATTTATTTATTTATTCCATATAATAAAAAAACTGAGCTTATATTGTGGTGGGACCAGTGTAAATAAATAAAGAAATTGAAATGTTATACAAATACCAAACCAAAAGGCAACGGATTATAATAATATTTTTAATTATTAATTAATAGATTTTTCTGAGCCATATAAAGTTTTTTTTTCCCCCTAAGAAATAACGTTAACCTTATTTTTTCTATTTATTTTTAAGCTGGTTCCCAGCTTTCCCGTAAACTACTGGAAACCAGCAAACTGAGCTTAGGCTAGAAAAAAATTCTTCTCACATTCCAGTGGCAGAAACAACTTCACAGCCTACAAAACACTGAACCGAAATATTCATTCAAGATACAATGTTCTATACATTTCAATAAATGCATCTGCTTTTTTGTACTAAGGTGTCCCTAACAGAGCTGATTTTATTGCTAAAATCACTAATCAATAATGAAAATAATCTACAACAAATTGAATTATAGATCGTGTTTGTAAGCTCTGCACGTAAAACATCCATCAGCACACTCATTTGAAATAAACAGATTCAATTAGCAAAATAATCATTAGCTGTAGTCGGAGTCTTTCATTTAGTGTATATGAATGTAACTGATTTCGTGTTTATGTTTGTGCACGTGTAAACATGACACTGATGGAGATTCTATCACACACACAACATTTAAGCATGTTTACAGAGTGCACAGAGACAGTGAATAGATGCCATGCAGCACAGAAATCTGTCATGGAGCCAGAGGAATGCTGGGAGATTTTACCTTCATAGGAGAGATGTGTGAATGGGAAACATAGCCGTGTACATTCTCAATCTGGGAGATGTTCTTCTCCGACACCTGCACCAGCTCAGGAGGACGCACATCCCCTGGTAGGTGTGGAGAGCTTTGTTCTGGAGGCGATGTGGTATCCTCATCCTGATATTTATATTTCTGAGAAGGAGGAAAAAAAAGAGAGAGAGAGAGAATGCGTACAGTTATAACATAATAATATATTAAACACATTGCTTATAGCTACACTGGCCCAAACACGAATGTTTCATACACAATTTGATGTCATACGCCCAGTGTGAGAGAGAGAGCTCCTCAAACCACAGGTAGATAAGGAAATGTTGAATATAGTATTATGTTTTAATGATTAAATTGCAAAAATAATAATAATAAAATTAAAAAATAAATAATAATAATAATAATAATAAATTATACATTTCTTTAAAAAAAAAAAAAAATGCATACAACAAAAAAAAAAATCTAGATTTGCCCGTATTACATTTTACCCAATTTGCAATTTTTTCCATTTAATACCAAATGTCATACTTTTTTTATGAAATGGTATACAATCATAAAGTATTTTTGTTTTTAGATTTAAAAATAAAGATTTGCAGGTGAGATGAGAAAAATAAAGTAGTGTTTCCTTTGCATAAATTTTTTCTTACCTCACTGACAATTTTTTTTTTTATCTAATAAAAAGTAATACTTAACACTGGTTAATTCTGAGCATTGGGCATTCAAATTCAAACCGCAATGTAGAATACTTATGATCTGACGAAAAATAAAACAAGACCTCACAAAGTTTAAATACAGGACTGATACAGAACTGTGAAACACTATTTCAACTTTATTTCTCTCTAGACCACAATCCTGAGATGGGAAACACTTTTTAAATGAGCCAGGCACCCCCGGATCCTACCCGCTGCACAGTCGTCACAGTCGACCCCAATCTGCCATGACTGTATGTGAAATATTGTTCTGTTACTTTCTTAACGGGAAACGCAAATTATTCAGCAGTGCCTTTTATCCACAGACATCCATCTTGTCCACGTGCCTTGTTGACCCTGATACATATGCCCACCTCTATGGCATTCCTAGGATATGGGTTAGGAAATGCAAACACAAGTCTTGAGGGAACAAAAAGAGGGCAAGTTTCTTAGAGAAGGCAGATGCCCTAAAAAGTGGGACAAACTCCAAGATGGGGTCTTATGCTGGTTCCTTACAGTAATGTCACTGCCTCTGAGCAGCATGGGGGAAGACTGAGTATATTTGCCAACATGGAGATTCACAGTAGAATCCCATGCCCTATTTTAGCACAAAAAATTGGTCCATACAACTTATTTAAATGACTTCAGACCTCTGTATCAAAAACACATCACAAGCTACTGATGCACTGTTCTGAAGATAAGCAAGATGCATTTAAGTCTGCTAAATGAATAATCTGCTGGAAAATTATTTGTGTGTGTGTGTGTGTGTGTGTGTGTGTGTGTGTGAGTGATGTTGTGTGTGTGTGTGTGTGTGTGTGTATAAGAGAGAGAGAGAGAGAGAGAGAGAGAGAGACAGACAGACAGACAGACAGATAGATAGATAGATAGATGCAAGATTTTTAGTATTTAAAACAAATGAAAAATAATACTATATAATTAGTGATTAATTAATAGATTTTTTTGTGCCATTTTATGCTCCTAAAAAATAAAGTGGTGGGACCAGTGTGAATTAATAAATAAACTGAAATGTTATACAAATTCCAAACCAAACCAAAAAGCAACAGATATAATATTTTTAATAATTAATTAATAGTTTTTCTGAGCCATATAATTTTTTTTTTCTGAGAAATAATATTAACCTTATTTTGTGGTTGGACCAGTAAAAAATAATAAACTGAACTATTATATAAATAAATAATATTATCTAGCTGGTTAAAAACAGTATAAATTCCAAAACAAAAAGCAAAAAACTAAAAAGTAATAGATATACAGTAACAATATTTTTTTAATTAATAAATAGATTTTTTTTCTATTTATTTCTAATCCATATAAAATTTTTTTTTTAATTAATAAATAGATTTTTTTTCTATTTTTTTTTTATAATTTTTTTATTTGTTTAAAAATGATAATTACTGAAATGGGACCTCAAAATCCTAAAAAGTCTGCTGAGTTTTCAGCAGAAATGCTGTGCACAGAGTCCTTTGCCTTGTTCTGAACAACTCAAAAGTTCAAACTGAACTCTCAGCGGGCCACAAAGGCAGCAAAATTGAAAGGTGAGTTTGAACTCTGAGCCACTGCTGGGAGAGAAAGGGACAGACGGGGAGCAGTTCTGGAGATGTTATTACACCGCTGAGTGCTTCAGTGACTCGGCTTCAGGCGCGCAGCCGCTGCCACTGTGGGGCCAGCTTGCCTGGATAATGAGCTGCTCGACTGGCTCAACGCTCTCTCGCTCTGTGCTGGTCCGTCCAAACTGAGCTAACGTCAGTAAAACCTAACAAATGCAGAGAGATCACTCACACAACCATTCAACCGAGGAGGACAGGTCTCGGAAAACTTGACAGCAGTGAAAAACGAACGCTAGACAGGCTTTACACAGGCGATGTCCTCTACAATACAATGCCACTGCCCTAGAGCAGGGTGAACCTTGAGAAAGAAATGCAGTTTGATGGATGCTGTATAGGATCTTAAGGAGTGGAAGAGGCCCCGCGCCTGCTCCTCGTGCCCCTTCTGTATCAGGTCTAACCGTGCTGCTGTAAAGCTGTCAGCTCGTGTCTGTTTATTTGGCAGAAAACATACCGAAGCCCAGAGCTCAGCAAACACAGCACTTTATTATAGATGCTTCACCTTGAACACCTTCAGGAGAGCTCTGTATCATGGCTGCACTTCCCACAGCTCCCAAAACAACCATATTCACTCCACAAGACTAAGCATCATTTGCATGATAAATGCGTAATCAGCATAATTTGGGATTATGAAGTCTGGCACTTTCACCTCGGCTGAGCAGTTGTTGCTGAATATCTGAGGCCCTTCAAACAAAAGGCAATCATTCTGTTTGACAAAAAAGGGGTCAATTATGAAATAAATTCTACTGTTTTAGAATAATAAGTGTTTCAATTATAAACTGAGACACTGTTATATTTACCAGACAGCACAGGCCCATTTGAAAGCATTTGACCTAATTATACCACTAGTGAAGTTTGCATAATATTCACCAGCTTTTCTGTGTCTGGGCGAGCATGTTTGTCAAATATAAAATGATATGTGGAACACTACCACTACCACACTACCACTGTAAGGATTTTTTAAAAATGGTTTTGAAACGGTCTCTTAAACTCAATAAGGCTTCATTTATTTGATCAAAAATTCTGTAAAAATCAGTAATATTGTGAAAAATTATAACACTCTAAGATAAGTTTATGTTAATATATTGTAATATATATATATATATATATATATATATATATATATATATATATATATATATATATATATATATATATATATATATATATATATTACAATATATATATATATATTTTTAATACATCATACATACATATCAAAATAATATCAAAAATTCGACCTGAAAAAAAAAAAGATTAAGTACAATTTAATAAAAGATTCTTTAAATGTACTTGTGGTACAAAATTACAAGTTTTTCTGGGTCACGTGTGAAATGATCCTTTATAAATCCTTCTAGTATGCTGATTTGGTTTCTAAAAAACATTTCTTCTTATTATTACCAATGTTTAAAATATTGCTTATTTTTGTGGAAATTTTAAGGAATTCCTTGATGAACACAAAGTTCAAAATAATAGCATGTATTTGACTTTTGATCAATGTGACCTTCAATTTCTATTAATTTCAATTTCTTTGAAACAAACAAAAATAAAAAAAAAATTACTGCCCCCATTTTTTTTTAAAGGTATTATATTTCACTTCTTGTCCTGCTGGCAAATCAATAATAAAGGTGTAGATCACTAAAATTAAAATTCTGTCATCAATTATTCCCCCTGATGTCATTCCAAAATGCTCTGCTCATCATACATAATGACTGTATTACTTCAGATGACTTTGATTAAACCAATGGAGTTTTATGGATTATTAATCTATCCTTTATGTCCTTTTTGGAACTTTTGGACCACAATGACTTTCAAAGTCACAAACAGCAACAACAAAAACAGCAAAAACATTTTTAATATACTATCATACAAGCATGAAATAGCATAGGGGTGAGCAAAGGATTACAGAATATTATTTTTGGGATGAATAATCCTTTTAATCTGACAGTTTCTGAAACAATGATGCTGGTTTCTATATGGTCCAAGCTGACAGACCATTTTGGACCAGCAACAAACTAGCTATGATGTTCCAAAATAGCTTAAGCTATATTTTCCAGCAGTGCTGTTGTAAAATTAATTAAAAAATAAAGTGCATATTTGATCACAACTTCATATGCCATCCCAATAAGCACTGAGAACTGTACTTCCCCCTCCCTCTGTCTGCCCTTTTCCTGCTGTGATCCACAGGGCAGACAGGAACGAGACATGAAATCATCACATCCACTCTGACTCCTGCTTCAACCTGGGAGATGAAGAAAGAGCTGACATCTAAACAGACAGTGTGCTGTGAGCAGAATTAAAATAGTTTCTGCCTCTTGTCTCTCTAGGAAACATCATGGCCCTCCCTCCTCCCAGCTGTCCCCACTGCAAAACCTAAAATTAAACTTTCAAAGCGCATTGCCACTGCTCATCCAAAACCGAAGCAGGCTGAGTTTTGTTACACTCAAACACCAGATGACAATACAAATAAAGCAAGAAAAGTGCTATGGGTCACTTGCAAAACGTTCCCCAAAATAAACTTGTCTAAAGACCTCAAAATGAATTGCTGGAACTCATAAACATGCAAAAACATATATCTATTTATAATTAAATGATAAGAAACATTATTTTATTATATATCAAAGAACATAATTTTTAATGGAAATAATAGAGTTCAACACAAACACATTCATGGTTTGGTCTTGATTAATTTTTTCCTGAAACTTTTTAATTGAGTTATGGGAGTATATGCGGGGGGGAAAAGACCATTTAAATAAATAAAGGTCGGGAAACACCATCTTTCATGATTAAGCATTGGTTAAAAACAAACATGGACAGATTTAACTGCTCAAATTGGAAGCATAAATCCTAAAAAACAAATCAAGCACAAATTTTGTTTTTGTTACACATCAAAAAAGAAGACGGCTGTCTATTTCTTGGCAGCTCTCCCTTGAGATGACTATAATTAACTAACAGGAAGCCAGCTGTAGGTCCTTTATGAGAAAGCTCTGCATTACTGTGAAGATTCATTCTGCACAAGACAGGAACAAAAGCCATAAGCAAATGCTGGGTGAAGAAATGGGGTTTACAGAGTTTAAATGGAAGCAGAGAAAAAGAAGCAAAATGAGAGAATGGACCCTAATTTGACACTGATTTGCAAATTCAATTGTAAAATGGGTTGACTTCATGTCAATGAAAGGCTGTTTAATCATATTTCAATAAGTTAAACAAATAATTTGCAATTGGGTGGCATAACATCTAATTAATTATATTTACTTTTTAATCAATTGACAGCCTAATTAAATCGCAAAAAGTTCATGACATGAAAAATATTAATAAAAATAAAAATGTATACTTTTAAGTTTTATTTCTAATTTCTGATCTATTGACAAGATTCATTTAACTCGTTTACACCTATGATTGTTGCTTCGCTCTCATACTTTCCTCAGGATTTTGAGATGGGAATAAGTGTTGACCATCCTCAAGCTATGAATTAACATAACAATGCTGATTTAGTATTTATATTCTAATAGTAACTCAATCAACATAAAAAGCAGGATTTTATTCTATTTCACCCCAAAGACAATTTTCTTAATATGAATTTATAGTAGCTTTTGACCCAGAAACGCTGGATTCAGCACTCTGTTTTTGAGCATGACAGCCTAGTATCCATAACATAGGCTAAAATACTTCTAGACAGCAGAAGAGGTTTGAAAATTGGCTACATCAACTCTTACTTCCAAATTTAGTATTAATGTGTTCCAATTGGACTGCAAATATACTGTAATCCATTCCAAATGTTATTGTAAATTTTACATATTATGATGCTTTTTTTTTTCCTTTTTAGAAGCTGATCGCTGAAGTCCTTCCAACAACACTGAACTTTCATTTTATGAAAAAAAACATTTTAATTTTTTTGTTTGCTTGGGTTTTTCAAAAGAAAGAAATGCATAGCATACATGTTTTGGAGCAACATTACAGTGAGTAAACGATGACAGCATTTATTCTGGGGTAAAATATTCCTTTAAGCTTGCACTCACAGAAAAATAACTAAAACATTGTTTTAGGTGTAACTTGTTTGAGAACCACTGGATAACACAAAACAAGACACCCTGGAGTGTAGCATCATATCCTGTAGCTCATATTTGTTGTGGTGTAATATTCCATGCTTAAACTCTTGTGTGATTGGAGTAAAAATAATTCCGGACTAGAGTGGAGTTCGTTCTTTCCCTGGTCTTCCTTCTTTCCTTCCCTTCTTTCCTCATCCATGCCCTCGTTACATCATATGCACTCGGGACAACCACATTGCAAGACGTTTTACACACTTCAGTAGGATTCCCTCTGCTGCTCTAATAGCTTATCAACAAAGACATAAGGGGTGATCAATTCTAACATGCCTTACGTAACAAATTGCTAATGAATGATGCTCATGTGAGAGCATGTGGAACTGCCGCTCAAAAAAGGAACTTTACATATTGGTTGTTGATTTCTAACATGCCTTACTGTAAGTCCCTGTAAAAAGGAAATACTGCCAATGATACCCAGAATAAAAATCGACTGCACTTCAGTTATGTAAGTCAATATGTCCATAAAAGGATTATCCATAGCTTGATGTCCAAGCATATCTTGATAGAATAACATTAAATAAATTCAATCTCAGACAAATAGCAATTTTTACATCTTGCTACAAATGTACAATCAAGTTATATGTTTTTTAGGTAAGTATGTGTAAGTATATTAGTTTAATATGAATTTTTTCGTTATGATGAATTAACGTGTCTCTGGTAATGTTTATTAAACATCTTTTTATGTATTGTTTTTTATTAATTATCTAATGTTTTAATATTTGTTTTGTATTTAGAGATGATTAATTATGTATTTTACTTCATTTTTCTTAAGCGTAATTCAGAGCTGGGTAGTAACGGTTACATGTATCTGGATTACCGTAATCAGATTCCAATATCAGTACTGTAATAGAGTAAACTACTTTTTAAAAGTACTCGTAATTCCAGAACACAGTTACTTTTTATGCGATACAGATACATTTATTTACACAATGGTAATAAGTTTGATCAAAAATTAATTGATTCTCTAAATTCCTTTTTGAACGTTTATATTTTTTCCTAATAAAACCTGTGCTATTATACGCTCGTGGCTTCTTCCAAAGATTTCCGTCGGAGAGGGGAGGGGTGTCAGAATCACGCCCTCAGAAGAATCAGCAACAAACATAATGGAAAATAGTGGGAAAGCAGCCTTTAATCACTGGAGTACAGCCAGCATTAATTTAAAGAAAGTCACGGGAAAAAGTCACTGGGTCAGTGTAAGATCTGCCTACGCAGATAATTACGCTGTCCACGGAAAATCTTTGACCTAGCAAAGTTCTTGCTGGAATTTCATGTTCTTTAATATATCTCTTGTAATATTGATTTGTCTTCATGGTTACTACCTTATTGCACTTCAAGGCCCGTCCAAAGCGGAGACGCATTTCGCTGTATATGATACATCTTGTACGTATAGGTGTTTCGTCCACATGGAATGGCGTTTGGCGAAGGAAACTGATATTTTTTAAACCGGGTCCAGAGGGCAACATCTGAAAATTGACGCCTTTGCGTTTCATGTGGACAGCAAAACCGTAGATTGTCTGAAACGATTCACGTCATCAGCCCAAGTCTCGCCCCTAGTCTAAACCTGCTACGTCACGTAAGAGCAACAAAAAAATGAACAAATAATGAACAATTGTTTTTTTATTAAGAATAAAAAAATTAATAAATATTTGTTCCATGTTCGTTTGTTATACCGACTCGCAACGGTTTATGCGCATAGCCATGTCTTCTCGTATTTAGGGTGTCCTGTGGCACAGATTTCGTGCCATGCTGGTCTAGCATGGTATACATTTTCGTTTTTTTTTTTTTTTTTTTGGTTTTCTCATTGTACTATGCAACTTAAAATGTTTAGAGATAGAAATGTCATTGCTGTGTGAATTTAGGTTTTTCGAATTTATGTTGCAATGCGCTTGGTTGATGTTTTTGATACAGGCATATACACTCTCTAGTGTTTTTTTTTTTAATTTGATATGTGACCCTAGCAGGGTATGCTGTAATTCATGTTTGCAATATGTTTTTGTAAGTAGGTTTCAAATTAATAATTCTAAGCTAAAAGCTTTTAAAATCAGTAGTTCATTAGTAAGTGTAATCTAATCTAAGCTGGATAAGTAATCTACCCAGCTCTGAGCACCTTAAATTTACAAACTGAGGGTGAATAAATTCTCAGCATATTTTCATTGTTTGGTGAGCTATACTTCTTTATATGAAAGGAAATGACTGAATGAGTGATGTTCTATACAGTAAATTACAAATGCTGAAACACTGAAAACTAAGAGAAGTCCAGGAAAGCTCAAACAAATCATAAAATCAACTGACTAACCAACTAGGTTTTTCCGCCATGGGATTTTAGAGAAAACATCTTCAACTAAAAGGATTAGACATATTTTAATACTATACTTCAAACAGAAAATTATATCACTTGGCAACAGGAAAATAGAATAATAATTCAAAGAGTTTATTCAAGCATCAACTGAAGTGAGAAGTGAGCTTGAATTTACATCATAAATGTTTAATATAGTTTTAGGAGTTATAGTTGAGGAGCTCTGTGTCGCTGTGTGATTGTTTAAACTTGTAGCTCTTAGCAAACATTACATTATGAGAGGGGTCATAAAACAATCTGTGCTGAAATGTTCCATTTCAAGGGACATGCACACTTAGAAGTTCACATAATCTAGGACAAGATGTCAGCTGGGAAAACTGAAAGGTCAGCAATGAAATACTCATATCAACAGGTGAATCACATACTCATAAGAACAAAATTGATTACAAAATGCTTAAATTCTTAAAATAGCAAACTTTCACATCACACTTTTTGTCTGGCAAGCACATCTCAGCAGGATTAAATCAATGCGACAGTTTAGCTCAGGAACTTCATTCGACAAATGAAGGATGCATTTGAGCTTTAATTATCAATGTGGATTGTGTATCCAACAGGCTTCAGTCACATTGCTGACTTCAGTCAGGCATCTATACAGCTGGATGACAGCATGGACAGGGGTGCTGTATTATTTAAGCAATCTTCAGTCCCCTTCTCACAAACCTACTCTAATTTTTATCTCCTCAGCACTATATGAACCCACCAGATACCAGCAAGCTAATGCAACTTTCAAAAGCTTAAATTTAAATTCAAGACTTGTGCATAAGATTATATATTTTAGTTATTTTAAATTGTAATATTTCACAACTTTACTATTTTTACTGTATTTTCGATCAAATAGATGTCTAGATCTGCTTTTAATAGATGTCTAGATCTGTGTAGTTTTACTTGTTCATTATTCAGCAATTCACTGTCCTTTAAAACGGCAGCAAAACCTATAAATAAAACATTCAGCCAATGAGGCATTTTAAAAGACCCTTTAGCTTAGCTAAGCATAGTTATAATTTAGACAACTGTTTGATCAAAATGAAATTCATACATCAACATGTTAATTTGTCACATTTAAACAGCTGAAGTGGCTACCCAACATGCACATTGCTATGTTTCAGCTAAGCACAAATGGCAAGGAGTCTTCTCTGTGCTTGCTCTACACTAATGGGGATTTACGGTCACTAGGAGTTAACAAGGGCTTCCCCGAGCCCTCTGATCTCACGATTAGCAGAAAAGAAGGTTCAGCTATAATGACAGAAAGCTTTTTAGAACTGATCAGTCTGTGCAGGCTCAAAGTGACAAGCCGTAATCCTGTGCACTCTGCAAGTTTCTATGCTTTGAGACACAGAGAACCAAGACCAACCATTCAGCGTGAAATATCGAAAAATAACCATTTTCCCTTCATCCTATTCATAAATATAATTGGGACACAAGCTAAGACACCCAGAGGACCTGGCAGTTATGTAACTAAAAGAACTTGCCATCCCCCTCTGAACAAGATGAGCAGAAAATGGACCGAAAGGAATCCCAGGCCTGAGCTTTAGTCTTTATCACGAATGAAAACTTCCATTGGGCTGCATTCATTTGGCTTCGAGCTGAAATCAGTCTGTTTCAGCAAACAGACGTCCAGAAGTCCCTCAAGATTTTTTTCACAGACGCATGAGGTTTGCACACGGTGGAATTAAAAACAGGATGGAACACACAGCTAGGTACAGTCTGAATTTTGACAAGCATTGAATTGAGATCCTGGTTGGAGAGTATCTACCTTCAGTGTCAGAGCTCTTACCGAGCCTTTCATTTTGTCAGATTAAAGCTGGACAAATGGAAACTCTGTCAGACTTTCGACCTTAACCACACATAATTATTAGGATCACATCCAAAGGAATGGATCATTGCCATAAGGGTATAACCTGGAGCATGTGTTCAAATCGTAACCCACTAAAGGTGTCATCAACAAAATTATCCTCAGTGTGAGGACGATTAGCAGCTAAAGTCCTAGGAGTCCAACAATTAGAGTCCAAGGACTGTTTAAGCAACTGTCAAGTAATGCATCTTTCGAATTCAAAACAAGCCCTACCTTGCATCCAAACATAAGTGAGATGGTGCTGTTGGTGCATGCTACTTTACAGTGGCACAACATTGGCGAAAAGCAATCCAAGTTTTTGATGCTGGGAGACATTCTCTCTGCGTCCGGGCACTTCAATCCATCAGAGATTGAGGTGCCGGCTAATTGCTTTCATGAGTGCTGGCCGCTGCCTGCTTTTGATGTGCACCCTCATCTCTTGGCTCGGTCCGTGGCAAGGAGAGCAGAAGCGGCGACGTGATGCCTTCATCCAGCGAGCCCTTGTCAGTTGAGTCCACCGCTCTTCCGTCCTCTTTCTTCGCTTGACTCGACTCAATCGGCCCGACAGCTTAAAGCGCTCCCGAAGAGAGCTGCACTTGAGGGAGCTCTGGAGAAGCCATGCTGCCTACCGTGACCAGGGGGTGGGAGGAGGAGGTGCAGGAGGAGGGTTAAAGGGCAGCAGAGTGCGCAGGGTCTCGTGTCACAACACGAAGGACTCTGAGCGATCCATTAGCGCTGCTGCGCTTCCACCTGCTGCAGAGGAAGCGCTGCCATCACTCCGAGGAAAAAGGAGCAGGTTCGGACGCTCTCCTACTCAACTATCCAAACAAGACGTGGTCCGCAACGCAGAGAGAGAGAGAGGAGAGGTAAGCAGACTGGAGGGGGAGGGGCGAACAGTAGCGGTGAGCGTATTACACAGTTCACTAGAGAGAAACAGAAGAGTTTCTGAGCCGAAGGTTGCAGTGTCAGGACAGAGAGAAGGGGATAAAAATGATCTGGACCATTCAGAGGTGAAACCGGGGCACACAGAGACTGCTTTCTCAACAGATTTACAATCACAAGGACAACAGAGGAGGGAAGATATTGAATCAAACGGCAGCTATTATGGCCTGTAATGTACAGTTATGAAATCTGATCTCAAAAAGCAATATGTCAGTGAAGTTATAAACTTGACCTGAAACAGATGACAGTAGTTTATCATACACAAGGATCCATCAAGCTTTCCCATGTCAGTTCAATAGCTCAAACCTATTGTTTTCTTGACCAAAAACAAAGTTCTAACAGTGAAAGCTATCACTGAGAAAATGTATCAGCCATGAAACTGAACAGTCCAAGTCATTGTGTGACTTACTGTTTACTGCAAACATTTGTAACCGCTTCTTTGATAAAACTGCACCTATCATAAAATTAGGGTTGGGAATCATTAGAAATTTTCTGGTTCCATTAAAATCATTAAACAACTATTAAAAAAAATAGTGGAAAGGACAAATGCACAATACTCAACTACTCATTGCTCAATACTGTTAATTACTAACGGTCAACTTAATTTAAAGGTTGGCGATGTCAAAATTCAACATATATTACAGTATACGGATCTTCATAAATATGGTTGGGTATTGTTAGAAATTTTCCGGTTCCGGTTCCATTTAAAAGAAATATTATTATGTTTTTTACTATTTTACCTTCATTGAATGTAGTGTTGCAGGAAGGTATTAAGTAATGCTGAGTATTGCTAATCCATCAATCAGCATGTGCTTCAAAGTTGATGTTTTTTACACTATCAATAACATTTTGCTTTTCAAGCAGGAATAAGCGGTCCCTTTAGGGCTAAGACACTTGTTCATTTCCCTAAATTAATGAAAACTGTTATACTTATAACCATGTATACACACACTCCATAAAGCCCCTATTTTACAAATAATAATGCTGTCAGGAGATGGTGTGATGCAATGAGTGGTTTCCACATTTTTAAACATTTAAATTGCATGAAAATAAATATTTTCTATCACTTTGTTTATCACTCTTGAAATGACCTGTACACTACATAATATAACCCTCATACTTACATAACAATAGCAGTCTATTTATTTAGTGGTCCAAGTTGAAGTCAGTAGGTATATTAATGACAATATGAGACAATTATATTGTAATTTAGTGGCAGCAGGTGCTGCACGCTGCCGGTATATGTACAGTCAGACAAAACGATGTGCACAGTTATCAATGGCACGAGTGCACATATAGTCATGGGAAACAATGTGTTCGCGGCACGTCTGTAGAGTGAACGTCATTGGAAACAATGCAGAGATGTTCACAAGTCTTTAACTTGGAGTCCGAGTCAAGTCTCGGGTCTTTGGTCACGAGTCAGAGTCGAGTCTCAAGTCATTTAATGGCTCACATAAAAAAAATCCCATTCAGAATCCTCATGTATTGAAATCTTCCTATTTACTTTAAGCTTTTTTAGGCTATAGACAAAATATATTATCTATGATCTATGTTTGTTTTTTTACAGAGGTGTTAAGATGTAAGGTTAATGTACATCCAGCCTGTTACTTATGTTTTAATCCATTACCATGTTTAAAATTATAATAATTATATATTCAAATTATATAATAAGAATCCTATCTACCATGCCACAAGGAAATATGTGGCAAAGATATTACAAAACCATATAAATAAATTATTTATTTTTTTATACAGGTCAGGGGTATTCAATTAAAGTCCCAAGAGGTGCTGTCCCTATATTTTCTTCCAAGCAAAATTCCGGACAAGAAAAAAAAAATTACATGTATTGTATTTTTACATTTAGATACATGCAGGGCCATGTGACAAAAAATACTGTTTCTGTTCAGGGTTTTTTTTCTCCTGAAATATATACTATTTTAATATTTTACTTAAAAGCACTATCTATTAAAATGTCTAATGTTAAAATAACTGCAAAAATATAAAGAGTATTTATTTATTATAAAAAGTACATAATCATTTTATTGTACAGTACAACTGTAAAATTACTATACTAATATTTAATGTTGTCATAATTTCTTCATTTTCAAAAGTTAAACCACTGAACTTTTATTTTGGTGGAAGACGACAAAAGGTCATTAAATGCTCTCTTTTGTTGACAACAGCCAGTTTATAAGTGCTTCTCTTAAAAAGCTTGGGAAGATAGTTGACATGTTGCATCCCCAAATGCACATCCAAAATCAGAGCACATGCAGAGATGAGTTAGCATGGAGCAGAATTTACATAGAACCGAGTCGCTTGGAGACATTGAAAACAGCAATGTGTGAGCTGCTTCCATGTATAAGAACACAGTGCTGCGCTTCCTCACAAATATGCAGCGCATATATTTATTTAATGAAACTACACCCTTTGGGATTGGATTACGACACTAAGCCATACTACGCTTTTGGTTTTATTTTGATTAATGCAGCCCAATCCAAAACAATAAATTAACTTCAAATAGACAATCTTTTCGGCTAATAATGTACATCAGAACTATCAAACCATTAAAAGCAGTAGTTTTTGCTTTGGCAAAAAATATTTTGTCCTATCTGTAAAAAGGATCGGCAATAGTTTTAAAGGTTACCATTAAAGGTTCATTTCAGTATTTCAGGTGAAATTGTGAAGGTCCTCCTAAATTATGAAGCATGAGTTTATTAGAAGCCTGTAATAAATCTGAGTGTGATCATTTCTCCTCTGTCCCTCCTCC
Source organism: Cyprinus carpio (assembly GCF_018340385.1). NCBI lineage: Eukaryota > Metazoa > Chordata > Actinopteri > Cypriniformes > Cyprinidae > Cyprinus > Cyprinus carpio. Next base: position 19,638,821 of record NC_056577.1, on the reverse strand, counting down.
CTCCTGCCCCCCTGCCACACTACATCATTTGAGCCGTTACATCATCAGAGTGCAGAGAGGCATGCAGATCCCAGACTACTACAGCACAAACACACACACACACACACACACATAAACCTCACTATTAGAAACAAAAGCTGCATCTGTTGCAGGAAAATCAACTTATCTTCATTATACAGCAACATGCTACTTATTCCATATAGTACTACTACTACTAGTGATAGTTTTTTTAACAAATCATTTCATGTCATTAAATATAAAACATTCATATTTTTGTTATAGTAATGTGACCACCTTAAAACTGGGAATAACTTAACAGAACTTGCATTAATGTGGTTTCATAATATTCATAATATTCACATTCAGAGTCATATTCTTCTGAGTGATCGTTAACTACAAATTAATTAGATTAAATATTGCAATGATGAATTATGATAGTAAAAGGCTACATAGAGAAAGTTAATTTCTTGTTAACGGCCAACATATAATAAGATAAGAGCCACAGTTTCCCTGGTAAATATTTCAGTGTTTTTTGTGAATTAAGAACAGAGCACCATCCATCATCCGATCCTTTCTTCAACAAAGTGATTTAATCTGGCAGCGTGACATTGGTGATATACACAATGACTTTTGGAGGAGTTTCAATCCAAAAAAATTATTCATCCAAAGCTGAAGCTTGTTATTAACTTCTAAATCAATCCCTGTCCCTGAGAGTTTCAAGGAGAAAAGGACAGTTTGTACGTAGATCCATAAACTTGTCTTAGTTTTGAAGCATTTCTTCAAGCAGAAGTTGGTGTATTGCTGTGTGCTCAGCAGTTTCTCTGAGAACAATGAGGACTTCTCTCCTAATAAATTGTGTACGCGGGCTGATGCTAATCATTCCACTGCCTTGCAGAAGCTCTCAGAGAATATCTAGATGGCAGACTGCTGAATTCCCACGATACCATCAGAGAATCAGATACCGGTAAGACAAGTGTGTGTAGAGATTCACATCCATAAAGTGGAGAGAAACTTGTCTCTCATTGGCCAGATGAGTCTTTGTTCCAACATTCATTTCTGCTGAAATTTGTCTTTTAATACCTGGATGCAATCTTTTCCATAAAGAGAAAAGGCTATGTGATGACATTGAAGGAAAAGTTACCAAACTACACAAAAGTTATCAAGGTGATGACAGATTTGGTAATATGCCATATGGTACATAGCCCCATAGCTCAGAATGTATTCAGAGATTATCTGAAGGTGAAGTCATTTTACAAGCCTAAAGTATCATTGTAATCAGTCTATAATATGGGGCAGGTTTTTTTACTGTTCACATTTTTTTAGCCTAATATATATAGTGCTGGACCTCTAAATTAATTAATTAATTACATTTATTTTATTATTCAATCATTATTTAACATGCAAATTTACTGCTATATTATGCACCATATATGCACATTTTAAATTATGCATCATATTCATATAATAAAATATAACTTTTAAAGTAATGATAATAATATAAAAAAAACACACACAACCAAGAACCAGATTTCACTCATGTTTAGATGTATACAGTTCAGTTGTGCAGCATTTTTTTGACCAAAAAAAAAGTATAATAATAAAAAATACAAATAAAAATGCAATGTTATTTTCATTTGATTACATTTTTAAAAATTGAGTACATTTTTAAAGGTGTATTATTTTAAGGAATACATTTATTATTTTATTGTACAGCATTTTTGATGTAAAATTTGTAATTTATTAATTCATAAAATTAAAATTTAATTAAAAATTAAAAAGTAGCTACTCTGTGGAGTCAATTTTAAACAAACAGGTTATGTTTACATTTATTCTCAAGATCTAACAGACACGTGGAAAGCATTTCTTTCTCATTAATGCTAAATGAATAGCGTGATAAATACCGTTATGGAAAAAAATATTTATTGTATTTTTGGACATATCGCCAATCCCTAGTCCATCATGTATAAATTATGAAATGTCAGCATGATCACCACGTTAGCTGAATAGGGCAGTTGGATTATGTTTAATTAAGTTTGATGACAGTGGGTCTTAATTCTTATTCAAGTTTTTATTTAGGGTTGGTTTAGTTTCGAGGTGTGGATCTTTACATTTGTGTGTGAAACTTCCAATGAGTTCTGAAATATGCAGTATCTGCACTCACTGGACTTGTGTTAAGTGTTATGATGACACACAGTGGTCAGATGTTACTGTCAGACACAGAAAGCACAGCTCATTCTGAGGAAGAACAGAAATGAACTCAAACACTGAAGTACCACCTAAATACCATGATACTTGAATTTCACACAGTTCCTTTTGCATATTACTTTTTTATGCAAGGGATCCAGGTTGGGGCCATTTTTCTTCTCCATCATATCCTGACAGAGAATGACCAGAGGAACTGAAGGGATGAGAACAGGTCTGAAACAATCCAATTATGTCACAGCTTTGACATTAATGAGAGATTTCATTCAACAGTACTCATAAATAATTTATATAACATTAAGTTAGACAAGGAGCATGTGAAGACAGAGTAGGGATATGCAGAATTACATATTTTCAAAATCAATTAGTCAGTGATTTGTGCAAATGACTAGTCAATTAATC